>NW_028327182.1:911590-1214621 GCF_987537825.1 Furipterus horrens
TTCTTAAAGTATGATAAAATAATTACTGACCATAATGAGGATTAAATAAGAATACAAAACACAAAGTGCCTGATACTGGCGACAGCCCAGTAAGTCCTAGTTATCCATGTGCTTTGCTTATTTTTGTGCTTTTTAGGACGAAGGCTGTTCCTAGTGATGATTCCTTTGTAAGACGTGAGGTTGAAGGCTCCGAGTGCTGGGCGTGTCCGTCCCACACACCAAGAACACAAACAAAAGCGATTTAGTAACTCCACAGATTGGTTTAGGCGCCTTCTGACACCATGCCCAACGGGCAACGTCGCGCCGAACAGTCGGCGGACAGTCCGCATTGTTGGCAGAAGCCGCGAGGGATGAAGGGCTCCGTGACCGACTCGCTTATTCACTGCCGCTTACGTTTCACCCCCACACGATTTACACGTCTAAGGAAAACGCAAAGCGCCCAGTGCCACGCATCCGTTTACCTAGAAAATCAGACAAGCTGGCAGCTCCACTCACGACGTCAAAACCTTTGTGGCGCTGCCGACAAATACCAGCTTATTTCTGAAACAGCTCGTCGGCTGTAAACTGCATTCACGAGTTACTGTATCAAACCCGGTGCTCCTCAGCCAAACACACACTGACATGCTGGAGCCTCACAACACGCTCCCGATAGCAGCTTCTACGCCGCTAATGAGTTTTGCCAGAAAATCGGAGATTTATGGCAGAAACTGGCGCTGCAGCTGTCTGCCGAGCGTGGCTGGCGTTCCGTGCGCCGTGATAAAACTGCCACATCATCATCTACACAGCAGAGCAGATAAGACAGGAGAGTCACAAGCCTGCTTTCCAAACGCTTGTGACTCCTTGTTGTTATCCATGTGTCTGTGTATTTACTGGGAGTCTGTGCGTATTTGTGGGGGTTACTGAATGTTCAATTTCACCAGCAGTCAGGACACCAAGCAGTTCGGTGGCCAGTCTGAGGACCTTCGTTTTGGAACAGGACTTGCAATATAATTCTAAGGAAATGATGGCAAACGTCTATTGATTCACAGGGTGGACTTATAATCACATATACCAAGGAGCTAATCTCATTATAACCTGAGATTCATGAACCTAAATCTTGGCTTCTTCGACAGCAGAGAAGAAATTGGCATCAGCATGTTGTAGACAGATGGGGGATTAAATAAGAGAATGTATGAAAAATGCCCGGCAAGTTCCCAGCACATTAAAGAGCCTGATGCACACCTTCCCTTCTATAGAATTACTTCTTCGGTAGATTTTGCAGGCTTTGATTAGGTGTAACTTTTACGAACATGGGTCCATGGGTTAATCAAATATTCCGGGTAAAGAAGTTCCCGCGTTTGAGTCACGAGTAGTTGCAACTGCCCAGGGTTCCTTCCTTCGCCGTCTCTCAGCCCGATGCGGTGCTTACCGGTCACCCCCCACGGGCAAGCAGGCACGCCCCGAGCGCTCTACACGCTGTGCAGCTTCAGAGACAAGGGCTGTGACTCCGCGATTGACCGCTGCTCTGCGGGGACACACGGAGACGGAGCTGCTGCCTGGACAGGTGAACACCCGACTCTGCTGTGAGGAGCGGAGGCCCGACGGCTCCTGAACCTGGAGAGAGAGACCCCGGCTCCCCCGCCGACGAGGGGAGAACGTGGCACCCGGAGACTGCCTGGATCAGGGGAGCTGGGACAGGAAACCTGCACGGGAGACTCTGCACGAAGCCCCGCTCACGGAGGGCCCCGTGCCGTGGAAAGGAGACCCTCCGTCCGCAGGACTCCGACCAGCGGGGCAGCAGGCAGCGTGCGGCGGGAGGCTGGGGGCTGATGACAGCCCGGACCACAGGGGGCTTTCATCAGACCGCAGGGCCGGCTGAGACGTCTGTGACAAGCAGCACTGGACCCAAGGAAGGAGAGAAACCAGTGAGCCGCCAACACCTGCCTCCGGCGCCCTGGAGGCGGGGCTAACAGACTGGACAGGCTGAGCCTGCTGAGGATGTTCATTTCAGTGAACGGCTTAATTGAACAGCCTGGTTTACACGGCGATTTATCTGCCTCCGTCCTTAACGATCGGGGTAGTCCCTGTCCCTGTACTGCCGGGGCTCACGGGCAGGGTGCTTGGACTCCTCTTTGTGGCCACGTCTGCGAGACACACACGGGAAAAACAAACTGCCTGGTGGGGCAGGTGAACATGGGGTGCAGTCCTATTCCCTTCACTCCACCCTGGGGCGGGGGGCCGAATCAAAATGGTCCCCATTGGACTGGCTCTTTACTCCATGTCCTACGCAACTTCACCCTGTTCACGCCGCCTTTACGCCAGGTGTTAAGGAGTAAGAGCATTCCCGTCATTACACACATGTTCCAGGACCCCGAAAACGCTCCCAGCACCATGTGAAGAGCTCCAAAGTCAAACAAGGGATCGAAATTCAAGTCGCAGCCTAAGTCTTTCTTCTGTAAATGGGGATAATTCCGCAAAATTGTGAAGAGTGAAAGCATCAAAACAATACACAGCAGATGTTCAGTACATCTAAATTACACACATAATTCATATATACAAAACCCACATTTGTGAACTAGATACATAAACCACACACATAAACCACATATATATGCACACATTCACATATAACTTACATAATTTTCAGTTTTATTATTAGACTTGGGAATAATATTCAGTTAACTCAGAAATGCTCCATTAAAGTATATTAATGCTTCCAAGTGACAAATTTCAAGGTCTTTAGGGAAAAGACATGGTAGATATTTTTAACATCTTAATTTGGGGAGAGGGGTCCTAAATGGGACTGAGTTTCTTCCCGTTGACTTTACTTTCACGTAACTAATTTTTAAAAGAAAATGTATCTCACCCAAGGACATGCCTACAGATTTTAGGGAGGGGAAGCGGGGCAGGGAGGGAGGGAAACTGATGTGGGAGAGAAACACGGGGCAGTTGCCTCTCGAATGCACCCCAACCAGGAACCGAACCAGCCACCCGAGCATGTGCCCTGACCCAGAATTAAACCTGTGACCTTCCGGACCGAGCCACACAGCAGAGACTGAGACTACTCCAGGCTGAATGAATCAGAAATCGAGGGGTGGTTTCCAGAAATCTGTTTTTGATCCCCTGAGAGATGCTGACAACCGCCCGGGTTTGAGACTGACTCGCCTAGACAGCCCCCATGGCCTGTGTTTGCTTGTTTCTGAAACGGGACTGGCACTTGGAAACGCAGACTCATTCCTACGACCCGTGGCCACTACCCGCGCCCGCACGGTCCGCTTTACCCGCCACGCACCGGCTTCCCAGGCATGCTAAGAGCTTCGGGGGCGCAGTAAGAACAGAAAATATGGGCTATGGCGTGATAAAACATGCTTCCAGAAAACACTATATGCCCATAATGTAGTCAGATAAACGCATCAACAAACGCTGCACGAGGAACTTACAGGTCACATTGATTTAAGAACAAAATGTCTAATTCTTTAAGAAAATGTTTTTAAGAATTTGCTACAATAAAATTTTCAAAACCATTAAACAAATTACGGCTCAGTAATCATGGACTTATATACGTAGCAGGTAGATCTGCGCAGAAATGGGGGGGCGGGCGGGGGGTCTGAACTGCACACACGCAGGGAGCGAGTGTTCACACGTCTCTGGTTCTCTGAGGCTTCTTGTCGTGAAGGACCACGGGCTCTCTGAGCATCATTTTGTTTATAAAAACTCCCAAACGTCATTAGTATACTTTCCTACTTCAGCGAAGACCTTTTCCCCTTTACAACTCAGAGTCCCGGTGTTCGTTTATCAGATACAGAAACAGTGGCTGGTGAATCTGGTACACAGAAGTACCAGCGCCGCCCACCCTTCAGAGGCTGATTCCGTTCCACTTCCATTTACTCTTCCCCAGGGCACCTAGGACCTATGACAGGGACCACACTGGGACCTGCTGACGTCCACACTGGCCTTCCTTGTGAATCCCTCGGCAGGTGCTCACGGCAAGCGGACCACGCCGGGCGTGCGCCCCCTGCCACCCAGTGGGGGGTCGGCACCGGCTCAGCCCCGGGCGAGCCCGCGTGTCACTGCACAGGTGTAAACAGGTGCCCCTCCTCTGCGCACCCTTCCTCAGGCTCTCAGGCGGTCTGCAACTGTCTGCTGCCAAGGGCTATCGTCCCTGCTCCCCAGGACGCTGTGGAGCACACCCCCGCCCGCCCGCCGCTGCGGCTTCCTGTCCCCTCCTCCCCAGAGGCTGGTCCCCAGGCTTCCCCGTCCCCTGCTTCCCTGGCTTCTCCTCTGTGCTTCTCGGCCTGCTGGGCGGCCAGTGGGTGTCATCACCCAGCGTCTCCCACGCGCACTGTCTTGAGCTCTGGTGGGAGCGTCAGAGCTTCTCCACATCCGTCTCTTCTGGGTGCAGCTCAGACCACGCTTCGCGAGAACTGCTGTTTTCAGATCAGTGTCACGGCCACAGGAAAAGGAACGCGTGACTCGGCAGGGGATGCTTCTCCTTTATTTTCCGTTCCTATCATCACAAGCGCGTGATTCTAAAGATCCCAGTTACCTCTCTGGTGTGGGACGTCAATTCTACACGGAAGACTAGATGGAAAACACTTACTTTGGGGCTCTCTGTTAGTCAACTGAAATTTATATGAGCACACGAAGCTTGAAACTTGATTCAATAAACTCGACCTTCCAAGTGTCCTCAGAGAATGGTCAGAAGCGCCCTGCAGTCAAATAAAACTCGGCTGGATGACCCTAACCCACACGCAGGGGCTGCAACGAGGCGGAGATCTGTGGGGGCGGCCGCCGCAGGGGACAGGCTCCGCGCGCCGCTCCGCCGGCCGCAGGTGTTGGCACAGCACCGTCACCGCCGAGTTCCAGTTTGCGACAGAACCGTGTTTACTGGGAAAGGGAGCCATGCTGCCGGGGAGCGGGCATTAACGGCCTCCAACGCGGTCCCTGGGGATGATGCGCAGCTCGGAGCCGTGCTTCAGGAAAACGGTTCCTACACAGACACACAGAACACCCGGTGAGCGGCCTCGGGGACAAGCAGCCCCAGCGGCCCAGCAGCGGCCGCCGGCAGCGCCGACCCCACCCGAGTGCGGGCCTCGCACGGCCGCTCCCAGTCGCTCAGCGGCGCGCACCCCACCCGCAGGCCGGAGCCCTGGCCCAGCACCAGCCGCGAAATGCCGCCCGCTCAGCATGTCACCGTGTCGCCTAACCATCAACACTTGTTCAGTGCAGGACGAAGTGCCGAGGACGGGAAAGATGACGGGTCTTAACTCCCGCGCGGGACAGGTTTGGGAACCCCGACCACGCAGTCCCTGCCCCGTGACGGGCACCGCTCAGCAGTGGCTGGCGGGTCACGATCGGCAGGGACCACACAAACGCGCACTGAACGTTTCTAGACCCAGAAAGCAAGAGCTTTACACGAAGTTTAAAGGCGTCTACGCTAAAAAACGCCTCATGATTTCTGATGAACAAGCCTTCTAATTAAATAAAATTATAGACCTAAACCAGTTGATTTAAGTTTAAAACACTTAAATCCCTCTTTAAGAATTCCAACCCCGAGATCCGTAAGGAACACAATTCTGTTGTAAGACAGAGCAGTTTAGGACGTAACTGAAACGTAAACGCTGCTCACGACCGAGGCAGCGTTTTAGGAAGGTGCGCTTGGTTTCCAAGGGTCATCACATAAGCCGACGGGCCCGTTTACGGGGCACGAACCCCCTGCTGCAACGCTCGCGCTCCCGTTCCCCCACTTCTCGGCTGGCGCGTGGCGCCCCGCGGCCCGGGCAGAAGCTCTGTGCGCGCAGCAGGGACACCCACCCCCACCCCACGGCCCCCCTGGGGACGGCCCCCCACCGGCCTCGGGAGGCGGGTCGGAACCACCCCGCAGCAGGAGCGCAGCTGCACCTGCAGGCTCCCCGTCGGGGTGCGGGCACCCTTCGCCTGGCTGCTCAGGGGCGCCCACGCGCGGGCCCGGCTGGCGCATCACCCCTGAAGCCCGGCCCACGTCTCCGCGATACTCACCGGCAGTCTGGGCAGGATTTATTCCTATTCCATCTGGAAAATAAACATAAAGCCTCCTAAGTTATTTCCAAAGCGAAACGGTCAACAGCAACGAGACCGGCCAAGAGCAGGGCAGGGCGGGTCAGAGGCTCTCGTGCCGACGGCGGACGCCGGTTCCCGACCCTCGAGGGGGGCCCTGCCGTGTCCCCGGGCACCCCGCCCCCCCGCCCCTGGCCTTCCCTCGGCGCTTCTCCGCCGTCACTGTGACCGGGGCTCTCAGGCGCCCCGGGGCCTCAGCTCCCCTCTCCCTGGACAAGGCCCTCGTTACCGCCGTCACGGCGCAGGTGTCACCAGGAAAGCCGGCGACAGGCGCGGCAAAGGCCCCTTCCTGCTGAACGCCTCGAGTTCTGGGAGCATTAATCAGCTCATAACTTATTTAAAAAGCGCCTCGGCGAATACGACGCGCTCTCAGTGACAACACGCGGGCCCCAAGGTGTAAACGGCCGGACCCAGGGGACCAGAGAGCACTAGGCGCCCGCGAAGAGGCCGCCGTGGACGATAGCCCCGACTTAGCGTTTACAGTTACGTCCCTCGTTAACGAGACAAACTAGAGGCTCTGACACTTAAGCCCATTTTAATCTGACTTCTTCTAAGTAACCTCTGCAGCTCCGACAGCAGCTTTAAGACAAGGCCTCACCGTTGGTGATGATCGCACTCGTGGCCGCAGGAACTTTGAACTGCGGGGAGAAGACACGCGGTTACACACAGACGCCCCCACGGCGGGGCCGCCTCTCGGGACAAGCAGCGCCGCCCGAGGAAAGCGCGACTGTGACCGGCGTCAGAGCCCGCGCCGCTCCGCCAACACCACTGCCCACCGGGTCCCGGGCCTGGGCCGCGCCCCCCGTCACTCACCACACGACCCCGCCCACCCGCCCCCAGCGACCCTGAGCCCGGCCACGCGGGCGCTCGGACCCGGCCACGCGGCTGCCGTCACGCAGGGCGGCCTCGCGGCGGCAGAAACGGCAGCGTACGCTGCGTGGGGTGTGGCCGACACTCCCTCGAAGAAACCTAAGTGCCCGCCAACGCCTCCCGTGCTCCACGGAAGCGCAGCCAGGCCGCCAGCCCGTCCCCCAGTGTCTGGGACGGGGCCGCTGGCCGAGACCTCCCAGGGGGGCCAACGGTCTAGGCGCGCCCCCGGGAAACAACAACGGGGCGCCGCCACTGGACGGGCGCAGCGCTGCCCCGGGCCCCGGGCGACACTGAGGCCCCGCCAGGCTGCCGGCAGGGACGTCGCACGAAGCGCTGCTTTCGGAACCAGCGACGCGTGGGCTGCGACCACCGGCCGCTGACGGGGCGCTCTGCTCCGAACTTCCTGCTACTCGCGCCTGCAAGTCAGCTCGGCCCTGGAAAGCTGTCGCTGAGCTCAGAAGAGACAGAGGAGGGGAGATCGCGCAGCGGCCCCTCCGTCGCGGCCGCACCGCATCGCGGCTTCTTTAAGACGTTGTGTTTGATTATTGATCGCGATTTCTCGCTGCACCGCGGGGCTCTGCGATACCGGACACGCGTGTTGTTACGGTGACGTAGGTTTCAGAGTGCAGAACACGTTTAAGAACATAAGTAGTGTTCATAAAAGTGTGGGAAAGGTTAACGAGGGAGTGGGAACGGTTATAAGTGTGTGGGAAGGGTATATAAAGCCGTAAAACGTATATAAATACAGAAATAAATGTAAGGTTCCTCCTTCGCGGATTCTCGCCTGTCGCGGGGGGCCTAGAACGTAACGCCGCGAGGAGTGAGCGGTCCCCATAGACTGATAAGCGGAGGAAGAGACAGACAGACAGAAGCACCCGCCTGTCCCCCCCACTCACGCGCCCACGGGCTGACTGTTGCACGCGCCCTGCCGGGGGCTCGAACCCGCGCCGCCGCAGCCGAGGGACGCTCACCAGCCGCCCGCCCGCCGGGGCGGAGCCTGACCTCCCGAGAGCGTTAAGCTGGCGACGAGCCACGTGGACGCGGGGGGTCAGAGGCAGGATCCCAAGACCAGCCCTGCCGCGGCCCCCACACTTACCTCCTCCGCGGCGAACTTTAACACGGCCGTGAAGGGCGTGCTTTCGGGGACGCTGAGTCTGCAAGGAGAAGCGAACAGTTTTTAGAAGGTGATTAAAAGGGAAAAAAGCCCCCTGTTCCCCGCGTGGGCCCTCGGAGCGGACGAAACCAGGACGTGTCTGAGCCGCAGGCTGCGCGTCCGCGCGCACACCGTGGACACTGACGCCGAGACAGACGCCCGCCGTGAGCGCCCGCGGAGACGGGCCCGCGGCCCCGCGAGAACGTCGGCGCCTAATCAGGCACAGCCGCGGCCTCCCCGGCACTGCGGCGCCAACAGCGCGTGCCCCCGCTCCCGGCCCCGGCCCCCGACAGTCACAAACGTCCGCGGGGTCTGGGGCCCCGGACGGGACGCCTCCTCCTTCCGCTAACAGCTGCTCGGCGGGGAAAGGCCTCGCAAGCCGCGCGCAGACAGGGACTGGGTAAGGGCCCCAGCGGTCACCCACGGAGGCCGGCCACGGGCCGCCCGGGCCGCCCCCCACCCCAGCGAGTCGGCCCCGGGGAGAGGACCCGCGCCCCGACCCCGGGGACCCGCACCCCCGCGACCTGCGCCCAGGCCCGCTGGCCCGGGGAGGCTCCCGGGAGCACGGAGACGCAAGAGTGCGGCTGCCGGGGCGGGTGGGAGCTGCTCGGGACGCCAGGCCCCGTGAAGCCGGCCCTGCTCCGCGCCCCGCGGTCGCGCGACTCACACTTTGTACGGCAGCCGCGGGTCGGACGTCAGCGTGATCTTAAAGGAAACCTTGGACCTGAGAAAGAGAGTGGGAGAGTCAGGGGCGGCGGTGGGGTCGACCCCCGGCGCGACGCGGGCGGACACCTACATGGTGCAGCCGGTCTGCGCAGAGCCGCCACCTTCCCCCAGGAGCCGCACTTCCGCTTCCGCCCTGGGCCGGAAGCTCCTTAGCTCCCAGGTCCACGTCTCCCTGCTCGCTGGGGGCCTCTAAAGATGCTGCTGTCTAAGGCACTGCCTGAAAATAGGCCGCGGATACCTGTCTAGGCAGAGACTCCGCGTCACAAATGCCTACTGATTTTGCATTTAAATTTCCTAGAACAACATAGGGATTGTATGGAATTAGTATTTTTCTAAATGCAGGTACTGGCTACTGTATTTCTGTCAGGCACCACAAACGTGGATAAGGTAGTAGGACCCAGCTGGCCGCTTGGGGCGGAAATCTGTGCCCCGTGGACTGGGGAAGAGCAGAGGCGTGGCCAGGGGCGTGGCCAGGGGCGTGGCCAGGGCGTGGCTGGGACGCTCTCCCAGGTTGCTAAGACAACCGGAGCCAGAAAAGCTCAAGGAACCGGGATTGTATTACTAACGATTTTCAACAGCTGTGTTGCAAGAATTTTTATTTATTGACTTTTTTAGAGACAGAGAGAGAAACGTCGAGTTGTTGTTCCACTTACTTATGTGTTCATTGGTTGCTTCTTGCACGTGCCCTGAGCGGGGATCGAACCCTCAATCTTGGAGCATATGGACGACGCTCTAACCAACTGAGCTCCCGGGTCAGGGACTTGCAAGAATTTTTAGAACATTCAATACCTGACTATTTAGTCACCGGCCCCTTTTCCCTTAGATTGTCACATAAAAAATGAGAACAGCCAACACAGCAATAGCTGGACGGTGTGAATGAATCAAAATTCTACCTATTTTTTATTTTTGGTCAGATCAGCAAAAAGTATAACATATTTCTTACTGTGCCACAGAACTTTAGTAATTAGCTCATGTGATTTGAGTAATTCATGTGTGCTACGAGATGAAAAAAGTTGAAAATCGCTGTTATTAGTATCCTTTTGCCTCTCCAGCAACCCGGTCCTGTTGCATCATTTAGACTTCTCGCATTTTTCCCCTTCACACTTGACTCTGCAATATTGACGTATATTTAACTGCCACAGATAAGAGAGTAGTCAAGTCCATGAGAAAGACAAGAGCCCTGCACTTGGCAACTTGAAATCCGGCTGAGAAGAGCGACACACGTGCAGGGCGTATCAATCGTTTGTTCTGCGGTCTGCGAGGATGGAAACAGGGCACTGGGCTGCCGGCCTGAGCCACTCTTATTCCGTTTAACAGCATACTTTTCATCCTGTCCGCCTTCTGAGCCCTGAAGCTAAGAGCGAGGGATGGCAGGGTGAGCCAGAAAGGCCAAGGCCACCTCGCGAGCATCCATCAGGGGTTCTTGCATAGTGAGGGAAGAAGACTTCTGTCCATCAGATTTCATTACAGATCTAAGCATCTGCGTTTAGAAGAGAAGCATCCCTCTCACAATGTCTGCAAGGCTCTTTTTAAGAAACATTGGAAATAGGTACACATTAAAATAATGGGGAGATGAAGTCCATCTTTGGAATGGGATGTGAGATTTTTTTCTTTACATCCATCCCCGTGACTTGTTTATTTGATAACTGGAAGTTTTTCTCCTCTGAACCCCTCCACCCATTTCCCCAACCACTAATCTGTTCTCCATATTAATGAACTTAACTAACTGCAGTGGGACTTTAGTCTTGGCCATGATTTTGCAGCAAACGACTTTCCGGCCACATCGCCCACGGAGAGAGTTCCAATTCTGACTGCAGGAAAGTAGGGCTCCAATGTGCCCAGGAGAGCCCTCGTCTTCGTGTTTAAAAATGTAATTCTTGCCGCACGTAGAAAGAGATGGGGGCCAGCACTGACTGACAGATTTGGGGATGAGCATTTAGGGCATTCATAGCTGAAACAACAGGATTAGCTGGTGCCGCTGTGATGTTTGAGAACAGAATAAGGAGAAAAATGAGTGTGTTTACCTGGTGTCGCCTAACAAGGCAGGGAGGAGAGTACATGCTTGCAGCCTCTCTTTCCAAGACTATGTACCCTCTCGCTCCACCACCCACCACGTGAGGTCCAGGGGAGGTCACAGGTCAGCAGCAAACTTCAGGTCACTCACCCCTGCACCCAGCAGCAAGGGCCAGCTGACACTTGTTTATATTTTTAAACAACATTTGCATTTCACTTTAAGAGTTTTGTTTCTGCTTCTGTATGAAAACATATGGCAAATCCTAAAAAGAAAAAAACATATTTTGATTAGAGAGCTTTTATTGCATGTATATAAAAGCAGTGAAACCAGGATTCAATCTCAGGCAATGTGACTTCAGTATCATATCTGCTGCCTCTGCAGAGACTATATTCATTTAAGGTATTATATCAAAATGAAAGGGGAAAACTCTGTGTTCCCAAGAGATATTGAAAACTACCTCTTACTGAATGTTTAGGGTGCTTTTCTACCTCAGTCCCGTAACTCCCCTTCCCATATGTTTGCTTCCTTAGTAATTGTATAATTTCTAGAGCCTTCTGAATTTTATATTTCTTGCAACAAGAAAAGAAATGATAAGTGGACTCATTTACACTCAATAGTTTAGTTCTTTTAAGTTTGCTAAGGCATTTAGCAAAATTTGGCAAATACAACAAAGAAAGACCTTACTTACTGAAAAGTTAAAGTGCTAAAGTGTATTAAATAACGGTAAACAAACGCAAACTCTGGATTTTAGCAGATAATTGGCAAATGTAACATTTTAAGAAAACAAACAGCATAAATAGCCTAATGTGTTTTGGAAGAGATCCAATTAATATCAGGTAGAGACAGAAATGATTGTAGGAAGTGCACAGTGTCAACACATTAGAACTCATTAAATGTCAGCGAGGCACACCAATAGTGTGTTGGCAAGGAAAATATAAACTTCTCATTATTAGAAGATAATTGAGGGTAATTAAATTTATAGAAAGACAGAAATGACTTTATTTCATAGCTATAAAGATCTTACCAGTTATTTTTTATTTTTCCATTACGGTTTACACTTATTATTCTACATTTATTTCAAATGTATAGCAAAGCAGTTAGAAACTCATGTAGTTCACAGAGTGGTCCCCTCGCCCAGCTTTGAGTCCCCGCCTGGCCCTGTATGTCCCACTCCCAGCTGTCATGATATTGACTATTTGCTCTCTAATGGTCACATACATCCCTGTGACCATTCTGTAACGACCCACCTGTACGTCTCGGTCCCTGTACTTTCTTCATCCTGTCCCCTCCACCCCTCCCCTCTGACAACGGCCAGTCTGTTCTCTGTATCTGTGAGTCTGCTTCTGTTTTGTTTATTTTGTTCTTCCGATTCCACGTACAAATAACATCAGATGTCTTACCCGTTATTTCTGTAGCCGCTTTAAATAAAATAGAAAACATGTCAGACTTGGATGAAAAAAAAATTCCAGGTGTTTTCACTGTAATTTGACTGTATTTATGACAGACTAAAATCACCAGATAAATTAGGTAATCCTGGAAGCTTTATCCTGGGATATTAATATGAGGATCTTATCCTCCACACACTTCATATTGGAAACAGATTGCAGTCTGACCAATTAATAATAAGTGACTTTCAAGTCTTAAGAAATACATTTCAGAGAACTTCTGGCCAAGACAGAGGCCTAGACAGACACACTGCGTCACCCTCCACAACTAAGAAGGAACACAACTACCTCAAAACTAGAGACAACCAGAAGTTCCAGAAAATCGAGCTCCATGGAAGTCCAATGAACAAAGCTATAAAGAAGAAATACTCATCAAGACAGGTAGGAGAGGTGGAGCTGGAGTGGAGAGGACACGGTGTGGTGGTGGCAGCAGTGGTGGCAGGCTGGCAGAAAGCGCAGTCACACATTTTAAAAAGTCAGGAGGGACACCTGGGGAGCGTTCCGAGCTCCTCACCAGACCGCACAGCTCATGGTCCCAGCACCAGGGAAAATCAGGCCTCATTGCTTCTGACTGTACAAACCAGTGGGGGTTGGGGCGGAGGCAGAAACTGCCGGTCTCAGCAGAGTCCGCTTGTTTAAAGGGCCCGCATGGTCCCAATGTCCGCAGACCCACCCATTCTGGGAACAACGGCCAGGGCAGCAGCTAGAGGGGCGCCAGTCCCATACGGAAGTGGGAGAGGTGCCTGGAAAAGGGGCAAGTGCTGAGCAGGCAGCTTTGTTCCCTCTCAGACCCTCCCCCACACACAGAGCCACAACGTGATGAAAAGGGTCACCTGTACTGACAAATACCTAAGGCTCCGCCCCTTACAACATAACAGGTGCATCAATTCTACCTAAGACACAGAGGGAAACACACACAGGAGCCTGTCAGAATGAGGAGACAGAGAAGTGTGGCCCAAAAGAGGGAACAGATCAAGGTTCCAGTGGGAGAACTAAGTGACGAGGAGACAGCCAACCTAACAGATGAAGAATTCAAAACACTGGTGATAAAGATGCTCACAGGCTGACAGATATGCTTGAGTACGGCAAACACAGAAGGGAAGGAGTGAAGGCTATGCTAAGTGAAACGAAGGAAAAGTCACACAAAACCAATGGTGAAGGGAAGGAAACCGGGGTTCAAATCAAAGATTTCGAACATAAAGAAGAGAAAACTCCTTTGTAGCCAGAATGAAATTGTAGAGGAAGAGAACACTGACCTGCTTTAGAGAGAAGGCGCCACAACCTCAGTGTGAGCCGCGAAGCACGTGGGAGGGAGGCTCTGAAGTCTTCCTTTATGATTTCACAGCGGACTCAGTTTCCAACTGGACATATACCTCATTCAAGTCCCCAATCGTAGTTTTTTTATTTTATTTTAGGAAAAACTACTGCCTTATAGAAATGGTGGGGAATTCCATGGTTAGAGCACAAGAAACATGTGTCGGAACAGAAACTGCGGTCAGACCTAAAGGGACCTGGGACTTCGGGGACTGTCCGCGATTGTGCAGTTACAAGGAAAGCAAAGGCCAAGGGGCTTGAACCTAAATTTAAATGTCAGAGTTGCATGGAACTGAAACATGAAGGCTGATTAAAAAAGCCCTGAGCCTTGCCAGATCGGCTGGGAACAGCAGAGGGAACATTCTGCTGGGTGCGAACAGGCCGGGGAAGGCGGGGCGCCGCGTCCCGGGACAGATGGCCGAGGCGGGCAGAGCTGCGTGGAGCCGTCCTGGTCCTGCGGGGAATCTGCTGCACCCACCTGTGCGCGGGCCCCACGGGCTGGGCCCCTCCCGCGTGCCTGACCCGGGAGGAAGGGAGCGCGCAGCGCCAGCTCCTCCGATCAGAGCTCCTCAAGGACACAGGTACCAGGGTCCACCCCCCACCTCCCAAAGGCCAGAGCCAGGCGTGGCCGTCACTGCAAGCCGTGGACAATGAGACAGGTGACTAGGATGCGGGGACGCCGTTCCACTTGCGCAGAGGGAGTGACACCAGGAGGCCCGAGTCCCTGTCCGGGGCGTTCCAGTGCCGTGCGCGAAGGGAAGGAGGCGACGAAGCCCGGTCCCAGGACGCCCTCCTTCAGAGCGAACCCAGCTCTGAGGGTCCCCTCCCGTGTCCTCAGTGAACCAAGAGGAGGTCCCTCACTCGGCGTCCAGGAGCACCTGTGAAAGGCCCCTTGACTCGGCCTCACAGTCCGGGAGGCGTCCCCGCTCCTGCCCCTGTCCCCTTCCTTTCGTCCCCGAGCAGCGCGCCGCTGTCTGAAAACTTCCCCGCGCGTCCACACTTCTGGTGGCAGAGCTTTAGTCCAGATAGCAGCGCGGCCATGGATACGCTCCTGACAAACTTCTAAAAATACTATTAGAAATTTTTCTTGTCTAAATACCTAGAAAAATCCCCACATACCTTGAAAACCCCAAACATATTCTTCACACTTGTACTAAGTAAAATTATTTCAAAATGTATTATTAGTTACTTATAAAAGTACAAACACTCATTATGGAACTTAAAGATACTGAGTTTTTTTGAATCACAGACAATGATTGTTTTGCTTTCAAAAGTTGAATTATAAATAATTTTTACATCATACAATATGAAAAAGGTAGATACAAAGTCCTTTAAGTTCAACGAGTAAAAATGTAAAAGAAAGAAGACTCTGTCATACCATACGTAGGGATTATATCATTAAAATGGAACAAGATCACATCTTACAAGTATTTTAGGAGCAAGAAGAGCCTGAGGCCCAGACTGCGCAGCGAGCAGCAGATGGGAAATTTGCATCCCCTTCAGCTGGGGCAGAACGGCTCCTCTGCTGCGCATTTCGTAAAGTACAAACATCTCACTGGCTCACAGTCCCCTCCTCAGCATGCTTATCGTGCATCTCAAATGCCTTCTCTTTGGCGACAATATTGGTATGATCTTTAGAGGGGTTTATGGTGTTCAGTTTTCTAGAATGTCTTGTCCTCGATTGCAGAGTTCACAAAAGTCACTGCAACGTAAAAACTAGTAAATAGAAGCCTCATTCACAAGGACATATGAAGGCGGAAGGGGCGCTCTGTGCCCTGCACTCATCACCAAGCACAACAGAGAAAACTAGGTAATGACCCTTCCTCTTCCTCTCCCCTCCATAAAAGCTTCCCTCCTTCACTTGGGCAGACCGGCAAGTGAGTGGCACGTCATGGCTGCCTGTTACATGTCACAATTCTCTCTTGTTCCCAAATAGAACCGTTTTTCTGGGGTAATATCTGGCGGACATTTTGTTTAAGGAAAACATACTTGGTGGCTCATACCATAAAAAAAATTAAAAAACATTCAAATGCGTGGAGGCTGAATAGCATGTTATTCAGCACTGAACGGGTTAACAGTGAGATCAAGGAAGAAATCAAAAGTCACCTGGAAACAAATAAAAATAAACACAAACCACCCCAAAGCTATGGGGCACAGAGAAAGCAGTCCTGAGAGGGAATTCATAGCATTACCTGCCTACCTCACAAAGCAAGTAGAATCTCATGTAAACAATCTAACCATACACCCAGAAGAGCCTGAAGAATAACAACAAATGAAGCTCAGAGTAAGTAGAAGGAAAAAAAATCACAGCAGAAATAAATGGCCTAGAGATGAAAAATGATACTAAAGATCAGTGAAAGCATAGCTGGTTCCTCGAAAAGATAAACAAAAGCCCTGGCTGGTGTGGCTCCGTGGGCTGGGCATCGTCCTGTGGACCAAAAGTCATTGGTTTGATTCCTGGTCAGGGCACAGGCCTGAGTTGCGGGCCAGGTCCCTCATTTGGGGACATGCAAGAGGCAACCAATCAATGCTCTTTTGCATATCGATGTTTCTCTCCTTCTCATTCTCCCCAACTTCTCCTTCCTCTAAAAATAAAAAACATCAACGACATTGAAAAACTTTTAACCAGACTCATCAAGAAAAAAATATGAGAGGACCCAAATAAAACCAGAAAAGAAAGACCAACACCACAGAAATAAAAAAGATCTTAAGAAAATTCTATGAAGAACTATACGCCAACACACTGGACAACCTGGAAAAAGTGATAATATCCTAGAAACATACAATCTTCTAAAACTGAATCAAGAAGAATCAGAAAATCTGTATAGACTGATTAAAACTAATGAAATTGAAGCACTAATTAAAAAAACAAAACAAAACAAAACTCCCAATCCTGAATCAGATGGCTTCACAGGCAAATTTTACCAAACATTCAGAGAAAAACTAACACCTGTCCTTCTCAAGCTATTTCAAAAAACCCAAAAGGAGGAAAGACTTTTGAGCCCTTTCTCTGAGGCCAGCACTCTGATTCCAAACCCAGAGAGAGACAGTACACAGAAATAAAATTATAGGCCAATATCCCTGATGAACACAAGTGTAAAAATTTTCAACAAAATATTAGCAAACCAAATTCAGCAATATATTTAAAAAAATTATGCATCTTGATCAGGGAGATTTATTTCTGTGATGCAAGGATGGTTGAATATCTGCACATTAATTAACATGATAAACGCCTTAGACAACATGAAGGATAAATTATATGATCATATCAATAGATGCAGAAAAAGCATTTGATAAAATCCAGCACCCATACAAACTCATCAAAGTTAGAATAAAGGGATCGTATCTCAATGTAATAAAGGCCATATATGACAAACCCACAGCCAACATCATACTCAGTGGGCAAAAACTAAAAAATCCCTTAAGATTAGAACCAAGAGAGAGAAGTCTGCTCTCACTACTCTTATTTAGCATTGCGCCAGACGTACTAGCCACAGCAATGAGACAAGAAGAAATAAAGCTATTAAACTGTTAAGAAGGAAGGACAACTGTCATTATTCACAGATGACATGATATTGTACATAGAAAACCCTAAAGATTCCACAAAAAGCTATGAGCTCTAATGAGTGAATTTGCAAAGTCAGGATACAAAATTAACATTCAGAACTCATTGACATTTTTATACACCAATAATAAACTATGAGAGAAGTTAAGAAAACAAGCCCGTTTACTATCACATAAATAAATAAGTAAATAAATAAATAAAGTGCCTAGGAATAAATTTAACCAAAAATGTAAAAGGCCTATATGCAGAAAATTACATGATACTGAAGAAAGAAATTGAGGCAGATACAAATAAGTGGAAGCATATAATATGTTAATGGATAGGAAGAATTAACAGTCCTTATTACCCAAAGCAATCTATAGATTCAATGCAATTCCTATTAAAATACTAATGGCATATTTCACAGATCTAGAACAAATGTCCCACAAATTTATATGGAACCAAAACAAACACACAAACAAAAAACTCAGAATAGCTTCAGCAATCTTGAGAAATAAGAACAAAGATGGAGAGATCACACTACCTGACATCAAACTACACTGCAAGGCTATAGTCATCAGAACAGTCTGGAACTGATGTGAGAACAGACACACAGCTCAGCGGCACAGAATAGAGAGCCAAGACATCAACCCCCATCTCAATGGTCACATCACATTTGACAAAGGAGGCAGGAGCATACAGTCGAGTAAGGGCAGTCTTTTCAATAAATGGTGTTGGGACAATTGGACAAATATGTGCAACAAAATGAAGCTAGAGCACCATTTTTCAGAGAACACAGTGTCATCCCATGGAAGCTGCTTCGGTCATCTTCTCAAGCTGAGGCTGCAGTGACCTTGTTTCGCTGGCTGCTGGCGCCTGGCTGTCCTCGCCTCATTCTGCTGCCACGCCTCTGCCTATGTCCCCATCACCACACGGTCGCCGAGGCCGCGCTGACTGGCCAGGAAGACCTGAGCATCTGCAAGACACAATGTACCCTTTCTCATACACTCATTATTATCATTATCATTACATTTTACCTCCCTCAACATCTGAAGACTGTGTTGGCTCACTGTGCATAGGAGAACAAGCCACACACACATGTGTCCCTCAGGCTGTCTTGTGCTGATCCTGACTTAGTTCACACTTCGACACCAATATCTAAACTGACTTAACAGTTTTTGTCTGTGCTGCTGGAAGCATATCTTATATTCCACTGTTTTCACCTCACACTGCTTTTCGGGGACTTTCCCGGCCTCCCTGTCATTTGTCAGGATAAAGCATCACGTCCTTATTGGAGGAATCCAAGCCCTTTATGAGCCAGTTTTTGCCCCACTGTAAATTGCTGACCATGTGTTTTCCCAGGGGTTCCCCGAAGCAGCTCAGACACCGTAAGCTCCTCCCATGGAGTCACCTGGGCGCTTATCACAGACAGGTGCCCGGGCCCAGCTGAACACACGGGAGCGTCTCGGCCCAGGAATAACGATTTTTACAAACGCCCCGAGTGAGGCTAACGTCCTTTCTGGTCTGGGAGCACTGTTGTCTCCCCATGTGCCCTCTCGTGCCGGCCACCGAAGGAGGACGCGCCGCGCTGCCCTGTCCCTGAGGCCACCCCTCCCGTGGAGTGGCTGCTCTTGGCCACGATTCTGGCCGCCGGCAGGGAGTAAGCTGCAAACACGCCGCACTGCGTCACTCTGCCCATGTGACGGTCCCTGCACGCGGCTCCTGTGCAGAGGGACACGCGGGCCTGTGAGCAGGACTCGGCCTCTTCGCGAGCCGGTCAGGTGCTGCGCGAGGGGGCGGCCACGCCGAAGGAGCCGTGTGCAGGAGGAACCCGTCCGACCCTGGCAACACGGGGGACCACGCCACCCGGGGTCCTTCCCACGTGAGCCAGGAAAGATTCCGGGACAAAGAAGCACATAGTTTTTAATCATTGTTCAAGCCTTCAGTAAGGAAACAAACCTGCAGGGTCCAGAAATGAGGAGGAAGCCGAGTCACACGGCCAGGCGCGCAAGGGACGCGTGGCGGGTCGCAGGGCCACCGGGCTACCATGAGCAGACGGGGGTGGCATCGCATTCGGGAGAACCGAAGGCTGCAGCCCCACCGCGGGGGACGAAGGCACCCTGCCCACGTGGCCAGGGAGAGAACAGCGATGCACCTCTCACTAGACCGAGGTGACAACGGCTGTTTTTTCCTGTGAAAATGTAACTCAGCCCCTTTGAGGCCGGGATTCACACCAACCGCGCAATCCCGGGAAACCCAAGCCGAGAAGTAACACACGCTGGGCGAGCGCTAGGGCTTCTGGCAAAAACAAAGGGGGACGACAACTTTTTTGAAAGAATTTTAATAACTCACACTTCACAGAAGTTTCACAGGGGAAGAAAGGACCTGGGTCAGGTGTAAGCAAAGACCCTTTAAAACAGTACAAATACGAGTGGAAACCATGCATCGTAACCCAGGGCAACCGTAACAGAAAGGAAAATGTGTTCCTCAAAAGCTTCAGTTGTGAAAACTTCAGTCTCAATAGCATAATATAATAACTTTGAAAATGAGTAAAGAAATACAAGTATGCATCCCCTAAGGAAATAATAAAGCGTGTCAAAAAGCATGGAGAACTTACAGAAATTTAAATAATAATAATAATAATAACAACAATAATCTGGCAGCCATTAGAAAACTACCCACAATTCTGCATAGAGAGTTAAGAAGCTGGGAAAGAAAACAACTTATTTCTGAAAGGAGTTTCAGAGAAAAAGAATAGAGATAATATATATGAAACAATACTTAAAAACTTTTTCTGAACAGGGAAAGACATGAATCTTAAAATTTGAAAGCACTTCATGTTTTGAGAGAAAAACTTTGAATGCTATAGGAAAACACATTATAATGAAACTGTAGACAACTAATGCCAAATAGGCCCTAAGAGCGCCCAGAAGGAAGTAAGAAGCAGCTAAAAAAGACAATTAGCCTGAGGCAGGGCTTCTTAATAGCAACAGGAGAAACCCGTGAAATGGTGTGTCTGTGGTGCAGCAGAAAGCAGCTAAGCTAACATTGAAAAGTGAGATGGAAAATGTAGGTAATTTCAAGGAATGAAAGAGAGATTAAAAAAATCAGATTACATGGCTTCCATGAAAGGCTTACCAAATATATACTCCAGGAAGGAAGAAGTTAAACCACACACACACACACACACACACACACACAGATATATATATTCTTTATATATAGTTTGTGTATAACTATATATAGTTTAATTATATGTATTTAAATCTAAATGAAAATTGTTTTAAAAATCAATAAGGCAAATAACACTGACTACCTTGAGGAATATTTAAAACTGATGACCACTAGAAAAATAATAGCTTAATAAAGAGTAAAATAGTTTTTAGTCTTAAAGTCTGGTTTTAAAACCAAACTATTTGATAACTAGTTTAGAATTTTAAACTAATTTAAAGACAACATATAAAGTAAATCTTGAAATATATTCTTCTTTATTCTCTAAATTAAACTAGATATTGCCAATGATACATCTGATAAGGGGTTAATATCCAAAGTTTATAAAGAACTCATACAACTCAACATTAAAAATACAAACAACCCAATTAAAAAATGGGTGAAGGACCTAAATAGACACTTCCCCAAAGAGGACACACAGATGGCCAACAGACATAGGAAAAGATGCTCAATGTCACTAGCCATCAGAGAGATGCAAATAAAAACCCCAATGAGATACCACCTCACACCTGTCAGGATGGCCATCATCAACAAATCAACAAACAACAGGTGCTGGCGAGGACGTGGAGAAAGGGGACCCTCATGCACTGTAGGTGGGAATGCAGATGGGGGCAGCCGCTGCGGGAAGCAGTATGGAGGGTCCTCAAGAAATTAAAAATGTAACTGTTTTTTGACCCAGCAATTCCACCTATTGATACATAACCAAACAAAATCAAAACACTAATTTGAAAGAGTATCTGCACCCCTATGTTCACTGCAGCGTCCTTCACAATAACCAAGCCATGGGAGCAGCCCAAGTGCCCATCCGTAGACGGCTGGATAACGAAATAGTGGAGCACATATACATAATGGAATTTACTCAACCATAAAAAGTAACAAATTTCACCATTGGCGATAACATGGATTAATCTAAAGGGTATCATGCTAAGTGAAATAAGTCAGAGAAGGACAAAAACCATGTCATTTCACTTACATGTGGGAGCTAAAGAGCACTATAAATGAGCAAACGAAGACTCCGGCGCAGAGTACAGACTGATGGTTGCCAGAGGGGAAGGGACGGAGAAGCAGGGACTGGCAGCTGCAGAACAGTCGCGGGGATGTGAAGTCCAGCAGAGGGGACAGAGACAATGACATTGTGATGACCGTGTGCGGGGCCAGGCGGGTGCTGGAAATACCGGGGGACCATTTTGTAAAGTGCGTGATTGTCTATCCACTAGGCTGTTCACGCGAAGCTAATACAGAATAATAGTGACTGTAAACTGTAATTGAAAAAAATATTTTTAATGTAAAAAATTATAGTAAGTTGGCGTCAGTAAAAATGTTTCTTTGTGTCCTGTACTCTGACCACATATGGTTCCCGTCAGAAACACAAACATATTAAATGACTTATAAACAATAGAACTTAGCAAATACATAGTATAGATAGTTAGAAATGATTGCTATGAGAAATGACATTTTTATAAATTGCAAATATGTATACTAAACTGTGAAAATGATAAGCATAAAATTTAGATGTATTCATTTTTAAAACTAAGTAGTTAAAGTTTATGCTTTTAAAAATCTCAGAATTACATAGCGTTATCACATATGACAATAAAATATATGTGGGAGGTGGAAGAAATTAATTACAAATTTGATGTTAAAAATGGCATGTGGCCAAGATATCGCGAAATAAGAAGAGCGGAATAAAAGACAAGCAGATCGCCGTATTAATGCCAAGCGACTCAGGAAGAAAAAAGAAAAGGACTTTGTAAGCATCTGGTAGATTCTGTGCATCCAGAGAAGAAAATCTACTTCGTGATTACCTGTATCTGGCTAAGTACACGCATTATTTTAAGAGCTGCACGGTTCTAAAATGCAGAATATTAACCTCAGTCGTCTCTGCCTTGTTCATTTGTTTAAATTTAATGACGTCAGCGGCTCATGGCAGGTTCAGATTTGGGCGGTTTTGCGGCTTCTTGCGTTAGAGCCGCTCAGCCTGTCCAGCAAAGGGAGTCCGGCCACGGAGATCGCGAGGACCATCAGGAAATCCAGGACACCCGTAAGTGGGAAGCCGTAACATAAAAGCAGTAAATGATAACACAGAGAGAGCCCCTGACATTCCACATTCACAGTCCAGTGGGTCTCCCACCCGGAGAGGCAGGACGCCCCGTGCGCGCAGGGGCGCAGGGGCGCAGTGGCGACCCTTCCTTCCGGCGCTGTCATTCCCACCCGGGGTGCCGGGGCCCGGGCCTCGGGGCCACCGTGTACGGACTCTCACCTTTGCCGTTTCCTGGCAGGATCTGCTCTTGCTGTCGAGAGGAAATTTGTTCATTACGTTTTTAACGGGAGAACCGTCCCAGCGCCCACGCGCCCCGGGCTGGAAGAGCCCGGCCACGGCCTGCCTCTCAGAGTCCTCCTTGTCGCCCTTGTCGGCCGCACAAAAACCCCAGTGTAAAAGCCTTCGAAAAGTTATGCAATCACATTCGGTCAGAAGAGGTCGCACGATGCCGCGAGCTGACGATGTTTCACTGAGCTGTACCCTTGAAACCTGGACGGTTTTGTGAGCCAATGTCACCCCAATACAGTCAATAAAGAAAGAACAGCAGGGTTAGTCCCCAATGTATTCTAAGTCCTCAGTATGTGTTTGCTGAATAAAAAGCAGAAACACTACACAGTAGTTCTAGGGCAAACGGAGTGCCCTTCGCTTCAACGTCAGCTGTGTACGGAGCAGGACTGCACAGCAAGCGGGCGGGGCGGCGGGTGTATTCTGATAGGAAAGAGGGTGCAATAATGCAGTCAGTTCTGTGGGCAGTCCGAAAGGTCATTCTCCCCCAGTTCTGGGGGCAAAACGAAAAGAACTGATGGCAGCCAAGAGGCATATGATTTGGTATCAAAGTTTCAACTAGGTTAGCCCGTTGGTGTTGCGGTGGGAGGGGGGACAGCTGAGGGGTAACTGATGCTTTGCTCTTGGCTCAAAGGAAAGTTATTAATTAACATGTGCCAGCTCTAATACCAGTGATTCACTCAGGATTAATCACTCCCAGAGAAAAATATTTTGTGTCTGAGGGAGACGTCACACTCATTTGACAGCCAGCAGTTCTTAGTCATACAAAGGTCCCATTAAATATGAGAGATGACAAGTGGAATGGAAGGGACGAAGCATTTTATGAACAAAAGCCTCTGACTCACTAGAGAGCTAAAGCTAATGGAGAGAAAAAACGTTTTTCCCTCTAAAATACCTCTGGTAACACGATCCTACCGTGTGCGAACTTCTCTTACGGTTTTTCTGTTTTATAGTGAGATTTGGCTTAGAATGCACCCGGCCAGCATCAAGTGTTCTCTGGCCCACGGCATCTTCGGCCGTGAGTTTTCCAAGCAGAGGGACAGAGAGGGTTTGTGAATGACGTGGTCATGACTTGTCACACAAGAATATCCTTGTCTTCCCCTGGAATTAGTCTCAAACCCTTTGTGAAGTCTTCTGTAATTGATTCCATGATCTCTATTTTTCACTCAGATGATAACACTATTATCTCTTTAGCAGCAAATTATGTATTTTATAGATCCCCATCATTTTGTACCTACGTATTGATTTAATTTCCTGATTTTCCAATTGGATTACAGGGATTAAAATGTTTAATTCAAAGTCAAGATATTAAACTAGAAAGAACAATAGTTACCAATCTCTTACCGCTGCAGACAAACTGCCTTTACGATGCCCACGGTCTCTGCACCTTCCACACCAGTGCTGGAGAGCTAGGCATTCCTGCTCTTTATTAGCCTGAGCACGCTGACCTGCAGATAAATAATCTCTACGATGCTTAATTTAACAGACGCGTAAAAGCAGGAGAATTGAAAATAAGAGCGTCCTAGCACCTGCAAGTCTCTGTCCCATGAGGCTACGTGACAGGAGGGTTGGGGTCACGGGAAGTATAAGACGAACGGAACCGTGCGCTGTATGCGCCAGTTCCCGTCACGGGTGCTCTGTGCACAGGAGGCCCCTAACCGACACACCGGCCTTGCCCCCCGCCCCCCACCAGCACTCTTATTTCCATTTGGGGCATCAGGAAGCGACCCCCGTGAGAGGCCCGGTGCTTTGGAAAGACTCAGCTGAAACCGGGCAGAGCCAGTATTTGTACCCGTCATGTGTCGTTAGACTAAGAGCTGGTTTGCTTTCCAAGCACCATGTGCCTCATGGACAGAAATATTAAATCTGCATTGCATTTGAGATACTAGGATGGATACTTCTGGAAGGGAAGGGATTAAAAATTAAGCATGTTGTTTTTATTTTTAGCTATAAATACCACAGATTTTTTTCACTATGTATTTCTTAGCAAAAGGTTATTGAAATTGTCACAATTATTTGCTTTACTAAACACATATCCATTTTTTAAGATTTGCTCTTGGTTTACATTTTAATGAAAAATTATTTTATTCAAAAACAAATACCGTCGGAAATCTGAATTACAATTAATCACTAATTTTCTTTATAGCCTGTCAGCATTTTAGGATCTGGCTTGGTTTAGTCATTTTTGTTTTTTTCTTTGCAAACTACCAGAAAAAAATATAGAAAATGTAATAATATCAACATGGCTTTCATATTTGCCTTATAAACTAGTCAATAACTCTTTCGAAAGAGCTCAGCCCCGAGATAACATGAGGGATAAACACCCCAACACTCCACACCATATTTGTTCCTTACGTGCATTCTCCTAGTTATCTAAATTCTAGAAAGAAAGATGCACGTCAATACAATAACTCTGAGGCAGGTATTTTCAGATGCATTATTATGTTATCATTTATTCAGTGCCATAAACTTCAAGAGTTTACAAGTGTGAATTAGACCCAGGTCTCTGACCCAGGATCTAGCTACCAAGGAAAACTGTGGCAAACCCTAACATGTCATTAATTGCATAAAAACATTTGTTAGCAGTGTTCCATGTGGAGTAAATGAAGAATGATGGGATTCGTGTTTTTATGAGGTAGAACAATGGGGTAATTTGACAGTCATTTAGATAATTTTTAATAGATTGCTAGAATAAAAAAATGGAGATTTCTTTTATTTATCTAGCCCTTGTTTGTGTCTCTATTTCGACATCCATGCTCCTTTGTGGCAGTCACTGCCACAGCTGACAAAACAGATGTAGGGCAGGCTTGTAATAATTTGCCTGAGGTTATGTAGATTTTTCTCGCTGGGCTGGGAGTATAACAGAAGTCAGACCTCTTTACTTCTTACATAGATTTATTAAGCATATTGCAGAAAGTAAAGGTAACTATAGTTTTTGGTTAAAATACATCTTTTTCCATTCTTCAACTTTTTATTTATTTGTTATTTACTGTTGACACGATTGCAAATGTCCCTTAGCTTTTGGTGGGTGATTAAAAATTAGGATAGAATTCCTGGCTGCTGGGGCTCCGTGGACTGAGCGTCGGCCTGCGAGCCAAGTGTCGCGGGTTCGATTCCCAGTCAGGGCACATAGTCGGTTGCACGTCAGGTCCCCAGTTGGGGGCATGAGTGAGAGGCAACCACACCGTGATGTTTCCCTCTCTTTCTCCTTTCCCCTCTCTCTAAAAGTAAGTAAACAAACAAAGAAAGAAAGAAATAAATTATAGAAACAATTAGGATAGAATTGAAGTCACACTGATTCCGAGCTTTGGTGCTGAGCTGTGACTGCACGGGGGTGTCCCTGCAGGGCCGGAGTGAAGGCAGGAGCTGTGGGCGAGAAGGTTCATTTGATGTGAGTCGGGAGAAGGCACTTCTCTGCTGAGACGCACCTCTGTTCTCAGCCACAGGCCCCCATTTCACGAATGACATGAGCCTGAGGAGCCATGTCACAGCGTGGTGGCATGAGAGGTGCTCCCGGTCTGTCCCTCTGAAGTCACCACAAGCTGGACAGCGGCCACTCCAGGAAAGATGCGCACTCGGCGCACAAAGGCGACCAAGAGATGCGCGCCCTGCGGCGTCTGGAGACGGGCAGGTCAGAGTGGGCAGCGCCGGAGGGAAGGGACAGAAAAGCGACAGGGGCGCAGACCCAGCCTGCGGGTCACCAGGAGCAGCAGGAAGGCAGAACCACCATTCCTGCCCTGGCGGCCAGCACGCGCTGTGGCGCAACCCAGTGACCCGGCGGAGATGGGACCGGAGCGGCGGCTGCTGTGGCCTGCCACCTGCCAGGACCAGACAGAACCCAAAGCCACAGCGCCGCCACGCCGGGCCGCCTGTCGTCGCCTCCCAGGGTGACAGTGGCCTCCAGCAGAAGCCGCGGCCGCGCGTGTTGAGGGAGGCCCAGCACGCGCAGTCTGCAGCCCTGAGAGCCGGGTCGCAGAGCATCCCCCCCATCCTGAATCCCAGGGGTTCGGCGGGGGTGGGGGGCTGTGGACGCGTGGCAGTGAGGTCTGGCGGCTCCCACTGCTGCAAAGGGGGCAAAGCTACTGAGCACCCTCTGGCCTCTCCCGGGACGCCCACCCCAGCGCGTGGCAGCATAGGCACCGGGGACAGCAGAGCGGGCCCTGCCCAGCAGGACGCGCCAGGCCCGGGCAGGGCCAGGAGTGATGGAAACCGGCCTTTCGGGTCTGCCTGCTGGAGAACAGAAGCAAAAGCTGTTCTTGCCAACTTGCTGAGCAGAGATGTGCTAAACACTCTCTAAAAAAGCACTTTTCATACTTGCTTAGGCAGAGAAATCTTCCATCAAATGCCACGAATAACCAGGAAAGAAAAAGATACATTCTGAACAAAATAAACCCAAAGACATGGAAATGTGTGATTTAAATGACAGAGAATTCAAGATGGCAGCTCTGAAGGAACTCAGCCAGGTAAGGAGAACTCAGATAGGCAGTTTGATGAACTCAGAAATAAAATCAGCGAACAAAAGGAGGGCTTTACCGAGGGGATTGAATCTGTACAAAAGAGCCAGACAGAAATCCCGGAGCTCAAGACTCAACAAAGGCGAGAAATAATGAGCGAGCTTGCTTAGGAGGGAGAGCTGGTCAGGCGGGGGAAAGGGTCCGTGATGCCGGACATGGGCGTTTAGAAATGACGCAGGGGAGAAGAGAGACACCTGAGAGTAGAAATAAATGAAATACCTCCGTGAAAACTACCTCCATCCGGAATAGCAATATAAAACTAATGGGAATGCCAGACAGAGAAGGGAGAGGGAAGGGAGCGGAGTGTCTAGGCAAACAGATAATTGACAAGACCCTTTCAGACCTGCAGGGAAAAAAATCCCTGAATCTTCAGATCCAAAAAGCAAAGAGAGCATCTGATTATCTCAATCCAAAAAGAACTTTCCCAAGGCACGTCATATTAAAACTGTAAAAAATAATGACAAGAAATAACCCTCAAGGCAGCCAGGGAAAAGAAGACAGGAACCTATAAAAGCAATCCCATTAGATTATCACAGGAGTTTTCTGCAGAAACCCAAGGCTGGAAAGAGTGGAATCAAATACTCAAGCTATTTCAAGAGTGAAATGAGAAGCCAAGAATAATATATCCAGCCAAGTTATCCTTTAGGTAGGAAAGAGAAATAAAGGTTTTCCTGGACATACAGAAGCTGAGGAAATGTACCACCAGAAGGTCTGCATCACAGAAGCTGCGGAAGGGGGCTGTCACACCTGAAACAAAAAGACAAAAAAAAAAAAAACAAAAACAAACCAAACACACAAAGAAAGAAACAAAACCCCACAAAATTATTATACACAGACAGAAAGAAGAAATTGCAGCCCTTACTCAGAACAGGATGTTATATTCTTACGCATTACATAAAGGGGAAAGGAGGTAAAAACATTCAAAAGAAGAGAAGACTATGGTTACTAAAATCTGAAAATAAACCCGCAGCATTAAAAGGGATCATTTTTAACAACAAAAACATCAAAGGGGAAGAGGTAAAGTTTTAAATTTGCACAGAGAAAGAGAGATCAGATGCAATCAGAAGACAATGGACTACTGTATATATAAACTTGCTCTTACATAAACCTAGTGGTAACCACAAAAAATCTAGCACTAAGAAACATAGCATAAAAAAGAGAAACACAGGGGAAAAAATGATAGAATGCCACCAAACTAAAATAACAAACAAAAACACAAAGATAAAGAAATAATAGAGCTGCAGAGCCTCCAGAGAACGAGGTAAAATGTCTATAGCAAGGAAATCATCATATAATATAATCACCCTAAATGTAAATGAACTGAACTCACGAATTAAAAGACACAGACTAGCAAAGTAAATTAAAAAAATAAACCGAGTCTGTGCTGCGTTCAGAGACACAGCTCAGCTGCAGGCACAAATATAGACTCCAAGTGAAAGGGTGGGAAATTATAGTTTGAGCAAATGGCATCCAGAGAAAAGCAGACATAGCTGTACTTATATCCGATACATGAGATTTCAAAATTAAAAAAGATAACGAGGCGGAGAGGAGCATTTTATAATAACAGAGGGGACAATACATGAAGCAGACATAATACATCAATATATATGTCCCCAATCTGAAAACACCAAAATATATAAAGCAACTATTAAAAGAACTGAAAGGAAAAACTCGCAAAAACACAGTTCTAGCAGGGAAGTTAAGTACTGCACTGACAGCTACCAAGAGATCATCCAAACAGAAAATCAATAAGGACCTATTGGCCTTAAGTGACAAATTAGACCAAACACACAGAACTGGTATTTACAAAACCTTCCACGGCAGAAGGCATAACCAAGGCCACGAGTGACAAACCCCCACCTCACACCATGCTCAGTGGGGAACACCTAGAAGCGTTGCCTCTCTGAGCAGGGACGAGCCCAGGAGGCCCACTCCCCCCAGTCACTCAGCACAGTGCTGCCGGCCCGCCCAGAGTGACCAGGCAACAGAGAGAAAGAAAAGGTATCCAAACTGGGAATGAAAAAGTAAAGTTGTCTTTTTTTTTTTTGCAGACAACATGATTCTTTATCTAGAAAGACTCTACTGAAATACTATCAGAAACAGAAACTACAACAGCACAGTTGCAGGAGAATCACTGTACGAAAACCCACTGTGTTCCTACATAGTGACAATACAATCTCCGAAAGCAAAATGAAGAAAAAGTCTCTTTTGCAGTTTCAACGGAAGGAATAAAACACCTACAAATAAACTTAACAGAGAATGTGAAGGACATATGCACTTAGAATTACAATACCTTATTAAGAGAGGCGGAGGAAGACTCATAGAAATGGAAAGATATTCCATGTTCATGGGCTGGAAGAACCAACATAGTTAAAGTGGCCACATTAGCTGGACCGGTGTGGCTCCGTGGCTGAGCGCCGCCCTGCGAAGGGGAGGCCGCCGCTTCGATTCCCCGAGGGCACACGCCTGGGTGGCGGGCCTGCTCCCCGCTTGGGGGTCGTGTGTGAGAGGCAACTGACGATGTTCCTCTCCCTCTCTTCTCCCTCCCTTCCCCCCTTTTGTCTAAAAATAACTAAATAAATAAAATCTTTAAAAAAACAAAATGGGCACATTACTCAAAATAATATAAAGATTTAATGCAATCCCCATCAAAATCTTAAAGTCACTAAAAAAAAAAAAAAGAACAAAAAAAATCATCATATATGTATGGAACCAAAAAACGCCCTAAATAGCAAAAGCAATTATTGGGGGGGGTGGAGGGAGGGAGAGATATCACACTTCCTGACTTAAAATTATTCCACAAAGTGACAATCATCAAAACAGCGTGGTAATGGCAGTAAAGCCAACACGCAGACCAATGGGACAGAACTGGGAGCTCAGAAATGAAGCCACATGTATACGAACAAATAATTTCTGATGAAGGAACAGAAACCTACCATGGAGAGAAGAAAACCTCTCCAGCGAATGGCACTGAGAGCACTGGAAAGTCACATGCAAAAGAATGACATTAGATGCTGTTTGTCACCACGCACGAAAAGTAACGCAAGGTGGATCAAAGACCTGAATATAAAATATGAAACAATAAGTTACATAGAAGGAAACATAGGTACCAGCTTGTGGACCCTGGTCTTAGAGAGGATTGTATGAATTGACCTCAAAGACAAGGGAAGTAAAATATAAAATAAATTAAGGAGACTATATCTAGGGGGAAAGCTTTCTGAGCAACCAACCAAATGGGAAAAGGTTTTTGCCAACAATACCTCGGATAAGGGGTTCATAATGCCCCAAATATATAAAGAACTCATACAGCTCAGCAACCACAAAACAAGCCAATTAAAAAACGGGCAAAGGACCTGAACACTCAGCCGTGAAGACACACAGATGCCCACCTTGCGCCCGTGAGAATGGCTGTCACCCACAGGACAGAGGGGCAGGGTGCCCGGGCAGCGGGGAACATGGCGCTCCGGGGGCGCCCCCCCACTTACAGGAGCAAGAAGGGCCTGCTGCGCTTCCCGCGGGGGACCTGCAGACGAAGCGATTTCAGAAGTTCAGACGCTGGCTTTGCACGCGGGGGCGCGCCACGCTTCCTCGGGGTGAGGGAAAAACTGGGGTTCTTCTCTGGGAGAACCTGGCACCTGGGAGAGGGGCCGGCCCCTGCCTGGGGCCTGATAAGCTATTCCCTCCCCTCCTGGAAGGCCCCGATGCACATAAAGGATCAACGGTAAGAAACTAAAAAGGGTATTTTCAGAAAAAAACTTGTATTGAGTAATTAAACGTGTACAGGCCGAATGAATTTTGGATTTTTGTCTAATTCTCTCATTTGCACGTAATGAGGACGAGACTCCTCTCTGTCCAACGTCCCACATCTGCTCAGTGACGAACCGCAAAGCTGACACTGTCCGTCCTAACTCCATCGACGTTGCTCTTTATTTTAAAAATCAATAAGTTTCAGGAAGGCTGGGTCCCAACCCCTTTTTATTTTTGAAAATGAAACTGCTCTTTGTTGCAGGTTAAACATCGTTGGAGAGTTTGCTCCATTTGTCAATTATGTGTAATTTTGGTAGGATTTAAAATAATTTTCGTCTAGTCAATGAGCATTCAGCAACTACGGTCCATAGGTTAGAAATTCCATACTCATCCTTTATCTGTTATGTATCAAATACATGCCAAAGTATGTAGGATTCAGAAGATGCATATTAAATATATATTACTATAAATATATTTAACCCTGGCTGGTTTGGCTCAGTGGATTGAGCGTCGGCCTGCGAGCTAAGTGTCGCTGGTTCGATCTTCCAGTCAGGGCACATCAGAGAAGGAAAACTCTGACTCCAAAAAACCTCCGCTGCCTTGCGGCATACCTCTTCAGGGGAAAGGCTAAGGGAGTAAACCCCGACAGAAAATCCGGAGCCGGAGTCCCTAAGGCGGTTCGACGTTGTAGTCAACACCGGCAACTCCTGCGGCGCACCTGAAGCCAAGCTGTATTGACTCCGTCTTTCCCTTGGACCCTTCAGCTGCGAAGAGAGGGGGGGGTCTGCTGCATGGGCAACAGCAGACCCTCCATATCACCCTGCCCAGGCTCTGTAGCTTCAGCTCCACTGGAGAGGACACTCCAGCGTCATCGCAAGATGTCGATTCAACACGGGAGGAGACAGATACCGTGTCACTCCCGAGTCGGACTGCACAGCCATTCTCGGCGGTGCAGATAGACTCTTAAGAAGCTACACCATCGTCTCTCGAGACGGACAGCTGCCGATGATGACGATGATAAATATATTTAATAATTAACTATATGCCATAATTTGAAGAAAACTAATACATGAAACCTGACTTTCAGAGACTTATATTTAATTGAAGAAGAAAAACATTTAAACAATTAAATATAGCCCTGGTTGGTGTGGCTCAGTGGACCGAGTGCCGGCCTGTGAACCAAAGGGTGGCAGGTTCGATCCCCAGTCAGGGCACAGGCCTGGGTTGTGGGCCAGGTCCCCGGTTGGGGGCGTGTGAGAGGCAACCACACATGGATGTTTCTCTCCTTCTCTTTCTCCCTCTCTTTCCATCTCTCTAAAAATAAATAAGTGAATAAGTAAAACACAAAGTCCAAGAAAACTAATTAATAAACACACCATTTATGTGAAAGTTGCAATAATGCCGAATTGAAGCTAGAAATTTTCATAGTATTGACTTGAAATCCTAATTATAGTCTTATAAATGAACGATTATATAACAGTTCCAGCTCCATATGATTGCAAAATAAGTTTTAAGTTTTTTCTGTTATTGATGTGTGCTAAATGATCTGAAGCCATGAGTAATTGTTGAAAACATTGCCAGAAAGTATATAAACTGTCACATAGCTTTGATTCCCATGGGGCTGATGAATAATCAATGAATCAATACAAATGCCTGAACAACCCCTGGGGACTGATATAAAAGTTTTCTTTTGGCACAGCAAAGGTGAAAGAAGGCTGGCCGGAGAACTTTTGGGTTAGGTCCTGGAATTCTACAGCTGTCAATGTTTGGGTCAGGTTTTATCAGCCAAACCTAGAAATCAGCGTGGTCTCCAATGAGTAAAAAAATTGTGAAATGTCCTATGTAGAAAAGAATTATTATTATTTTAATACTGGACTTCTCTTTTGTGATAAAAAAACAACCACTTATTGATTGCTTTTCTCTTTTCCAGGTAGTGGGGCTATCTCAACTAGTCATCATGATAATTCATTGAGATAAGTACTATTATTGTATCCCCATTTTATAGGCAGGCACACAGCTAGCAAATGGCAGCAGTCATATCTACAGAGTTAAAAAAAGAAAGAGGAAGAAATAACCGGACAATTGCCTGGTTAATTTTTCCCTTAAAGACATTCTTAATCACTTAGCTCAGGAACAAGAAGATGATACCCCCTTCCAGGTACCTGACTGCGGTACCTGGCTCACTTCCTATGCAATAGATTTATTGCTGAAAGGTGTAAAATTCCGTTGGTTAAATCCAGTCCTCTACCCCGTCCTTCATGGGATATGACACTTCTAGAAAAGGTCTTAGAAACCACGTTGTTCAACCTCCTCACTTTCATTTGAGTGGACAGGGGAAGAGAGAGATTTGCAGAGACAAATATAAAAGCAATACTCCCAGGGGACAGCCAAGCCAGGATGGAAAATCAGTGTCGTGCGACCTCAGCCAAGTAATGCAGTTTCTAAGCCACAATGTCACCCCTGTTCAGAGATGTGGGACTGACTCGGGATCGTAACGATGCGAGCGGAGCTGAATGGCCGTGGCAATGAGGATAAGTCCTTGGGAAGAGGGGGGGCACTTACATCTTTTAAAATAATGTTTTTACTAAGAAATCATTCACATACCATACAATTCATGCATAGGAAACACAGTAGCCAAAGACACATGTGCATGAGCCCTGGGCGTGGACAACCACGTGGGGACTGACTGAGGGGGGTGCTGGGTGCAGGCGGGCAATGGGGAAACATTGGGAAAACTGTGATGGCATAATCAATAAAATCTAATTTAAAAAGGGTACCATTCAATAGATTTTATAATGCATAGCTTTTGCCTATTTGCAGAGATGGGCAACCGTACCCCAAATAACTTTTAGAACATTTTTATCACCCCCAGGAAAACCTCCTACCCACCCACAGTGGTTCCCCACTTACACGCAGCCTCTGCCCCAGCCCTACCACGTGACGGACCTACTTCCTGCCTTGTATTTGCCTGTTCTGGACATTTCATGGAAATGGAACAATGTAATAACAGATTCAGGTAAATAAATAAATAAATAAAAGTATTGTGGGACTTCGGGTACAGAATGGGGGTGAGAGATGAAGCGCTGGAGCGCCCCTGAAATGTCAGCCTCACCCGACCCCAGTGGGAGCAGTGTCCTGCCGGGCGTCCGGAGTCCTTACCTGTGCAATCAAGGTATCGGGATGAGCCGGAAGGCCGTTCCCATTGGCCATGACTCTCAGGCTCCAAAGCCCCTGCTTCATCCTGAGATTAAATTCCATGGGTACGTCACACAGGTTTTAAAAACCTTGTAATTTTATACCCTTGCTCAAGTGATTTTCACGTTATACCCAATTCTAGCTTTTGCGGATCATTATTGGCTCATTGGTGTTGACAGGCAGACTAGTGGGAGCATAATAGCTTTTTATAAAATGACATTTTATCTGTAGGCAGAGTAACAAATCTTGAATTTTATGCATGCAAAGACTGATAGCTGGCACAATGAAGACTCTCTGCCAGCTTCCTGTTGGTGGTATATGATTCGATAAAGACGTTTGCATTTAAACTCTAATAAACGGCTCTGCCCTCTCACTAAATTTTGGGAAGAATTAATACTTTGAGCAACTCTAGCTCAATAGTCCTAGTACCCAAGGATAGAGAGCAATTCATCTGAGCAGTTCGTGGAGGTGACCTCGGCAGAGCAGGAAACGCTCCGGGGTTTGGGTTCCAGCCGCACCTGGTGACCCCCTGACAGGTGGGGAAGGTCTCTGAGGCCCGGCCCCAGGCTGTGAAACGGGCAAGTCTGTGTGCCTTTCAGGGCTGGTCTGAAGGTCAATCGAAGGAGGAGGTGAAACAGCCCTCGCCTAGTTCCAGTTTGGCAAATACGAGTGTTTATGAAAATCCTCTCCCTGGCCTTTATGTACGTTTTTTAGTGCAAAGCTGCTCAGTCACACTCAGGGCTCGGTTTAAACCAAAGAGCACGGGAATTGTTCCTTCTGAGGCTCCTTAGCGCGGCTGTGTTCCTCCTGGACTTTGCTCACCAGAATACATTTGGGTAAAATATTTTAGGCGCAGGCATCCAAAAGAGAAAAGAGGAATCTAAGAAAAACATCACAATCTTTGTCTTAAAAGGCAAGACCCATGTGTTACAAATGTTCTGTGTTTAAAAGACTGCTTAGTTCTGTTTTTTCTGCTGCTTAAATGCATATAAAATCATAATTCTAAGTTGTTAAACATTTGGGGATAATTCTAATTTTATATAAGGAGAAAAAAAATCAACCTTACAAACAACAAAAGTTATTGGATTCCTACTTTCCATTCGAAACTGTTAAACCTGAAGTCAGGTGAAGGAGCTACGAACGATGCTTGTGTAGCAGCAGGTGAAAGACCATGACAATGAAGTCTGAGATTGAAGACTCATCAGATGTTTCAAAAATATAACATGCAAATAAATGTGCGTTGAACAGATATAAAACCCCCCAAATCTGTCTTAGACCAGAGTGACTATGGAGTAATATTACAAAACAGTGAGGCATCTTTGTAAAAATATAAATAAAATCGAGAAATAAATAAATCTGATTGCTCCTTTATCGTATGGTTTAATGTATACACGCATCGAAAACCGTATTAACATATGTATGTGACAGCTGATAATTATCATTGCTAGCAGGATATATGTAGGTATAGCCATAACATTATTCACACAAACATATTGCTTTGAAACTTTCAATAGACTTCATGTCTATTCCCAAATAAATATTCATAAATTTGATTGCATCTTCAACCTGTTTCGAGCACCCTTTAATGTGTAGAGAAACAAGCAAAGTTTCCTCTTTACCTCCCACGTTTCTCAGGGTCACTTGTGCCGGGGGGCCCCAGGGCCGGGGACGTCGGGCTGTGACCTCACCGATGCCCAGCTCTGTCCGTCCAGCCCACCAGGCGCGCAGTGAGCGGGGCCGCAGCTTCACGCTCCTCCGTGGGCCGCTGCGCACTGCCCTCCAGACCTGCTGCAGGGGTGGCCTGGGCTCTCTGCTCCCAGGGTTGGAAATACTCTGACGGATGTTAAATTCCTTCTCTCCTCTGACAGCAACTATAAACAATACACAGGAAGCTCCCAGCAAGGTTTTCTTCTTCTAAGGACTAAGGATTAAAGCACCGACCCTTCGTAGTTCTGATTTGATGTCTCTGACATCGACTTAGTAAGCTGTACAAATGTCAAGAAGTATTGTCAGCCAAGGGCCATGTCACTTGGCCGGGAACGGGTTCGTGGCTTCATGGAAAAGTGTGCTCGTTATTTTACGAGCCCGCCTCGGGGCCAGCTTTCAAGGGCACGGCGAGAGGAGCCCGAGTGTTCTGCCTCTCCTCTCAGGACAGTCTCTCCGGCAGAGGTTGTGGGGACCAGAGGTAACCGGGGAAGCTGTTCCGGAGGCCACTGCTCCCACCCTGACCCCGCCAGCTCGGGAACAGTGAGAGGTAAGTGTGTGTCATCGTCACCGCCTCTCTGCGGTGTTTGTTAGGGCAGCCACAGCAGGCGGACAGTCACGTTAGGGACCGTCCCCAGTACCTGACAGGCTGATTAGACACGTTGGGGAAATTGGAAACACCTGTGCAGGAAAATGCACCTAGACCAGCTTCTTACCCCACACCCAAGAACACATTCAAAATGGATCAAAGACTTAAATGTTGGGCCCGAAACCGTAAACCTCCTAGGTAGTGAAATGTATGGACATTGCTTGTGGTGACTTTTATCGATATGTCTCCCCAGGCAAGGGAGACAAAAGAAAAAAATAAACAAAAGGAACTACATTGAACTAAAAAGGTTTTGCACAGCAAAGGAAAACATCAACAACAAAAAGAAGACAACCCGCAGAAAGGGAGAACATCCTGGCTGATACATCTGATAAGGGGTTAATATCCAACAGTTATAAAGTACTTATAAAACTCAACACCAAAAAAGCAAACAATCCAATGAAAAAATGGGCAAAGGCCCTGAATAGACACTTCCCCAAAGAGGACACACAGACGGCCAGCAGACACATGAGAAGATGCTCAATGTCGCTGATCATCAGAGATTCAAATTAAAACCACAGTGAGATACCGTCTCACACCTGTCAGAATGGCTGTCGTCAACAAATCAACAAACAATAAGTGTTGGCGAGGACGCGGAGAAAGGGGACCCTCGTGCACTGTTGGTGGGAATGCAGGCTGGGGCAGCCGCTGTGGGAAGCAATATGGAGATACCTCAAAAAAATTAGAAAAGGATCTGCCTTTTGACCCAGCGATCCCACTTCTGGGAATAGATCCAAAGGAACCCAAAACACGAATCTGAAAGAACACAAGCACCCCCATGTTCACTGCAGCATATTTACAATCGCCAAGACCTGGAAGCAGCCCGCGCGCCCATCGGCAGGTGAGTGGATAAGACAACTCTGGGACGTGCACACAGTGGAATAGGACTTGGGTGTATAAAAGAAGGAAATCTTACCCTTCGCAACAGCACGGATGGCCCTGGAGAATATTATGCTGAGTGAAATAAGCCAGAGAGAGACAAGGACCGTATGATTTTACTCATATGTGAAATCTAGTGAACAAACTGAACTAATTAGGAAAATGGGGACAGACTCATAGATGGAGAGCAGATGACGGCTGGTGGTGGTGGTGGGGGGAGGTTAGGGGCAGAGGGACCCAGCAAAAAGGAGAAAGGGTTCATGGCCGTGGACAACAGCGTGGGGACTGCTGGGGGGAGGGGGGTAAGGGGACTAACTGGTCATGGAAAAATACAAGAAAGATTAAATAAAAAATAGGCACACAGCCATGCATTGGTTGTTATTATTTAATTTATTATTATTATTATTATTTAGGTACTATACCAGGAATATAGAAAATGTTTGTAGCTTTTGTTTTTATCATTTCTTTTTTGTGTTGTAGCATTTCTATTTTTTATCTACACCTTTTCCTTACTTTCCTTTAATTACACTGAGAAAATGTGGAACAAATACACTTAAGAAGTTTGCATGTGACCCGGATTTTGGTATTCTTCTCTTCCATATTTTTGCATGAGTTTCCTATAGTTAATGGCAGAACTTACGTGATGTCTAAATGCAGTCTTATATTAATAAGTAACAGCAACGTAAAATACCACTCGTGACAAGCTTGAGTGACATCTGTCCCATTTGTTGAAGCAAAAGAACAAAACACTTCAGGGAGATTAAGACGTTGGTGATAGTGAAATCCAAGCGTTTCTGAATTCTCCATTTATTTAACATTTTCTTCTAATTTCTTCTTTAACTGCCTCCAAACTTTGAACACTACAAAGTGTATTTTTTAATTTTAATATGATTTGTTATTTACAGTAGCTAAGCTCTGGAAGCAGCGCCAGCGCCCGTTGGCAGAGGAGGGGACAGAAAGGCTGCGGTACCGTTAACGGACGAGCACTCGGCTGTGAAGGAAGAAGGAACCGTGCCTTTGCGACGGCGCGGACGGGCCGGGACAGCCATCACCGAGCGCGCTGGGCCCGCCGGAGAGAGACACGTTCCATATGCTCGCACCCGCATGTGGAACCTGATGAGCAAAGTAAACTGATGAACAAAATAGGAACAGAGGCCTGGAAACAAAGCCTGTTTTTAAAAGCAGTTGAGGCTGAATAATCTGTTAATGACGATGGGTTTTATGAGATCCAAGACATGAGAATTAGCCTTTATTTTCATTCAGCCACTTGCTCACTCTGTTGTTAGTATTTTTCTTTATCCGTAGATTATAAATAATCATGCTTATTTCTCAGAATGACTGAGATGATAAAATAATCCACATGTAAATTTTAAAGCTCACTGATTAGCAAGGTATTGATAATAATACCTTAAGGAATATTAATATTTAGGCAATTAGCACATTAAAAGGTTAAAAGTTATTCTGTTGCACTGCTCACAAAAATCTGTTGTATAATCAAGCAGAGGTGTCTGTACTACCTTTAACTCTTGAAAGTTAAATTTTTAGGGAAGATGTTGTTTAGGTGAGTTTTAGAATGGTAAACATGATGCTGGTAGAAAAAATGTGAGTGCTGTGGAAAAATAAGGTCTGGGGCAGCTAATTTTTAAAGTAAACACCTGAAACTCCAAGTGCCTACCAGTTAGCTGTACAGCACAAAAATAGATCTCTCCCTGTTCTTCCAGATCTTATCGATAACCACCCAGCTGCGACCTGCACCCGCAATGAGGCCAGCATGCGGGAAGAAAAGGGGCCGATGAGGCACTGAGTTATTTAACTGATGAAGGAGCTGAGAAGGCAAAAGGAGAGAGGAAGGAATGAATCACCCAGGGCAGACGATGAGTAATCGGGTCCAGCCTGGGGCTCCTCCTGTGAAATAGCATGAAAAATAATGCTTAAAATATCGTGCCTACAGTTAGTTATTGTTGCTTGTCTTTGTCTCCAGAAGATACTGTACTGAACTCGAAATTTATTATTTCATAGTAATTGGATTCGGGCCTAATTCTGACAAACTCCTCTAAGGTCTTCACAAGATCTAAGGACCAGGCGTGATCAAGTACTAGAAAGTGCTGCAATCTCTGCAGGACGGTTTCAAGCGTACGTATTAAAATAACAAGTGTTTTTAAGAACACTCTGTTACTTGAATTCTAAATACCTGTAAAAATAGTTAAAAATGGAAAACAAGTTAAATAAATTATCTAAGTCAAGAAACTAGAGAAGGAACTTAAACAAAACTAAGGAACTTGGCAAGAATAAAATTATAAATAATTTATTTTATAAAGAGTTGAAGTAAATAGTTGAAATAAAAAAGGGAGGAGACAGAGGAAATCATAATTAAATGGTAGGACAAAACCCAACTTGGTTGATTTTTACATTAAATGTTAATAAGTTAAACACAAGAACTGAAAGACAGAGCCTGCCACGGGGGGTTTCAAAGAAAAGACTACGCAATACGGCTTCTACATAAATGGAGTTCCGATATAAATGCACACAGAGACTGAGAGTAAATTGATGGGAGTATGTATGATACAAATAGGGCAATAAGGGGTGTCGATTTAAGAACGGCCCATATTATTAATATTAGACAGGCGCAAATGAGTATAGCATATATACTTCTATTAATAAATGTCATTAAGAGGAGAAACACGTTCATGGAGTGGTTACAGTGGATAGTAAATAGTGACCGGGAAGGAGGCTTTTTGAACGTTGGTCATGGTCTATTTCTGACACAGTGCTGATTCTTCTGCTCATTGGTTTATAAAAGTCAAGTTGCAGTTTTGTTATGTACATTAGGTCAATGAAGAACATTTAAACAATAAGATTGAAAAAAACAACAAAAATGGATTGGACCCATTTGTCACACATCTATGACCAAGAGAAGGGTCACTTCCACCTCAACAAACGAGTTCTATTAAGTATATGTAGAGTACAAGAATCCACTGCATTCCTATACATTACCAATGAGATTTCAGAAAAAATATTCAAAAAGTTATTTTGCAATTGCAACAAAAAGAATAAAACACGTAGGAATAATTTTAACAAAGGTTGCGAAGAACCCATAAACTGAAAACTACAAAGCATTACTAAAAGAAATTGAAAAACAATGAAATGAAAAGATTATTTTGTGCTCAAGGACTGGAAGAACCAACCTAGTTAAAATGACCACTCTACTCAAAGCAATATACAGATTTAATGCAATTCCTATCAAAATCCTGATGACATTTTTTAAAGAGCTAAAACAAAAATAATCAGATTTCTATGGAACCACAGAAGACCCTGAATTGCCAAAGTAATTCTGAGGAAAAAGACCAAGGCTGGAGGTATCACACTCTCTGACTTCAAATCATACTGCAGAGCTACGATAATCAAAGCAGCGTGGTACTGGCAGGAAAGCAGACACACAGACCTCTGGGACAGACCTGAAAACCCGGAAATAACCCACATGTACATGGGCCAAAACCTTTTGACAAAAGAGCCCAAACATACAATGGAGGAAGGAAGCTTCTCAAATAAACAGTGCTGGGAAAATTGGAAAGCCACCTTCAAAAGAACGAAAGTAGATTATAGTGTGTTCCCATAGACAAAAATTAACTAAAAATGGACCAAAGTCCTAAATACAAGACCTGAAACAGTAAATTACATAGAAGAAAACACAGATACTGATGAAAAGCTGGTTCCTCAGGAAGATAACCATTGTTTCTACCCAGCCACACCAGAGCTTACAAAGCTAAAAGAGGTTTAAAAAATCAATACCTAAGGCTCCACCCCTTACAACATAACAGGTGCAACAGCTCTACCTAAGATACAGAGGCAAACACACACAGGACCCTGTCAAGATGAGGAGACAGAGAAGTGTGGCCCAAAAGAGGGAATGAATCAAGGTTCCAGTGGGAGAACTAAGCGAGGAGGAGATAGCCAACCTCACAGATGAGGAGATAGTCAACCTAACAGATGCAGAGTTCTAAACACTTGTGATAAAGATGCTCACAGGCTTGACAGATGTGCTTGAATATGGCAAATGCATAACGGAAGAAGTGAAGGCTATGCTAAGTGAAACGAAGGAAAATCCACACAAAACCAATGGTGAAGGGCAGGAAACTGGGGTTCAAATCAATGATTTGGAACATAAGGAAGAAAAAACCGTCAACCAGTGCAGAATGAGGAAGCAAGAATTGAAAAAAATGAGGAGAGGCTCAGGAACATCTGGGACAACTTTAAACATGCCAATATCCAAACTATAGGGGTGCCAGAAGGAGAAGAGGAAGAGCAAGAAATCAAATACTTATGTGAAAAAATAATTAAGGAAAACTCCCCAAATTTGGCGAAGGAAATAGACATACAAGTCCAGGAAGCACAGAGAGTCCCAAAGAAACTAGACCCAAAGTGGACCACACCAAACACATCATAATTAAAATGCCAAAGGTTCAAGATAAAGAGAGAACCTTAAAAGCAGCAAGAGAAAAGCAAAGAGTTACCTACAAAGGGGTGCCTATAAGACTCTCAGCTGATTTCTCAAAAGAAACTTTGCAGGCAAGAAGGGGCTGGCAAGCAGCATTCAATGTGATGAGAAGCAAGGACCTACAACCAAGATTCCTCTGTCCAGCAAAGCTATCATTTGGAATGGAAGGGCAGATGAAGTGCTTCCCAGACAAGGTAAAGCTAAAGGAGCTCATCATCACCAAGCCATTAGTATATGAAATGTTAAAGGGACTTATTTAAGAAAAATATGATCAACACTATGAACATTAAAATGACAACAAACTCCAAACTATCAACAACTGAGTCTAAAAAAATATATAAAAAACCCCAACAAACTAAGCAAACAACCAAAACAGGAACAGAATCACAGGTATGGGGATTATTTGGATGGTTATCAGCTGGGAGGGGGAAGGGGGAGAAATGGGGAAATGGTGCAGGGACTAAGAAGCATAATTGGTTGGTACAAAACAGACAGGGGGAAGTTAAGAATAATATAGGAAAGGGTGAAGCCAGACAACTTATATGCGTGACCCATGGACATGAACTAAGGGGGGGTGGGATTGCTGGAGGGAAGAGGGTACCGGACAGAGAGGAGCAAAGGGAAAAAATGGGACAACTGTAACAACAGAATCAAGAAAATATACTTAAAAGTGTTAAAAAATAAAAAGGATGTTGCTGAACAGAAACTTAGTGACTCGGCGTGGAGACGCACGGAAACCTACAAATGGGGGAACTTCCCCGACTGCGCCGGGCCCTGAACCAGAACTTCGCAGCAGGAGAGGTCAGCGCCGTCATTGTCACGGGTTATTTACAGGCCGTCACTGTAACCTGACTGTAACTCTGACTCCAAAAAACCTCCGCTGCCTTGCGGCATACCTCTTCAGGGGAAAGGCTAAGGGAGTAAACCCCGACAGAAAATCCGGAGCCGGAGTCCCTAAGGCGGTTTGACGTTGTAGTCAACACCGGCAACTCCTGCGGCGCACCTGAAGCCAAGCTGTATTGACTCCGTCTTTCCCTTGGACCCTTCAGCTGCGAAGAGAGGGGGGGTCTGCTGCATGGGCAACAGCAGACCCTCCATATCACCCTGCCCAGGCTCTGTAGCTTCAGCTTCACTGGAGAGGACACTCCAGCGTCATCGCAAGATGTCGATTCAACACGGGAGGAGACAGATACCGTGTCACTCCCGAGTCGGACTGCACAGCCATTCTCGGCGGTGCAGATAGACTCTTAAGAAGCTACACCATCGTCTCTCGAGACGGCTGCCGACGACTGTAACCTCCAAGTCCCTTTCCAAGACCAACTCTTAAAACGTGTTCTCTCACAGGCGGGAATCACAGAGACACTAAAAATGTCTAAAAGGAAGCACAAGTGCGTGTGCTGTGAATACAATTGAAGTAAATTAAGTGACGTGTCGATCCGAGGAGAAATATGTAAGTAATTTTAATTTGTTAAATTTCTACACCAAAGCGAAACATATTAAAAATAACTACATTATGTTACACATGTTGACCTGCAATGTCTATGATGCACTATAAAAAAAGAGTATTTTGATCAATCCAATAAAAGTAATTGGATGAAAAAGGTGTGTATTTGTGTGTGTGTGTGTGTGTGACAGAGAGAGATTTACTTGAAAAAGTAATCTAAAATATTTATGTTTCAAGTTTTAATTTAAAAAGTTGTCCCAATTTTGGTTCGAAGCTAAACATATATAGAATACCTCACAATATACCTTGCAATAAGGGAGTTAAAATGACTGTACCATGATATACTTTCCTTTAAGTTCTAGTTGCAAAGATGTTCTGCTAAGTATTCAGTAAAGGTTTAAACAATGTAATCTATGCTCTTCTGCTTGCACCTAGTGTAAAATTTGCAATGTTACAGAGCTGATTAATTACACATAAATTACATTTTTCTTTGTGTATGCAACTCAATAGATAATTATACTTAATTGTTTTGTGAGAGAATAGGAGTTGCATGCCTGAGAAGAGGAGCTCTTATTATATAAAATTAGAAATTTAAAAAGGTTTCAAAAATAATTTTAAAAATATTTGACTTGTAAACATTCCAAATTAGCCAGAAAATTTTGCATTGATTTTTTCCACATTTAATAATAATAAACATCTACTCTTTAATGTGATCTCTTCTGAATGTGTCCATGTTAGCGAAATAGAATCTGTATGATGTAAAGAAATTCAGTTACATTTTCCTGCTCGCCACTACCTCCAGAAAGTAACCTAGTGTATACACTGTATATAATTTAATCAATAATTTAACTTTTAATCGTTTTATTTTACTGTATTCATTTACTTTAGGCCATTCATAATTTATTTCCTAATATTTTCTAGGCCTGTAGACACATTTTGTTTAGAAGTTTTAGACTTGACAGTCAATTTCAGAACAAATTGAGTTTCTTTTTATTCACGTGAGATGGGAGATCAGCTTGTCTGTTTCCAGGAAAGAGCGCTCTGGGGAACTGTGAAGTATCTGCTGTTTGCCTGGGAAGTGCTCCCCTGCATTTACCTTTGGCCTTGGCAGGAGCCATGCCGTGCTAACTGGGGATGGAGCGGTGGGGGTGAGGTCGGCTGGAGAGGTTCATCCCCCCTGTAGGAAATTTTTCATGAACGCCTGACTATATTTTGGACCTTGACTAAACTGTTGATCCTGAATCAGACAGAGAAAGAAATCTCATTACACAATTAATGTTTGCACCCAAATGACCCGTTAATACAGCAAATGCGCCTTCCTGTCTGAAGCCTTTTCCATGCAGAGGTGAACGTGGTAATATCTGTCCCATTATTCCAATTGTCTTTATAAAATATGTGCAGTCTGCTACCTAGGAAACTTGCGTGTAGGAGGAGCTGTTCTGAGAGATTGCACATGGATCCAGTTGCCATGGAAACCCATGCCTTTTTTCCCCTGTAAATGTCCAAAGCAGTTTCTTTATTAGGAATTGGATTAACAGTGCTCTCAAAGGAAGAGCTGAGTGAGGGGTAGTGCGCTCTTCCCGTGCATATAAACTAAACTGTAACCGGTAGGGGCTGCGAGGGATTGTTTCCTGCACACAGGTTCCAGCTACAGAAGGAACGTGTCATGGATGATCACGCATGGGTTTCTTTTTTTTTTAATCTGACGTAATTTAAATTATTAACAATGCAAAATCTCGCTCTTTCATAAAAATAAACCATAGAAGCATCGAGAATATGTATTTTCCTGAAAAAAAGGCAGATACTGAAATGTATGATACTTATCTAAATCCGTGCGTTGAATGTATATTATTTGATTGACATTACCTGAAAGCATTTTTTTCTTGAGTGCTTTTATATGTAATAATTCTAATCATTTTTTTATGTGGAGCGCTCTTTTTTTTTACACCACTCTGTTATCGTGCTAACAATCATATGTTGCATGTTTTAGTAACATTGTTTTTTTATGTTACTGGGTCATTAAAATACTCTAAAATGTAAAATCCTAAGTAGATTCCAAGATGGCTGCGGAGTGGGTGGCAGGCACCCGGCAGATCTCCAGCTACCTTACAGGGCGGCTCGCCTTTCCTTCTCGCTGGATCCATCGGGGCGGCGCTGGGGAGCCACGCTGTGCTGGTCGCAGGGGTACCTTCCACCGCACCCCCCCTGCGCGCTGTGTGGCGCGTTCACACCCCTCGGCGGGTCCCCGGCCACCACCGTGTAACGGCCCCCCCCTCCCCACACCGTCCTCTACCTCTGCACCCCATGCCCCTGGCCATCACCGCCCGGCTGGCCCGTGGGTTTTCCTTCTTCCTTTCCGCGCTCAGTCCCTTCCCCCAGTGGGGCCACCCGCTCCTGTAGCCCCGCGCGCAGAGGGTCAGCTCCACAGGCGGCCCGTCACCCACGGACGCGCGTCTGCGGAACAAGCCCTGTGACCTGCAGGCCGGGCCCCCGCGCCACCGGGCCACCCAGCGGGACGCCCACGCGCCCTCAAGGCCAGCGGCTCGGCAGGAGTGGATGGCGCAGAAGGAGGAACACGAAGCCCTCTCCTCGCCGCGCTCTGGGCTCCGCGCTCCCAGGGTTTCCTAGCCATCTTTCCCACGTCTGTCATTCCCACGGATCCTGTAAAACACGCAGACACAGAGGGCGGGTGGTGGCCATCAGGGGGAGGGGGTGGGGCAGGGGGAGCACGGCGGGGGGCAGTGAGTGGGGTCAGGGAGGGCCTGGCTTCGGGCGCCGGGCGCACGGGCCGCGCGCAGGTGGTGTTTTGTTCGCTTGGGCACCTGAAACCTGCGTGGCTTTGTGAACCGGTGACATAGAAAAACATTCCCGAGGTGACGTCCGATGGAGAAACCACAGCCCCGGCCGTGGGTGCCCGACCTGGGGCCGCTGAGCAGCCTGCCCGGCTCTCAGCCATTGTCCCCAGGTAGGTGGGCCCCCAGCTCTGAACCCCGACTGTAGGGCGGCTGCCAGGACTTGATCAAACTGAGGCGCTGGAAGAAGAACACGGAGCAAAGGTCGAAGAAACAAGCCTCTGGAAACCTCCAGTTCAGAATACGATGTCTCTAAGTAAGGGGCACCCAAATATTGCTACTGACAGATTTCTAGAAAGAGAATATCTGTGTGGGAAATTCAAAAAATAGAAAGGTAGGCTCATGCTTAAGAACTTGGGGAACTCTTGTGGGATTTGTTATGACTTCATGTTTTTCTATTTGTATAATTTGTGTACAGACAAATGCATTTCACTAAGTGCTGAATATCCAAAATATTTTCCCAATATAACAGCTGCAAAATATGGGGTTGGTGGGGGGGGGCATGGGATTTGGAGAATCTATAGAAGGCAACAAATCTATTTGGTGCGCGAGTCCTCAGTAACCTCAAGTAGCTTGTAATACATGCGTCTTAAATGGTTTCACACATGTTGCATGTATGCGACATGTATCTGGAATATGAGGTGCTGTGTTTACGAAATATTGCTCTCCCCACCAAACACACTGGCAAAAGACACATGGCCTTGAATGAAAGCACCTACCGAAAGTTCTAGTTTAGCTGACAGGACAGACAAGAGCAAGGCTGACCCGAAGCCCCAAGGGAACATCCTTTTAGAGATGTACTTCCTGGTATAACACTTCAGATCTTTGTTTCTGAAGCCTTTATAGAATTAAATGCTAGCATATAATTATTAAAAAAATTAGTAACTCCCAATTCAGTGTGCAGCCCAGTGATTTTAGTGTGTGCTAAAACAAATAACAGAATCATTACTCCATCATTTTTCAGAGGTTCTAAAATAAGTGGGTAAATATGGTATTTATTCCAAGATATATGTGTGAATGGATTTACCTACCAAAAATATCTAGCTCCTAAAAGCCACCCAGCAAGGAAGACATGAGTCAATCCGATGACAGAAAGAACTACATAGGGATTGCTTAGTTCACCGTGACCGACCAAGACTACCTTATAAGCTGGAAGAAACACGTTTATCATCTGAAGCAGGAGAACCCATTTTAAAATTAACCGTAACTCCAAGCTTGACAGTCATGTTCCCAAACACTCGTGAATGGAGACCACAGGGGACGCTTCCGTTTTACTTATGCAGATTCCTAACAAAACAGGAGAACAAGCCGGACTCCTAGGAGGACCTAGGAGAATGCCTGTCTCTGTGGAGAAGAACTCGCTTGCCGGTGCCAATGGGGTCGAGTCTCCCAGGGCCACCATTCGTGAGTGTCAGAAGGGTGTCGCCGCATGTGAGGACTTGAGCAAGCAATGCGCACAGCTGGCTCCGGCCAGGTGGGAAAGCCCAGCCCCGTCCCACCACTGGGAGCCGTTGCTTTTGAAGTTCCCCCTGAAGGCACTAGTGAGAATTAAAGGAAAAAGAGATGAGCGTGCGGAGTAAACCCACCCCAGCTGCTCAGCCTCACGGTTTTATGTGCAAACGCTACTCTTCAGCAGTAAAACGAGGACAAATTGAAAGTCCTTACCTTAATAGGAAGTAAGGAGTTTCCTGGACCTCAGTGTTTTCAGAGCTCCGGTGACCTAGATCCAGCCTTTGCATACAGATGGCCCGGGTGAGTCACGGAAGTCTGCAAACAATCTGCGGGCTACGATCATCTTGAAAAAAGACATTGCTGCCAGGAAAAAATAAAAAGAGAAGAGGGGATTAAAGCAGCCCCAGGAAGAGGGTTCCCACTCTTTCCCCCTGTGTCAGTGAAACACACCCCAAGGGCGTCAGCAGGGCGACCTCCATGCACCACAGGCCAAAATGTTGTCTGAGGTCTGACACTTGTCCAGAGTCATGTCCGTCCGCCTTAAAATCAAGTGGACGATCCAGTGAGACCTTCCAGGAAGGACAACATCTCACCAAATAAAATGAATTGCCTCTTACTCATCAAAGAATAAATAGGACGGTATAAACGCACATGAGTCCAATCTCGTGGCCAAGCTGCAGTTTTATCAGGAAGGTGGGGACGTTCTGATGTGATGAGGAAGAGGCTGCACGCAGGAAGGGCGTGAGCTCCAGTGGCGTTTCCAATCACGTTGCCAGGTTTCAATATTAAAAATAGGAAGTCTCTTATAATCTTAAAAGCTATACCAATTTTGGGATACACTTTTCAGAAATGGAAAGATTTAAAGAAAAAAAAGGAAGAGACGTGTATTTGTGACTGTCACATGAAGGAAAGCAGAAAGCTATAACACAGTGTGAAGGCTTTCCAGCTGGAACTTTGTAAAGGAAACATGGAAGTCTGAATGCTTACGTTAATCTGTTTCCAGAGTTCATGTCAGGTTTACGCAGCCGTGGCATTTTAGACCGGATAATTCCCTGCTGTAGAGGATTGTTCTGGGCATTCTGGGGTGTCTCCCAGCATCAGAAGCCCCCATCCACTCTCGGTCAGTATGACCCTCCTCCCACCCAAGACATGACGATTAAAAATGCCCCCCCCCAACACTGGCAAATGTCCCCTGATGGTGAACCTCTGACTCGTATCTAACTGAAAGGGTTTTTGTTCACTTGTGTGTGTTTGGGTGAAATCGTGTTTTTATGAGACTAGAACAGCTGGGTAGCCATTCAATTTCTCTAGAAAGATTTTTCTACAAATCTGGTTAGAAGTGGGGCCAGAATTAAACATGACAATAAGCTAACGTTCACCTGGCACGTTCTGTGCGCCAGGCACTGTACGTGGATATGCTGGTTAGCCGTCACGGTACCACATTTGTGCACGAGAGACCGAGGCCAGAGGTACAGTGGGCCAGGTCACAGAGCTGGTGACAGGAAGGAGCGGGAGCGGTGCCGCACAGGGGGCTCCGGAGCTGTGCCTTTCACCCGGGGGCACGGAGAGAAAATGGTATTTTATGCCCATGGAGAAAGCGCTGGGGCAGCAATACCTTACCTCAGAGGAAGTAGCATTGGTGGTTCAGTGGTAGAATTCTCGCCTGCCACGCGGGAGGCCCGGGTTCGATTCCCAGCCAATGCAAACAACTTACCTTTTGGGTCTGCTGCATGGGCAACAGCAGACCCTCCATATCACCCTGCCCAGGCTCTGTAGCTTCAGCTTCACTGGAGAGGACACTCCAGCGTCATCGATTCAACACGGGATGAGACAGATACCGTGTCACTCCCGAGTCGGACTGCACAGCCATTCTCGGCGGTGCAGATAGACTCTTAAGAAACTACACCGTCGTCTCTCGAGACGGACGGCTGCCGACATAGAGGAAGTAGCTTGAAAACGAAGGCTATCATAAGAGAGAAGAAGGGCGTCTCACAATGAAAAAGGAATCAGTCCCACAAGATCACGTAACCCTTGTAAGTATTTGCGCACGTGAACTAGGAGCGCTTAGATACAGAGAGCAAATACGGACAGACACACAGGGAGACAGTGAGAGCCACACACTCAGAGGGCGGGGCTTTAACCCCCCCGCCGACCTCAATGGACACATCACCTAGGCCAAAATGTCAACGAGGAAACATCGGCCTTGAGTGACACACCAGACCAGGTGAACTGATAGTTACCGAGCCCTTCACACCAAGGCCGCAGAATACACACGTTCTTGTCAAGAGCACGTGGAACACTTTCCAAGGTCAGCCAGGTGTGAGGACCTCAAACAAGTCTCCGTGGTTTAAGGAGACTGAAGTCATACAAGAATCTCCCCCAACCACGAGCAGCAGGCGAGCGGCTCATTACACTGTCACAGAGCAGACACGTTGGGGAAGGCGTGTGACTGTTCCCAACATGGAGAAGGACAGCCATCTCGACACCTCAGAAACACCCACGTGTCACCTTAGAGAGATGCTCTCGCTCCGAAGGTAATCACTTGTGTGCTTATCCTGTTCTGAAACGTGACGAGGGGTTCGTTTTGCCTGTTTTGGGAACTTGGGTGCTTGGAATCACATGATGTGCAGAGCTTGACACCTCGGGCCAAATAACGATATTTTTGCGGCCAACCCTGTCGGCGAGTGCGGTGTGGGTGGGATACAATTCGTTACAGAAATTTACGATTTTTGTCCATTCTACTTTGAATAGATATTGGGATTGTTTATGTTTTCTATGAAAATAAGTGTTAAACTGTTATAAACAGCCTTCTACGAGTCTTTTAGTGCCCATGTGCATAAATTTCTTTCAGATGTATACTCAGAAGCGGACTTGTTATATTCATGAATATGGATTAGTTTTAGTAATTACTGCCAAAGGGTTTTCTAATGACCTTGAAAAGTGGGCCAACGTTCTTTAGATAGGAAACACAAAGAAATATGTATTGAAGTTAAAAAATATTCAATTAAGTTATAATAAAGTTAAGACATTCTGCTGATCAAAAGATACTATTACAGAGAAAGAAAACAAGTCCAAAGCATTGGAGAAGATGCTCCGAGTGTGTAGAGCTGTTACCACTGGTGTTTAGCTACACGTGGAGCTGAATAAAGCGGGGGCAGGAGCCTGTTTGCTTCCCCAGGAAGCTGCAGCCTCACCCCCAGGGGACCAGGCATTGCTCTGTCAAGGGATTAACATTCCTCCCCGCCCTCCTCTTTGGTGCCAGACAGATTGTGCCAGAGGATCCCGTTCCTCCGGGCTTTCTTCCTAATCATTCAGGTCAGCTCATCCTTGGCCCCGATGTTATTCATTGCTTCAGGCAACAGTGGTTAAAATATTTGCCAGTAATTCCTTTTGTTGACAGACGGTTAAGGGGGTTCAGGGGGCAGTGATGGACCATAGAGGCCTGTCAGTCTAATGAGGGGGTGTGAACTTTTCAAAGCCTGCAGGAACTTGGGAAGTTGACGGGTCATTCTGAGAAGGCACCTGGTCTGCCCCAAACCCAAGGTAACGGCGGTAACCCCAGGGGAACAGGTGTGCATTCCACGCCTGTGACCTGTACTCACACGGTGCACACACCTGCTCCCTCCGTGGCTTCCGTGGGGGAGGGAGCCTGGGAACCCCGGCACAGCCACGGAAGGCAGCTGGAAGCACACGCTAAGCTGGCCAGAAGCTGGACTTTGATACGGAGCAGACGCTCTGGGCAGTGGCCTTCATCATGGCCCTCCTGAGGTCAGGACTGGACTTTTTCCATGGCGACACGGATGGAGATGAGACACTGGGAAGTCAGGAGGGGAACCCCCTAAGTTTACGTCATCAGGAAACCACATCACAGAGCCACGTCCTCCCTTGCTGGTCTCAGAGAATCCTTTTCCTTTAGATACCAGAAGAGCCCCACTTCCGCGGGTAACCACCAATTAGTGCTCTGACTTCCCAGATCAATATTTAAAAGGCAGTTCCATAAGTAAGTGGGCAAAATATTTGAAAAGGTACCAGAGAAAACCGAGTATTCCAATTTTCCATGGCGATCTGCAAATTAAATGAAACTAGAGTGCACACTGCCCGTAGCAGGCAAAGTGAAGAGGACTAATGACACTAAGTTCTGTATAAAACATAAAGCCATGGAAACGTATAAACTTATACATTATTAACATGTCTCTTTTTGGACTTTTGAAACTTACCAAGAGCTTGTGGCAGCTCAGGAACTACTTACTGAGAAAACGGGACTGAACGAAACAAAGACCCGCAGCTGAATCTCAGCGAGAACGGCAAGCTTTGTGGCGTCTGGATTCAGCTCGGTCGCATTTCCTGATTCCTCACATTATCAGCAGATTTAAAATAAGAGCCCACATTTCCATTAGCAGCAGGTGGAGTAATTAGAATTGGCCTCATTTGCAAAGAATTACCCTTTGTTGATCTGTCTGCTAAAACCTTGGAGACCAGCTCAAAAAGCTTGTCTTGGTCTTGCACACGTAGAATTTGCTTAGTACTCAAGCTTCTGTCTGGGGTGGGATGAAGTGGGGGGGGGGGGTGGTGACTTGTAAACAAAAAAATTAGTGGCAGATGATTTAACCCCTGTTGCCTGAAGCAATGAATAACATTGGGGCCAAAGATGCACTGACCTAAATTATTAGGAAGAAAGCCCAGAGGAACGAGATTCTCAGAAAAATACGGGCTTAGAAAAACGCTGACATATTCTTGGGACGCGAGGAAGCCATGCCCACCTGCTCAGGGCTGCACACGCTCAGGAAAGACGGGGAGACCCCGCCCTCACGTCTGGCTGCGGCAGGAGAGGGGCGAGTTACGGCAGGTGTGTAACCTTCCCGACTGAGTGCTGGCTGGGGTGGGGGGCCTGACACCTACAGAGAGCCCCCACTGCAAAGCCAGAGGTTTTCTGTTTTCAGGCATTTTCAGAAATTTAGGTCCAATAATTAGTTGACCACTAAGCTAACGATCAGAGACTGCAGTGACCACAAAAGAAAAGTAAAACAGACTTTACAAAATTTGTTAAGAAAACTCACCAGTAAGAGAAGCAGCAACAACTATAACAAGAGCAAGAGAAAACCCTGTGAAGGGGAGGGCATATATTTGCAGTGTTGCTGCATTATGATGAGACTGTTCAATTTCCAACAAAAAATTATGAGGTATACAAAGAGAAATTACGGCCCATAACTAAGGAAGAGAAGCGATCAGTGGGAACTGTCCCTGAAGAAGCCAGACACCGGACTTACTAAATAAACAGGTTAGCAAACCGTGTGTTTAAAGAATGAAAAGGAGCCACGTCTAAAGAACTAAGGGAAAGTGTGGGACGAATGTGTCAATATTGGAAATATCAATAAAGATGTAGAAATTATTTTAAAAAGAAAAAATTAGAAATAGCTGGAGGAGACAATAAGTGAAGAAAAATTTAGTTACTCAACAGCACATTTGAGCAGGTTGAAGAAAGAGTCAACAAACTTTAAAGTAGATCGATGGAAATTACTGTATTTTTCACTCCATAAGAGGCACCTGACCATAAGATGCACCTGGGTTTAGAGGAGGAAAACAAGAAAAAAAATATTCTGAACCAAATTGTGTACTAAAGTATTTAATAAAATATAACAGAATAATATTGCAACCATGTAAAGTGAACAGCACTCAACAACAGTATTAAGAACCACCATCACTGTCATTAACAAACGAGGAGAGACTTGAAGGTTCAAGTGCTCATCTAGTTTTCTGGGAACCCCAAGAACTCATCATCGTTGGTGTCAGAAGCTATGAAGCTCAGTTGCTCACAATCACTGATGTCACTTCCTTCGCCGTCTTCATACTGACCAGACGCCCTGAGGTTCAGCAGGAAAGTGGGACATTTAAGTGTCCCCAGGGGTTACTCGTGGGCCCACCCCCTCCTCTTCTAACAGCTGTTGCCACTGCTGACAGGTCAGGTAATATACATCACGGTCTGTGACGCGATATTCGCTCCATAAGATGCACAGACATTTCCCTCCACTTTTGGGGGAAAAATAAAGTGCGTCTTATGAAGCAAAAAATGCAGTATATAGTCTAACAAACAATAAAAAATAAAAGAAAGAATAAAAATTTAGAAAGCTTAAGAGACCTGTGACATCAAACAAATCCCTCCACATAATAGGAGTCCCAGTAGCAGGGGACAGAAATAAGGGACAGAAAGAATATTCGAAGAAATAATGGTTAAAAGCCACCAAGGTTGATAGAAAGCATTGATCTACACACCCAAGAAGCTCAACAAATCCCAATCAAATGCAAAGAGATCCACACTAAGAAACATCATAATCACATTTTCAAAGTCGAGGAATCTTGAACGCAGCAAGTGCGTAGAGATTCAGTAAGATCCTTAGCTCATTCTCATTAGAAACTATGGAGACCACCTAGAGCTGGGGTAACACATTCAAGGTGCTGAGAGAAAAATACTGTCAAACTCATCCCTGTCTGGCCCTGACCAGATGGTTCGGCTGGTTAGAGCATTGTCCCAGTAGCCAGTGTTGCGGGATGGTCCCTGGTCGTAACCGGTGAGTGCAGGAGTAGGTAGAACAACAAATTGATGTTTCTTTCTCTCTCCTTTCCTTTCTCTCTATAAAATCAATCAATAAAACAAACGAAAAAAGAAAAAGCACTTCTATGTCTGTCTGGTAAAACCTCCAAAAATGTAGAGGAAATAAGACATTGCTAGCAAGCCTATTCTACAAGATAATAAAGCATGTCTTTAGGCATAAATAAAAAGACGAGGCAGTACCTGGAATTCACACAGGCAATGAATATATGTGTTCAAAGGTACGGATCTGTATGCTTTTAGAAGTGCCGCAGCTTTAGGTTCATTGAGAACGAGACTTAAATATAATATAGCTCAATTTTTATGGTTTTTTAAATACAGTGTGCAGAAATGAAATATGTTGAGGGTAACAAATGTGATTTTGACTTTTGAAGAGGTGAACATGACTTAAAGATCGAGCCTTTATAGTACGTTATGTCTTAAATTATTAGGTATTCACCATTTCACAGCATAGGTGGAACTTTTGTAATTACTTATAATTGATAATTTTAATAAGTCATGTAAAATATATAAACTATAAAGTAAACTATTAATTGTGAAATAATTATTTTCAGGTGAAGTAAATGGGTAGCTTCTTTAGATTTTAAAGGTAGAAATGATATTCATGTCGTAACTGAGAGCTGAAGCCTCATTTAATTTTTTATTTTTTATTGAGGTTATTGGGGTGACGTTGGCTAATAAAGCCAGCCAGGTTTCGGGTGCACAGCTCAACAGAACGTCACCTGCACGTGGCATCAATGCGTCCCAGTCTGAGCCACAACACACAGTCCCCCTACCGGGCACCTGCCATTGGAGCTCACGTCCACTCTCCTCCTTCCTTATTTCACTCGACCCCTCAGCAGTGTCTGACGGTGCCGAGGACCCCTCTCCCGGATACTCCGAGTCCACGGTTCCTGACCTCCCCACCGCCCCTGTGGTCTCTCTGTCAAACGCTCCCTTCCTTCACTGGGCCCTCCTGCGCCTGCTGACCAGGCCACGCACTCTGCCCAGTCACCGTCAGCTGGGCGAGGGGGAATGTAGTCAGAAAAGGGTTAATTATAGGCATCACAAACAAACAAACAAGCAAACCAAAACCCCCAAACCCATAGGCGATTGCAATGTACATAGTTTTCCAAAGCAAGTAATCAAGGTGTTTCAATAAACTAAACTGCCTTTTAAATCTCTGATAGAAGGTAACATCCATATGGATGTCAAACAATTCTGTTCACTAAGTTGTCAGTATATCCCACGGGATAGTAGGAGATATAAAAGTTAAAACTTAAATTGGTCTTCCTGTTATATTTTCAATAGATTACTAACAAAATTATACTTAAGATCTTTTAGAACTTCCACAGAATTGTTTTGATGGTTTAAAACAGCTGGGTTAATATATTACATTCCTTTTCGTTTCTGACAATGACTAAGAGGTGGGAATGCATCTTCCATGTTACTGTTCCGCACATGAAGTAACGTGCCTTTCAAACGGTTATTATTGTATTTGGGCTGGAATTGCTTCAAATTTTACTTTCTACTAAAAAATGTTCCTACTTTCCTGCAATAGGATAGTATATTCTTATTTGCCTGTGCAAGGCCCAAACCCACGGATGGGGAATCAGTGAGTAAGACAGTTCCAATTCTTTTAAGTTGTCGAAAATGTGATGTAACTTTTATTATGAGAAAATAAACTGACAAAGTTTCTTATGACTTGTCTATTTTGGGGAGCTGAGAGGGAATGAGGGATCATGCTAACAAAGGCACCCTTTTAAGTGAATTCTGGGAGAAGCTGAGGTCTATAAATGTTTTAGAGTTCTTTCATGGAAAGATTACAATATTTTTACAATTTCGCCATTCAAATATTCAACAGAAGCACAATTACTTTTTCTACCTATTAAAGATGGTGAGCAGTGACTGTAATTACCAACAGAAAATTATCCTTGAGTGAACATTTCCAAGTGTATAATTAGTTGAAAGGGCAATTTCCATTCCATCTGGGTGCACTTAGGTAACTGAATCTTGCTGGAAGGGAAAGATGTATTTTCCGAAAGACCGAGACTTAACAGCAGGCACGCCGGTCCCCGTTTCAGATGCGCGGCTCACAACCCTTAATGAAAACTCTGGAAGGCGGCGTGCTCACAGAAACAGCACATCACAGCAGGAAGAGCCCCATTAAAGGCAATTGAACCCCGTGAGGTGCCATTTAGACAGGCATTGAAGGCACATTATGGAATTCCAAAAGAACACTCCAGACTCGGTTTTCATAAAGGAGCACAATAGTTTAATATAAGAAACCAGCTCACAATGCACTTGCCCGATTCATCGATGACATATCCATCCTCATAAGCATTAGGATAAAATGCAACAGAATGAAAATGTATGCCCTCTTCCCGCGACAAGTACTTAGGATAACGAGAGAGAAAGAAACCAGGCTTTTCAACAGTGTTCTGTGGACGATTGCCATGGCAGAGAGTTACATTAAGCTGCTAGTGCCAAAGCTCAGACACGAGACTGAATTTTATTTTTCTCCCAATTAACCCCGAAGGGGCAAAGCAGAACAGCTGGGGCTGTGTGGGAACACAGGATTATGGTTTTTACTTCTTCTCTGGAGCAAATCGCTTTCTTTCTAAAGTCACCTTGGAGCCTAAGATGGCATTTGGGTCCCTAGCCACCTGTCTTTGGGAGCAAGGACATCAGAAGAGGAAACGCAGAAAGAGGTCTTTCCCCCCACTTGTAATGAGCTCCTTCAGAAATGCATTCAGACAGTTTCTTCTTACATCTCAGGAGCCAGGTGCATTTTCATAACCATTACCAGCTCCACAAAGGCTGGGAAATACGATCCGTAAGCTGCAACATCCTTTCCCTAATAAAATCAGCCCCTTTTCTTCTTTTTATTTGGCTTGAGAGGAAGAGACTCGATATTGAACGGTCAGCCTTTCATTGATCAGAACAGCCTTCATCCCGCCGCCCTCTGCCACAGGAGGGGTGCAGTCCTCTGCGGTTATTCATTCGTTCCTTCGTGCATCTTTAAAAAGATACTTAACTCTTAAATGTATCCCAAGGACGATGCTAGAATGGAACTACAGGGACAAAGCCCTTCAAGGCATGTGTAACAGAGAGATAATAACGAAAAAATGGAGAACTACGGGGAAGTGTGCAAACAGGGCTGCCACACAGGTACGCGCAGGTAGCTACACTTCTTTATTCGTTTGCTCGCTCCTCCTGCCGAGATACCTGGTAACTGGCCCCGAACAGCACTGGATTCGATTACGCGCCCCGAATGGTCTGCACATAAAGAATTATTCTTCATTTTGAATCCTGATTCCATCTCATCTCAAATCCAATCAATTAAAACAGACCCTCTTAAGACAGAAGCAGGCATAGATTAAAAAAATTTTTTTTTTCCCAGGAAATCTTAATTAGCAACTAAGATTGAGAGGTGTTTGCCTATTGGCAGCGATTCTCAGTCAGGAGCAATTTTCAGCCCAGTTCCGAAATGACCGTAGTCATTCTCTTCAAATATGGTGGTTATAGCAGACCTCATGTTATGCGTTTGGTTTTTATTGAAATATTTTTATAGATGTTGTCAAATTTTTTTCAGTAAAGCAATGTTCTTATTTAATTGGCTTACTAAAATTATTTTTAAAAGATTAAGTCACCAAAAAAGCATGTCTTGTCCAAACTGTGATCCATTTCTTTAGTTTATTTGAGATAAACTTCAAAAATTCTAATGCCCTCTTTTTCACTTCTTAGGTAATGGGAGCCTGTGGTGGGAGACGATCCTGGATTATCTGGGGGAGCCTAATGGAATCACAAGTCTCCATCTCAGGGCAAAGGTGGTCAAACAGGGGTAGAACGATGTGACATCAGCAAGACCAGCTGTCGCTGCCCTTGGACACGAAAGAGGCCAGGAGCCGGGCGGTGAGTCCCGTGTCTGGACTCTGGACCGGGCGAGAAGACGCCCAGCCTTACGTCACCTCCAGCAGGAAACACAGCCCTGCCATTCCGACCCGACGTGGACTTCGGACCTCCGGACCACTAAGAGAACAAATTCACGTTGTTCACGGTGATTTGTTTACAGCAGCGGCAGGAAATGAATGCAGCGCACACATACATGTCCTCATGTGCAGATGGCCTGGAAGACACCGCACTCCATGCACATGACAGACGCAGGGCGCAGGGCTTCTAACACTGCTCTCCATTAAAAGGAACCAGAGCCGTTTGAACAAAAGTAGCCACTCCTAGAACGGGGTCAGGAAGTACACGGAAGGAACTGGAGCATCTTACAGGCCAGAAAGTAAAGCAGAGCTCGGACGGGTTCAGAAGACTCCGCCGTGTCGGGCACAGGACAGAGAGCCCAGAGCCAAGGCAAGGAGCTTCCCACTACCAGAGGGGGACAATCTGAGAAGCAGGACAAATAGGGGAATATTGGGCTGTAGTGCAAAATATAGAATATGTATCTATAAGTCCATACGCATAAAATAAATGGGGAAGAACAGACAAAACCCCCGGGCAGGAGAACTCCCAGTAATTTTCATGGAAGCTCCATTCCTAAGGAGGAGGGGCGTGACTCCCCGGCTTTGGTGTGACCCCCTCCCCAGAGCACGGCAGGACAGGGGCGAGGAGGAAGGGCCACGTAGCGCTGGGTGGGCGGGGCTCCGTGTTAATATCATCAGTGGAAAGTCATGGTGACAGTGTGTACCCTTGATAAGATATGATGAAAGTTCCCTTCCTCCCTGTGGTCTTCCTCTTCCAAACTCATTAACTTCAGGCTAATAATGGGAAAAAGACACAAATCTTTATTGGAGACATGCTATAACATACCTGTCCAGTACACTCCACACATGTCATGGCCAGGAAAAAATGAGGGACCCTGAACAAGCTTAAGAAAACATGACGACTAAATGCCACGCGGGGTCCTGAAAGCACCAGATTTTAACAGCAGGGAGCTCGGTGGGAGGTAGGGGACCCCTCTGCACTGTCTCGGGAGCTTTTGTAAATCTAAAACTTCTCTGAAACGACAGGCTTACTTACGTGGACGTGTAATTAGTAAGTGAGAGGGTGAGAGGCAGTGGGCACTCCCGGCGAGGTGCCGCTGGTCGCCACGCGGCCAGCACGACGACAGGTTTTGCGTACATGGCGCACGGGCGGCTTCAAGTTCAGTGCGGGACGCCGGGTCTAGGAAAACGGGGCTGCGCTTTGGTTTGGAAACGGGTCTCATGAGAAGACGGACTTCGGGAAGACAGCGAAGGGCGCTGCCGCTGACGAAGGGGGTCACCAATTGGGAGCCCTCCGGCGCGGCCCGCAAAGGCATCCCGCGAGCACCCAAGGGGACGGCCGCCGGGGACAAGGGGACGGGACATGCGGCCGCGGCGGGTGCGGTCTCTCCCCGTTTCTCAGACAAGCGGCTGCTTGCGAGGCGTCGGCGAGGCTGGCGCACCTGGAGGCCCATCATCGTCATCTGGGCAGCGTCCCCGTTGTGCAGTGACAGGTCTGGGGACATGGAAGGCCACACAGGGCCACGGAGGCAGGGCCAGGGACACTCAACCGACGCTTTTGGTAATTCAGAAGGGAAAGTGTGTGACACCAAAGACCTCAGCGTGAGAACCGCGCCGGTGTTTGAGTAACTCAAACACAGAAAAAATGAAATGAAGAAGGAAAAGGGTAACAAGAATATAATCCCACGTAAGCTCTATTTTCAGTACTTGTTCATGTCAAAAAATTTGGCTCAATGGGAAACATCATTCAAGAAGATCTAAATTAGTATTATAATATTTAATCTACACAACAGCCTAATACATTAACACACAAATTATTTTTAATTTGGTTGATGTAAAATGATAATATATATATTGAGTGTTTTTATGTACATAGGTCAAGAGGCTCTATTCATATTGATTTATATTATGAGCCACAAAGCAGACCCCATTTCTTGTTTAAAAGAATAAATGTATTTGGATTTTGAACACAAATGCATTTAAAGCGGGTTTTGGAAGCTTACGAAGGGGTTTCCTTGCACTTGGCTGCTGTGCAGGACGGCCGTCGCCAGCTCTCAGGGCACTGACCTCTGGCTGGCCATTTCCTGGTGCGCGCTTCCCAGCTCTCAAAGCTCCTGAAGCTCAAAATGTACTATATTTTTGTCTTTCAAAAAAATTACTCTAATGCGAAGGCAGATCTACGCTGTGTTTGAATGTGACTTCTTGATTTTGAAAGCAGAATTATGTCGTGTTTATAATGGGAGCGACTTTCTAAAGGGAACAACATTTAGAAAAAAAACCCTTGGTTTCTATTATTAAAAATTGAGCCTATAAGAACCTCATTCAGGAGAGAACAACACTTGCCATGTGCTGTTAGAAGCAAAGAGCCCGGTGGGAAGAGGGGACTCTAGAAATCATCTCAACCAACCCCTTTCTTTCTTTCTTTTTAAAAAATACTTACTGAGGAATATGTTTATTGATGAGAGAGAGAGAGAGAGAGAGAGAGAGAGAGAGAGAGAGAGAGAGAGAGAGAGAGAGAGAGAGAGAGAGAGAGAGAGGAACCTTGGTTGGCTGCCTCCTGCACACACCCCGACCGTGGATTGAACCCACAACTTTTGCTGCACCAGACGACACTCCAGCCAACTGAGCCACCTGCCAGGCCAGGGAAACTGCTTTATTTTTCATACAAGGTTATTATAATATCTTGTAGATGAACTATGCACCTTCCCAGATGTGCTGATTCTGTCAGTGATGCAATGACAACCATAATCTATGTATTCTAAAATATTGTAAAATAGATGTAAAACTTCTTCTAGGTTAGAAAGGAGGCAGTTAAAATACAGAGAAGAATAAACTTCAAATATCTACTTATTTATAAAAGGAATCTACTAGGAAAAAAAATCCGCTAGGCATGTTGGGAATTAACTTTATATGTACCATGAAAAAAACTATGCAAGTATTGATTTGAATATTTAAAAAACAAAAAATAAATGCAATTAGAAAGTTTTTAATTGAGATAATTAACTATTAGGAATGTCCCTTAATAATATAAATCAAAGAAATGCAAGAAAATTGTATTTACACACATATGAATTTATAATTGACTGATTTAAGACCCAATAACTTTTTAATATTTTAACTATCAAAATAATTTCTTTAAAGATATCATTACCTCATTAACTTAATAAAGAAGGAAGTGAAAATGAAATATATCTTATTATATATGCCTAACATAGAACAGATAATAGTAGCAGTTAAATGAATTACAAAGATGTTTCAAAATGAATTAGAAAGATGTCACTTTGGTTTTATATATATATATATATATATGTGTGTGTGTGCGTGTGTGTGTATGTGTGTGCATCCTCACCTGAGGATATATTTATTGATTCTAGTGAGAGGAAAGAAGGGAGAGAGAGAAAAAAAAATGTGAGAGAGAAACATTGGTTGGTTGTCTTCCGTACATGCCCTGACCAGGGATTGAACCCATAACTTAGGTCTGTGCTCTGACCGGGAATTGAACCTGCAAACTTTTGGTGCACAGGACTGTGCTTAACCAGTTGTGCCACCCAGCCAGGGCTGGAGTTTTAATTTGCAACATGACACACAAAAGTGCACAGAACAAAAACACACAGCTTAATGATTTAGCAAAAGCAAAATACTATATAACCATGAAGCAGGTTAAAAAAAATAAAATGTTGCCAGGACCCCCCAAGTTCTCCATGAATTCTCCCATTGAAAGATACCGTTATCCTGATTTTTAAGGCATTTCCTTCCTTTCCTTTCCTTATATTTTTTCATGTATGCAGGCATTCCTAGGTGCCTCGGTGCAGTCTTGCCAGTTCTGAGACATTTTTACAGCTGAAATAATACGGTTTTTGCATATTTTGCTCAACAATATGTGAAATTCATGCATGTGATTAACTGTAACTGTAGCTAGCTCATTTTCATTGATATATTGATTTCCACTTAGGAAGATCTTGTTATTTTTCATTATCAAGTTGATAGATATTTGGATATATTCCAGTTTGGTGCTATTACAAACAATGCTAAACTAAACGTATCGGGACATATATTATGGCAATGTTCGCACTCCTTGTAGAGATATATACACCTGTGCGTAAAATCGCTGATCCTAAGGTACTTGTGTCGAGGACTTTTCTAGAACGGCGCCCTAATAAGGAGAGTGAAATAGTGCATTTAACCAAAAGTAAGACACGGTAGCATGAAAATAAGTTTGAAGGGAAACACGTACATTACCTCCCTCAGATCGTACAAATGTTATCTTTTCTAGGGAAACGTGCAGTGTAATTAATTATAAACCCGAATTAACTTAGTCCGTCCCCTTACACACGCACGGACTTGGAGAATTGAGGACAGATGTGTGAAACGGCATCAGGGTGGGCAAAACAGCTTCCCCGAGCCCCCCCAACAGCTGCTCAGAAAGACCTGCCACCTGCCACCCCTGTCCTTCGCATCGGAACTCACGGCTGCTTTCGCGAAGGATTCAGATCATTGTTTTCAGAAATAACGCCACGTGGCTTGGCGTGGTCTCACAAAACATATGTTAATTACCCGGTCATCTCAGCAGTCAGTGTCCCCCCATCAACCCCCGCCAGCCCTAGCTGCTGCCGGGTTCAGCAGAGTCATGGCAACGGAGGAAGAGGAATCCCTGACGTGTAAAAGGCAGCTCTGTGTTCAGGCTACATGTTTCACGCAGCGTGAATCGTGTCCCACTGCGCGCCTCACGGAGGGAAGTCCCCTTAGCTGAAGTTCCGAGGAAAGAAGGCGCTGCGTCGTTCTCCGCTGGGCTGCCTGGCGTTCTGTGCAGAACACGCCGCTCCTCAGCTGCTGAGCTGCGCAGAAGTGTCCTGCGTAATGGTCTTCCAAACAAACGTAGTTAAACCTCACCGTGTCCTTGTGACGTGGCTCTTGTTCTAATTTTTAATGTTCCGTGTAAGGAAACAGAGGCTTACAGTATTTGGGACTCACCCAAGTAAACATAAAATTTGTATGTTTAGCCGTGATATTGTCACTCTAGTCGGTGCCTTTGACGTTTAATTCAGCTTAATTGCAACATGGTTCTCAGTCATCGCTTAGGATATGTGCCTCTTACCCACCCGGCACTCCCGTCACCGACACGTCTCATCAGATGGCCTGACTTCTTTCTGGGGAGTATGTCCTACCAGGTGGGGAGCGGGGAGCCTCAGTGATACGGGAATCTATGCATTAGTGGCGGGCCAGGCATGAGGCGAGAACACGGAGTAAATGGATAAGGTAACCAAAGAATATTCTGAACTGTCCGCACGAGGGTGTGCTCCCCCCATGGTGATGCCCAGCCCCCCCCCCCGCGTCAGTGCCCCTCCCCCCGCAGATGAGCACCCCAACCACACCCAGCAGGTGCATCTCTGCTTGTTTCTACCGCTGCCTTCACCTGACGCCACATGGACTGTCCGTTCACTTTGTGAATCTTTCATTCCCAGAAGCAAAACACGCAACCTCTCTTGACCAGAGTCTCTATTCCAAGTTTGATTCCTGCCAGCGTAGTTCACAGGGACAGGGTCCCATTGAGGGTCCTGGCAGCCACGCGGGAGCAGCATCGTACGGGCTATTACCCGATAAGTGTTAGACCCAACGGATAGACATGAGGACGCCAAAGAGATCAGAAGACAGGGATTAGGACACAGGAAAGCGAGAGCTACCATTAAATATGCTACTTATCTTGGTTTTTGGTGAATTACCTTCTCAATGATTATAGAAATGTAATAATACTGTATACGATGAGTTAAATTATAGACAAATTTAATTGAGGTTTTTGTTCTTATTTTCTTTCTTTTGAGAAGATGCCGGCAGGAAGTTTACTGTTAGTCAAGGTTGGACCAGCAAAACAATAGTAGCTTTGAGGTGTAATAAAATTGTTCAGCGAGAACACTACTGAGCATGTGCAAGGCAGCACCCCGTACCAGCTGAGCGCTGGCTTTGCAGCCAGGCTCCCCGGGCCCAGATGCGGCTGCGCTCGGTCATTAGCACGTGCTCTGGGACGGAGTGCTGGGAGGGCACCGTCAGCACACAGCCCCCCGCATTCGTGAGGGTAGAAAGCAACGCGTGAAACGTCCTGCCAGCCAAGTGTCGCTGGTTCGATTCCCAGTCCGGGCACATGACTCGGTTGCACGTCAGGTCCCCAGTTGGGGGCGCGAGTGAGAGGCAACCACACAGTGATGTTTCTCTCCCCCTCTTTCTCCTTTCCCCCTCTTTAAAAATAAAATAAATAAATAAAACAAAAACAAACAAATAAATAAATAATTTTAAAAAAAGAAAGCAACGTGTGAAAGATGCTTCGTGAAGCATTCAACAGGTGGTGAGAGATCAAGATGATTAGACTACCATCATTCCCTGGGGTCCTACATGTGACCAAGAACTGGGCTTACCCCACATGACCCCACGGAAGCACACGTGTCCACTCGGCAACGTGGAAAGATCGAACGGAGGGCGGAAAGTCTCAGAGTCAAAAGCCTTTGTGAACGGCTGTGTGCCTTTGTCCCCTTTATTAAGAATAAAATAACCACGGGTAAAAATGAAAATGTATCAAATGGCCTGAAAGCAACAGTAATTCAATAAAAAAAATAAAATGTAAGGCTGAGTAGTTTACAACGATCAGTTACTAAATTCAAACTCATTACATTCGAGGGCCTCAGGAGAAATTATTCAGATGAGGAAAGGACCATAAAACGCTTAGAGAGAGGGAAAGAATAAAATTACAGATAAGCAATTACATAAAGGTTTTCCATTTTTGTTTCCTTGCTGCTGGTCTGTGTAATCACTTCGCATTATTGGATTTCCATTCATTTCTATTCCCAAGTCAGTCACCGTCCGAAGCTGACTGAACTGTTTGTGTCAAATGCACGGGGATTTTAAAGTCATGTTGTCAAGGAAAACGCCCAGTCGTCTTCTAAATATGACTAACAATTATTGCCTCCTCTTTAAACAGTTAACTGTGCTATAAATAAAAAGCAATAAGAAGGGACATATGGTTTGAGACCATCTGAAAATAATCCATAATCTGAATGTGAACTAGGCACCTCACAAGGTTTGATTTGATCAAAAACAAAGGAATGTGTTTGTATTTTTATTTTTTTTAAAGAAACACTCAAGTTTAACCACGCTATAAAATTTTACATTGATAATGGGGATGCCCGTACTATCTGTGCTGATGATGGGGTTCCGCCCAAGGCCAGACTCATGCATGTTAGTCAGAGCTCAGGGAATTCCCATAGTGATTGGAGTTTCAAGACAGATTTGAACTTGACTTAAAGAATAAAACAAGCGCAGAAAACCTGTTTGATTTATGCTGTAAAGTCTCATGTCAGAGTTTCCTAGGCCACAATCGGATTGGATTCACATACTTTTGACATACTACTGCTTTTGTGGTCAGACCTGCCAGCACGTTGCTTATTTGGGGCCACCACTAAACAGTGGCGGTACAGTGGCCCCGGGACGCGGACTTGTGTGCCCAGTGTCATCTGAGGGTCAAAGACAGAGCCATGCCAGCCAGATGCCTCCATTGGCATTACGGCAGTGGCCCCATCAGGAGCACCGCCCCACGCAAGCGCACACGCAGACAGAGGGTCCGCAGGACGGCAGGCGCCCCTGGGGGTCTTGCCTTGGATGCGTGGGACTGTCGCTCCATCCCAACGGCTGGAGGTGAAAGGAAATCTGGGGCATCAGCGTGTAAGGGGTGTGGACTGGGACTCCCGGTGGCTCTGAAGACGCGCACGTGCTCCCGAGACGAAAACGCTGACTGTGCGCCTTTGTGTCGGCGTGTGACAGACCACGGGGTCCTCGGACTCGGAACTCTATGGACATTTTGTCATGTCCGTGACCTGAAACACGACCTTTTGGAACCTCGTACAATATTTTGTAATCAATTTACTGAAAAATCATTGTATGTGCCCAAATAAATCAAAAAGCATCGGAGTCACAGGAGCCCGGGGCTACCAGACCCTGCGTACGGCACGTTCAGGGCTAGACACCTTGGTCTTTGAGGAAACGTGGCCGGATTCCATTTTTGGTTACGAACCAGAACTTCCAGTCAATCAATAATCTAACAAGCAAACAAACAGCAGGAACTAATGAGCGAAAACAAAAGCAAACACGGCTGACGGCGTGCACCGTGGGCAGGACGACGGGGGCGAGCGAGCTCGTCTCCCGCGGGAGCTGGAAAGCAGGGCTCCGCCCGGACAAACGGGGGGGCGCTCTGGGCGCCCTGGCTTTTAACGATGCGTCCAACACACGACTCCGGGAAAACTGCCGCGGCGCTATGGTTTCGAAGTCTTTCCTTTGTAATTGTTAGAATAAGGTGACTAAACATCCGTGTAACAAGGTTTATGTTTAAAAGTCTGAGAGCAGAGAGACGGCCGGCGGGAAACACGTACCTCCCGCTTCTCCAAGAACGGGCCGCTCTCTCCGCGTCTCGCATGAACTGGTCATCTGCGATCTTCTTTTTCCTCTTTGTTTTTTCCTTCTGATGGGCAATCCCCAGAGGAAAACGGGACCGGGTGTAGGGGAGCCTGGGGTAAGCAGACGCCTCTAACGGAGCACCCAGCTCATTATGGAGCTTTGAACAATAACTGGGGAAGACGCTCCCTGAAGCCTCATCTCGGCAGCAGGGGCGGGTGTGGGGGGAAGCACATTTGCCAGCAGGGGCAGGACCCCACAAAAATGCTCCTAAGTGTCTTTCCTTTCCTCTGTCCCCCGAAGTCCTGCACAGAGCCGCACCCCCCCACCGCCCCCAGCCTCTGAGCGTCTGACAGACACCCCGCGCCTCGCCCTGCGCTTCCCGGTTCCCGGGACGAGGCCTTTTTCCAGCAGTCACACCACGATCTTTGTCCTGAGGGTCAGGTCGGCCTTCTCCTGAGACTTTCTGAGTTCCGTGCCTGCCACGCCTTGCCCCGCTCGGACGCCCGGAGCTGAGCAGCAGACAGAGCGCCCGCCCTCAGCAGGCAGGTGGCAGGTGCGGGCCGCGCTGAGTCCCTGACCCGCCACCTCACTGTCCCCGCACAGGCTGGGAGACCAGTGGCCACAGGGTGTGATCTCCATGGGGCTGCAGCGGCCTTACTCGCTCAACCCGGCCTTTAGGGGACTCTTCTAATCTGTAAATCAGGGGACGGCAGGTGGGACATGCAACAAGTCCTAGCGTGTCCGACTCACTCAAAATACGCCGCGTCCTCCCGGTAACAAAGAGGCAGACACCTTTCTCCTGAATCTGTTCTCTGTTATTAAAACGTCAGTGGCAGGGAGTCTTGAAAGAACCCGTTTTAGGATTACCTGCGTCTGCTTCATGGCAAGGCAAACCCGCCTGCGCCGTCACGGCTGCCTTTGACACGGACGCCCCTCGGACACGTGCGTGGACCCGGCGGTGCGGCGCCCGGACGCGCTCTCCTTCAGCCTCTCTCTCTCCATCCCCCACGGGCCGTGCAAGGACTGGAGGAGGGAAAACTGCTCACATGAAATCCCACGGCCCTGAAGTAAAGCAGCGGAGGGCGTGGAAAAGCCAATGTCCTCCGCGCGTTGTTTGGAAGCTCCCCCAACAAGGATTCAGCGACGTCTCGCTGCGTCCAGGCCGTGCGGGCCAAGGCTGTTCCAGGCGGCCACACGCCGAAGGCAACGGTGGCAGCCTGAGGTCAGGGACGGTGCAGTTTTCCCCAACGAAATCAGAACTTGGCACAAGCCAGGGCTGCCGCCGTCAGAACAGGCCTCTCGGCACGGCCGGCTCAGCCCTCGGGAACCTTAGTCTCGGGCTCGCCCGATGGCCACGGCGTCACTCCCAGGAACACGCGCCAACACCAAGCCCCACGAGAGACCAGAGAGATGAGGGACATTCAAGCTGTGTTTTTTTTTTCATTTTGATATTAATAACCAGTTGTGTCTCTAAACTTGACATTCTTTGAAACCCGAAGACTTCTGGAATTTTCTGTTGCTCCAGTTGAACCTGCGGCGAACAGCGTGGACGTCACACTGACGCAGCGGCCCGTAGACGTAAGGAGGTAAAAGTCCCCGGGTGGTTAAGCAGTTTCTCCTCTGGCAGAACCTGGACATGCTGCCGGTGACACAGACAGTGGTTTGTCACGCTCAGCACACCTGGGAGGTGTGACAGGAGCGACACCGGTCGGTGCGCGCACCTGGGTTCGCGCGTTCAGGTGGACTTGGTTCTGCCACTTGGGGGCAGCCCCTGAGTCGCTGTCATTGCTCAGGGACGCCGGCCCCGCTTGCTGTCGGGCTGGATGGGCCGTCCTTCCGAGCCCGGCTCCTTTACCTGGCCGAGAGCCAGAGCCTCCAGGGCGCGGTCGGCCCCGGCGCCCTCTCCTTGCCGCATGGCGGGCGGGTCCTACTGTGAGGCAGGGAGACGTCTGCAAAGAGGAAGCGGTGACCGTGGATACCAGGGAGCAGATCCATCCGTGTGCCATGCACTTCTGTGCTCAGGCCACCGCCCTGCTAGACCCCCTGTGTCACCTGATTACGTTTGTGATGAGAACTCTGTAGCCCGGAAGTTACTGCGAGGGGACTGAAATCTTACTCGACTGTTTTAATCAATGGTGACGTCTTAGCAACAATTTTCAGCCCGTGCGCCGCGAGAGTTTTTAAGGCACACAGCACCTGACTGTTTAGTCAGGGGCACCGGCCTCTCTTCCCTCAGGTGGTCAAATAAAGAAATGACAGCAGCCAACATGACAGTAGCCATCTGGTGGGAATGCCTGGCTTGAACCATAATGTATGGGTCATAGAACGGAGCTGCATCTTATTGGTCATGTCGCATAATAAGGTTGCATCTGATTGGTTAATTCTTGGTACTAGAATTCCTTATATACAAGTATAGAAACTTGATGTTTCAAAAAGTCACTTCGGAGGAAAAAGCAAAGCAAATACTGTTCTTAAAAACTTCTCACCTAAGGGCATTTTTTATTGATTTTTAGAGAGAGAAGGGAGAGAGTCAGGGAGACAGAGAAACATCAGTTGATTGCCTCCCATACTCACCCAGATGGGGACTGAACCCACAACCCAGGCATATGCCCTGACCAGGAATCGAACCTGCAACCTTTTGGTTGTGGGACTATGCTCCAACCCACTGAGCCACACCAGCCCAGGCCTTGAGGGAATATTTTAAATAGGGTAGTTGGAAAGGCCGCTTTGAGATGACATTTACTACTCAGATGAAATCAATAATGCTTAGATCAACCAATACAATTAAAAACGTCTTCCTAATTCTTGTAGGGTAAAATGGCTTTTACAAAAGAAAATATGCTTTTCAAAAGATACAATTTTGTGGTTATGATAGGTTTATGAAAACGACTCGAGCCATTCCGTGCCACCAGAAGCAAATTGATTTATTTCAGATAAATGCGTATTCAGTGACAAAGGCCACTTCAAAGCAAAGGTTATCTTTAAAAGCTGATGAAAAACAAAAAATACAAGTCCCTCGACTTTCAACTACGTTTCTATGACTAAAATTATAACATAAAAATAGTTCAAGCTCTAAAATTATATTGTATGAAATTACGGGTGCCCAAGAATCCGTTTCCTCAGAGCTTCTATAATTACACTTTAAATAGAGCACTGACATGCTGTAATTATAATATTAAAATACTAAGATAATAACATGCTAAAGTGGAGCATTCTGAGCTTCTAAAAGATTTTGTAAATGTCAAAATTTTTACTGTATTTCAATTATATCATCAGAAGACATTATTGGTACATTTATGTTCACATCTGCCTTTTCAATCGTTTTGACACTGATAAAATTATTGCCGTTGGCCAATCTAATAACATTGAGTTAAAAAAATTCTTATTTTATGCAATCCCCTCAATGCTTTCTTCCAGTTGAAAAAACATCCCTGTTCTTTCACTATTTCTTCTGTCACCGTAGATCATCAAATTAAAACGATGGCAACACAGGGGTGCGCAGGGCAGGGGAGAGCAAAGGGGGAACATTGGGACACCTGTAACGGGACAATAATTTAAAAAAAATGGCAACAGCCAACTCAACAACAGCCATCTGGTGTGAATGCCCTGTCCTGAGCCATAACATTTAGGTCATATAATACTTCTTTCTTTCCATTTCCAAGAGTGATCCTTCCTCTTTCCCAAAGCCACGCGGCACCCCTCCCACTGAGCTCACATTTCTCTCCTCTCCCATGAAGGGTCTCTTTCTCGAGCAGGTTTGGCCCTTTCTTTGATGTTGGATACCTTCCTTTAAAGTACAGCATCTCAGTTCTCCTGTACCTTGAAATGAAAAGTAAAGTAAGCGTGTAACAACTTTAAGGATCCTTCAGCTGTATGAGTTATCATCACATCTCTTTTTATCATTTATTCAGTTTTTGGAAAGACTGAATTGCCTCCTCTGCGGTCTTCGGTCTCGATTCTACCCCTCGGTTCCACTGCATCGTTGTCTTGTGCGTCACGATGTCCCCTGACGCTCGGAGCCCGTGGGTCTTGGGCCCGGCTAGCTCCTCCGTGACCGGTTTGCATGTCCTGACTTGTAGTGCTCCTCGGTCTTAAACCTCCTTCCATAGCAAGCAGCCAGCAACTCTTTTGCCTCATCTTCCTCACCGTCTCTTAATCAATCACACATTTTCGATTACAGTTTACATTCCATATTACTAGGTATTAGTTTCAGGTTACAGCCTAGTTGTTAGACAGTTACAAGCTTTACTAAGGGTTCTTCTGATATTTTCATCAAGACAGCTGGGCAGGCTCTGAAAATACACTTGTCTACCCCTTCTTACCCTCCTCCTAGACAGCTGTTTTCCACCTCAGTTAGGGACAGTCATTCTCCCAACCACCTAGTGGCTTTTGGAGAAGCTTGAACTTCATCGCACCCTCACTAAGCAAGCAGTTAACCGGCAGGATGAAATTTTTCATCTTCATGTTTGGTTCGCCCATTCCCTCCTCCCCTTTCCAAGCACATCTACCAGCTGATTTCCTTAGGAAGTACCTATCGCCCGCCTGCCACGGAACTCCTTAGGCTGCTCCCCAGAGCTAATGAACCCACCAAAACAGCTGCCCACTCGCGTGACTTTACACGTCATAGTAATCAAGGGACCAAATAAAAATGGCGTGTAAGTTCAAGTGTGGATACATTCTGTATAGAAGTACCGCTTCTTCGGCTTGACTTTCTTAGGCAGGTTAACTAGGGAAGGCAGAAAGGCAAGAGCAGGACGAAGAACACCATCTAAGAGACGTGGCTCTCGATGCAGGGCCCTGCAGGCTCATGAGCGTCTTTAAGTACCTGTGTGGGCCAGGTGGGGACTGGAAATAGCGAGGGGACGTCGATGTAGCGTAAATGATTATCTAACCACTGAGCTGTGCACCTGAAACCAATACAAAAATAAAGTAAAACAAAAACTGCCCTTTCCTGAGGATTCCAGATTCCACATCCATCTGTTTGGAACTAGTATTAATATTCTCACCCGGGCACTGGGAGGACAGAGACCACAGGGGCCACATACGCCACCATCAATTGCTGACTCAGAAACGGCCAGATCCTGATGTTAGGGACGAGACCACTGAGCCCCAAGGAGGCCAGTGATTTCGGCCTCTGCTATAAGGCTAACCACGTCTTGAAATCCAGTTCTTCAAAGCGAGTGGGGCTGCTCCGGTCTCCCGTGGGCAGAGCATTCTAGCCGAGTCGCTTCTGATCCTGACTGCTGCACTGGCTGACATTTTAAGGGATGGAAAGAACAGTTAAATAATAAGATGCTACGAAAGTCCTCAGTCACGTGTCATTGTTGACACCGATCAACGGCCTGTGAAAGGCAATCCCTTTCTGCTGCACTTGATCCTTAACTCTGAGAGCCTTTTTCTGCCGCGTGTAGTATCTTTCTTCACACTGTTTCCTACACTTGGCGGCGAGTTCACTGAGGATACATCTACTCATCTCTATGTCCCTGCTGCCCAACACAGTGCATGCGTGTCCTACACATGTTTGGTGCATAAGTGAATTAGTGGGTACCTGCAGGAATGCAGGAAAGGTTTGAGAAACAAAGGAGGGAGAGAGAGAGAGAGGGAGGGAGGGAGAGGAAGAGAACAGAGCGAGAAGGAGAGAGAGTGTCATCAATTTGTTGCCTCCCGTAGGTGCCTTGACAGGGGATTGAACCTGCAACCTAAGTCTGTGCCCTGAGTGGGGACTGACTCACAACGTTTTGGTGCACAGGACAGGACGACACTCTAATCATTGGAGCCACATGGCCAAGGCTATTGGACTGTTTTATGGAGTAATTTCAGTAAACTAAAAGGGTGTAGAAATATTGCCTCTCCTATCTCCCCATCACACACACACACATGTACACACGCACATATATGCACACACAAACGGGGGGGAAGAATCTGCTTTAAATATCACCAATACACTAACAGTTGTTTTTATTTTCTTAGGGTTCTTTTTTCCATAGTATGCAAGGTATATGTCACCTTTGTATTCAGAGAAATAACCATTATTTTAGAAAATGACCATTTAAAAACTAATATTTTGTGTGTGTGTGGTATTTGTTTTCCTGTCTGTTTGCTTGCTTCTGACATGAAACGTTCTCTTACACGGAATAAAATGGGAACTGTCTGTTTCAAGCTGAGAATGCACAGATTAAAGTAAGTGCAAGCGCACCGTTTTCAAAAGCTATCGACATTATTTCAGCCATTTATCTGCCTTATTCTTTTAACCAGTTTTGAAGAAGAAAAAAGACTCCAATGAAATGACCTTTTCTAACTAACCACGTGCGGATGGAGTCACCAGTACCGACGGCATTATGTAAGCCCCATTATCTGCAATAAATCTAAAAAAAAGTGCATTCTGCCAAGCAGCAATTTTCCCAATCAGCTTCTGATTTCCCCGAGCGCCATCCTTTCAAGCCCTAATCACGGAGGCGGAGGCGGCGCGGCAGAAAGAGCGAGCTCCGTCGGAGCCCGGCGGGGAGGGCGCGCACGGGGACCGAATGTGCCGGCGGCCCGCGGGGCCACAGCGCGCGCCGTTTTGCAGCCATTCTCTCCAATTGAATGCAAATTCGTGTGCTTCCCCCAGAAATAAATGCTATTAAACACCCTGTTCTCTTTTGTATATGAGAAACTTTATACCCTACTGCTGGCTGTTCTTCTCAACATTAAAAATCTACATTGTAAGCGAGAGAGAGGAGAGAGAGAGAGAGAGAGAGAGAGAGAGAGAGAGAGAGAGAGAGAGAGAGAGAGAGAGGGAGAGAGAGAGAGAGAGAGAGAGAGAGAGAGAGAGAGGAGAGAGAGAGAGAGAGAGAGAGAGAGAGGGAGAGAGAGAGGAGAGAGAGAGAGAGAGAGAGAGAGAGAGAGAGAGAGAGACAGACCCCAAGGAGCCAAACTTGTCAGCTAGGAGCGAGCAATACATGCAGCGAATATTTCATGATGACAAGCAGTCCCCCTCCCCTCTGTGATGGGCACCCCGAGGCTCCATCTCCCCTGCTGTACTGGCTGGTTTAATTTCAGGTCTAAAGAAATGCTTACACGTTATCACACACACACACATGCACACACACACCCCTAATGAAAACTAGGACTAGGATCTGACTTCTGGTGGCTTTCTTCAAAGCTTATTTGTAGAAATAGAACACACAGCTTTGTTGGTAAAGGACTCTATGGGCCAGCCTCTGTTTCAGATGGAAGGAAAATTGTATAGAAATGGCTGGAGCCCTTGAAAATGTCTTGGGATTTTTTTGAGAGTGTGAAGCTCTATAAACCTAGGTGTTTATTGAATTAATACAAAGAGAAAGTCAAAGACGAGCAGACTGAAAAATTGATCTTAACTTAGAAATAATTGCTTTTATCATTCTTTTGAAAGTTCTTATTGATCCTCAGAAATAAGTGTACTGTGGCATGTCCCTGCTGGAAAAAGATCGGCTCGGGCTACGTATGAAACATGCAAGTCCAGGTCAGTGTTGCTGTGCTCATTGCTCCTTCTAGGACAACATGAGCTGAGAATGGCAGCCAGGAGGGTAACCATCTGGTTAGAAAGGACACTATTCCACGCGAGGAAACTTCGTCCTATAACGCCACACTGTTTATGTAGCTCACTCCAAAGAACATTGAAATGAATGAATTAAGTAGGACTTAAAACAAACAGACAAACAAACAAAAAACCAACCCTGACCTGTGTGGCTCAGTGGATTGGGTGTCGCCCAACAAAGCAAGTGGTTGGTGGTTTGAGTCCTGGTCAGGGCACAGGCCTGGATTGCAGATTTGGTCCCTATTTTGGGAGGCAACTGACCGATCAATGTTTCTCTCCCTTTCTCCCTCCCTTCCCCTTTCTCTAAAAATAAATAAATTTTAAAAATTGTGTATATGATTGCTCCGAATGCTTTACAAATGTCAACTCCTTTTATTTCATCACTCTATAGTACAGAATTCAAGTGGAAGTTAGAAACGGGCAGAGCTGGGACTCAAAACCGGACCACCCAGCTCCAGAGACTGGCCTCCGCCAGTACGGGCCCACATTGGCCCCTTTGCACGGCCTCCTGGTTTTGACATAACTTCAGGGAGCCAGCCGTCCCTCTGAGCCATTCAGAAGCTGACACCTAAGCCCTGGCTGCTGTGGCTCAGTGGATTGAGCATCGGCCTGTGAGCCAAGTGTCACTGGTTCGATTCCCAGTCAGGTCCCCAGTTGGGGTTGTGAGTGAGAAGCAACCACACAGTGACATTTCTGTCTTTTTCTCATTTCTCCTTTCTCTAAAAATAAAACAAACAAACCAACAAATTAATTAATTAAAAAAAATAGCCGACACCTGGAGTTCCACGGCAGAGCACCTGTTTCTGTCTGTTGCATCCAGCCGAGTCCTGCTGGAAGTTGTACTTTTTAGAAGAGAGGTGCATGCGGTGTGTTCCACAAAGATTCCTGCATGTCGGTGAGTCCCCAGCCCACCGCAGAGCCGACCCTGCAAGCGCTCCTGCGGGCTGCGGAGGGACGTTCAGACAAATATTAACAAAGACCGTCTCGGCCGCCAGGAGAGCAGCGGGGCTGGAGGGCCGTGGAGGGACTTGGGATGCCTTTTTATGATGCGTTCTTGGTCCTTACAGTTGTTTTTGTAACTTTTTATAGCGGGACGGCTGAGATATTTAAGGTCAGGCCGAGGGAGGGAGGCTGGGAGACAGTTGTGTTTGCTGGCTCCGGAGTCACACGTCAGCGCGAGGTATGGGGCCTGCACAGTGTCTCCCGTGGGGGCTGCGCAACAGGGCGCGATGCCGTGTGCCGCCTCTGAGGTCGCCTCTGGGACTTCCATCTTCGCCCTCGGTTCCTTTCAGGTTTTGGCCCCTTCCCAGGACTCACATTTGGACTGTATGTCAAGCTGTCTTAACCTGTATCGCTTGCGTGGTTTCGAAGGAAACGTATCTAATACTTAGGATGGACTTGAAATATTTAGATGCTGTTCTAGCTCCAGACACCAGTCCAGGCCTCCAACGTCCGGGCCTGAAAGTGGGTCGTGTCTTTGTCACCATAAAAAAGGAGTTGGGCACACTGCAGAGCTGTCTGCTTGTACCCAGAACGACTGTTAATTTTGCTCAGGAAAAAATAATGCCGATTTAAAAATAGCCTAGTTTGTAACTGCATATAAACAGAACCGTAGACTTACATTTTCACAGATGTAATATTTTTTCCTGTCACCCGAGTTCCTTAAATACAAGCACGGCTATACTGTAGGCCCCACGACTAAATGATTTCGTTCATTTCATTGATGTTTCTCTTATAGCGCCCAGTTTATTTCTAAAGGATGAATTATCAGTTAAGGGTTGCTCCTATTGTGCGCAACATGCAAGGACGTTTATAATTTTGGACCAGTGCGATTTTGCCCACGTCTGCGTTTCTGACGGGCTGTGGGTAAGGGCAGCCCGGCCCAGTCTGGAGCCTGCGCCACCGTTCCGGGCGGTAAAGGGTAGGGTGCTGTAGTCCCAGGCAACGACCGCTCGGTAAGTCCCAGCACGCGAGGAGCCAAAATACCGCACAATCGGAACAGGGTGTACAGACGAGATAAAGAGGCAGCCGGAGGAAAGTGTGAATCCAGTACGGTGCCTGCACAGTGCGCGTGGGCAGGAAGCGAGGGACGGCACGTGGGGCGCGCCCAGGGCAGGCGGGGAGGCCAAGGGCCCCGGGGACTCGGCGAGCCGTGCGCGCACCGGGCGCGCGGAGGCCAAGGGCCCGGGACGCGGCCGCACGAGCACAGCCGCAACCAGGATTCAAGTACAAGCCCGCGTAGCTCCACTGGCCGCGTGATTTCCTGTCCCCGGGGACTGCCACTCGCCACCGGCCAGGAAACACCGGACAGCCACCTGCTCGGGGGCGGCGGAAGGGCGGGTGGATGTTGAAAGGCGGCGGTTCCCACGGCCGCCCGCCCCGCCCCGGGCCGACGTCGCTGTCATGCGCGTGTCACCACCGGAGGTGCGCTCCCACGGCGGCCCTCTGTCGGGGGAAGCCGTGGCGTGGCGCCCGAGGTGCTGGGGGGCGGTTAGCAGCCCTCTCGGCTCCACCGACAGGGACCGCAGCGCGCGCGGGCGGCACCGACGGCCTCTTCGGGGTTCTGCCGCCTCGTGCGCTGAGTGTCACCCCCCGAAAACATTCCCAGATAACCAGGGCCCATAACGCTTGTGTCCCTGATCTTTGTCTAAAAATTATATTCATTTTCATTAAAATCTTTCTAAAATATACTCTCTGCTTTCATGACTTGGGTTGTTTACGATCCTCTGACAGTACAGTGAGCTTCTTGCGAGATCGTTATTTGGGGTAAATTAAACTCTTTCAGACACAGTCTGAGGTCTTCGGTGTATTATAACAATTAAAATGATAACTGTGACTCACCAAGTAAACAGGGTTCCAGTCTATGCAGCCGCACCAAGAGTCGTAAAATATGTGATGCCCATTACAAAGACAAACGTGTTTTTATCAGTCTTTTAGATTTTTTCTTTCTTCCGTCATTCTCTGCGGGTCGGTCCCCAGTAACCACGGCTCACTGCTGACTGAGCACCGGTACCCAGCAGTGCCCACCCCTCATGTCTGCCCTTTAGCATCTGTGCTTCCAGCGGGACAGAAAAAGCACATAATGAAAGCTATGTAAGCATCAGCTGACCCAAGTCTTTCCTTGTGGGTAAATGATATAAACCATAGCAAGAGGTGCAGTTATTAATTCAGGTCATGACCATATTTCCAAGTCAGATAGAATGGTGTTTATATAATTGAAGAGGCTCAGTGTAAGGCAATAGGAATGCAGGTTTGAAAACGCATCTCTTAAAACACTAATTCTCAGAAGTGGAAATACAAAGATCAGCACAATTATAAGTGAGTGCAAGTGTCCAGATAAAAATCAAAACATTCTTGAGGGGCTAAACACTTCAGTGGCTGACCAACTGTTCCAGTTCCCTTAAATATGGAAGAGCTAAGAATCCTTTCGAGAACTTAAATAGAAGCTCCAACTTGCAAAACAAACTACACGATGACTCTCAAAACAGATAACCTGTAACCAAAGCATAACATGCGGCCAAACTAAACTCAGAAGTTTTAAGTGCAGCTCTTTGAGATTCTTGTTTTCCAGGACCAGACCAGAGATAAACTGGGAATGGAGTCCTGCGTACCAAAGCTAAGGCCACCTCTGGGCCCGCAGCTCACCCTGTTCTCAGCTTCCACACCTACACCACACTCAACCGACGTCCACTTTATGAAGACCCTACAACTAACTCCAGCCCCCAAGCCCCAGCAGTCCCCATTTCTCAGTCCCTCTTTGGAATGTACTAGGACCTCATCAAGATTGTGAACTCTAGTTTCTATGATCAACGGTTCCTCAAGGAGGAACTTCTAGGCTTTTGACTCTTCATTGCATGATGCATTTATTCCACTGTTGCAATAAAAACTGGAAAATAACGAATGGACTTGGCCCTACAGAGTTCATAAATGACTTCAACAAGCAGTTTCAACTTCCAGCCAGGATGGAGGCCTAGAGAGACATGCTGCGTCTCCCTCCCCAACTAAGAAGGAATACAACTACCTCAAAACCAGAGACAACCAGAAGTTCCAGAAAATCTAGCTTAATGAAGTCCAGCAAAGAAATAAAAAAGAAATACTCACCCAGACAGGTAGGAGAAGCGGAGCCAGGGCAGAGAGGACATGGTGTGGCGGCAGCACATGTTTTAAAAAGTTGGGAGGGACACCTGGGGAGCGTTCCCAGCTCCTGACCAGACCGCACAGCTCACGGTCCCAGCCCCGGAGAAAATCAGGCCTCATTGCTTCTGACTGTGCAGACAGGTGGGGGTTGGGGCGGAGGCAGAAACTGCCGGTCTCTCAGCAGAGTCCGCTTGTTTAAAGGGCCCCACAGTCCTAGAACGTCTGCAGACCCACCACTCTGGGAACGATGGCCAGGGCAGCAGCTAGAGGGGTGCCGGTCCCATATGGAAGTGGGAGAAGTGCCTGGAAAGGGGGTGAGTGCTGGGCAAGTGGCATTGTTCCCTCTCAGACCCTCCCCCACACACAGCGCCACAACGTGGTGAAACGGGTTGCCCTGTACTGACAAATACCTAAGGCTCCACCCCTTACAATGTAACAGGTGCGACAGCTCTACCTAAGACACAGAGGCAAACAAACACAGGAGCCTGTCAAGATGAGGAGACAGAGAAGTATGGCCCAAAAGGGGGAATGGATCTAGGTTCCAGTGGGAGAACTAAGCGAGGAGCAGATAGCCAACCTAACAGACACAGAATTCAAAACACCGGTGGTTAAGATGCTCACAGGCTTGACAGATATGCTTGAGTATGGCAAATGCATAAGGGAAGAAGTGAAGGTTATGCTAAGTGAAACGAAGGAAAATCCACACAAAACCAATGGTGAAGGGAAGGAAACTGGGTTCAAATCAATGATTTGAAACATAAGGAAGAAAATAACAGTCAATCAGTACAGAATGAGGAAACAAGAATTGGAAAAAATGGGGAATGGCTTAGGAACCTCTGGGACAACTTTAAACATGCCAACATCCGAACCATAGGGGTGCCAGAGGAGATGAGGAAGAGCAAGAAATTGAAAGCTTATGTGAGAAAATAATGAAGGAAAACTTCCCAAATTTGGTGAAGGAAATAGACATACAAGTCCAGGGAGCACAGAGAGTCCCAAACAAGCTAGACCCAAAGAGGACCACACCAAGACAAATCATAATTAAAATGTCAAGGGTGAAAGATAAAGAGAATCCTAAAAGCAGCAAGAGAAAAGCAGAGAGTTACCTGCAAAGGGGTGCCTATAAGACTCTCAGCTGATTTCTCAAAAGGAACTTTGCAGGCAAGAAGGGACTGGCAAGCAGTATTCAAGGTGATGAAAAGCAAGGACCTACAACCAAGATTCCTCTATCCAGCAAAGCTATCACTTAGAATGGAAGGGCAGATGAAGTGCTTCCCAGACAAGGTAAATCTAAAGGAGTTCATCACCAAGCCATTATTTTATGAACTGTCAAAGGGATTTACTTATAATAAAAAAGATCAAAATTATGAACATTAAAATGACAACAAACTCACAACTATCAACAACTGAATCTAAAAAATATAAACAAAATCCAACTAAGCAAACAACCAGAACAGGAACAGAATCATAGATGTGGGGATCATTTGGAGGGTGATCAGCTGGGAGAGGGGAGGAGGAGAAATGGGGAAAAGGTGCAGGGACTAAGAAGCATAATTGGCTGGTACAAAACAGACAGGGGGAAGTTAAGAATAATATAGGAAAGGGTGAAGCCAAAGAACTTATATGCACGACCCATGGACATGAACTAAGGGGGGTGGGATTGCTGCAGGGAAGGGGGTACTGGGCAGAGGGGAGAAAAGGGGAAAAATATTGGGACAACTATAACAACATAATCAATATAATATACTTTAAAAAAAGAAGCATAATCAGTTGGTACAAAATAGGGGGAAGCTAAGAATAATATAGGGAAGGGTGAAGCTAAAGAACTTACATGCATGACCCATGGACATGAACCAAGGGGGGTTGGCAAACGTGTGAACGATCCAGGAGGTGAGGCCATGTGAGCATCTCCTGCTCCTGGCTGGAGAAGAGGCGGAAGATGGTGAGTGGCCCTCGTGGCTGTGACACTGGTATCATCGCCTGGCCCCAAGCTAAGATGGCCACTGTGACCTGTGTGGCCTCCAACTCGCCTTCCCTTGATGCTGCCCACCTGAGAGCCCAAATGGACGCAGGGCCAGTCTGTGGCTTTGCCGCTGCCCCAACTCTTGGCTCCACTGAAAAAATCCTAGCATATTATCATTTATTTGTTACAGCTGAAATGATTTAGGGTGTGACTTTAGAATGGTGGGTTCGGCAATCGGTGAGAGTGAGCGCGGCTCCTGGCAGAGGGCGCAGGTTTAGCAAATACTTAGAATGAAGATTCAGATCGCACGTGAGATTGGAGCCTCGCGGCCGCTCTCGGTGTTTCTACCCCCACAGCCCCCCAGTCCCCACTTCCGATTCCTAGTTCCTCCTAAGCAGCTATCAGAGGGAACACCGTGGAGAATGTTTGTATGAACCCTGCAGTGCGGGAGACCGGGATGAAAACCTGAGGGCTTTCCCAGACATAAATTAAAATATTCATTTTTTCTTACTTTCCGCTTTTAGAATAGGCAATATTTTTAATAAAACCCTTTTAGATAAGAGAAGAATTACTCTTCCTATTGAAATTTTCTATTCATTTGTGGTCTGCCGATGGAGCACCAGCTTAGATCTGAGGATTACCTACGTGGGTCAGATGTGAGTACCCAGCGTAGTTCTCCTGAGTCCCAGCACAAAAATATGTTTTTCCTGCATTTGCCAGCTTTATTTTCTGCCGAAATCCCTTTAATTTGCGCTGGCTGTCCACACGGTCGGTACTTCATTTAATTCACCAGCTCCTGCGAAGAACGTATTTCCATAAAAAGAGATAAAGCCAGCCCTCCGAAGACGGTTTCCTGTCATCGCCTGGCTGATTTGCCTTCTCTGTTCATGTGCTATTTATAGGGAGGGGAGATTATTCAGCGTTAGTGGTCTGCGTTTCCAAACCTGCTTTCTTTGCTGGGTCGGGGATCATTTTGTCTTTTTTTCTGTCTGTTTGCTTTGTCCCCCTGCCATCCATCCACGTGTGGGCTATGGTATAATGTTCTCAGCGCGCTCATGTGTTATTTCAAAGGCAAATTAGGCTTCGCCCAAAATAAAAACAGAAAGAAAAGGCCCGAGGCCTGGCGGAAGCCTGGCGCTCCGACCGGGCAGCAGGTCAGCAGGCCTGGGACTCCGGTGTTTGCCACACCGAGGCTGTTCCCCTCGGACCCGCTGGCTTCTCAGCCACACTCCCTGGGTCTGATCGGCTGCACCCACTTCTACACCTGCTGGGCCCCGTCTCTCTGACCGGGGTGGGAAAACGCGGAATGGGGACCTTGGAGAAGCAGGCGGCCCCGGGCGCAGGCTCACAGAGGCGCAGACCAGGCTAACGCAGCACGTCTCTCCGGTTCTCGTCTCACACGCAGGTTCACGGGCAGAGCTGGGCAGCGTCAGCGCCGCCGCTCTGAGCGTCTCTGAGCGACTGGCACAAGGCCATCTCAGGACACTTGAAGTAAGTTTCACGTGGTGGTAGTGGTGAGGAATTAGGAAGAGGAGGGGAGCAGTAGCAAAGACACCTGGGAATGTGGCCCCATTCACAATGACCTGACTTGTCACCAGCCTTGGAACGCGCAGTTCCTGAGTCTCAATGTCATGGCCATGGGCACTGGACTCAGCCCAAGGTCAAGCAGAGAGAGTCGATGGAAAAGAGCCTGCAGACCTCCCCGAGGCTTCTCGTGGGCGGCTCCCACAGGGCCCTTGGGTGGGTGAGGGCTTCGGAAGGAAGATGAGGTCCATTGTCCCCCAATTGTCCCTTGCTGGCGGTTGATCCGGGTGGTCACAGGTTTTTTCCATGGTCATGGGCCACCCGAAGGGCCTGCAAAGTAAAGCTTGTGCAGATATTCCAGTTACCATTTAATCAACAAAACGGAGGCAGGACAGAAAGAAGTTTGGGAAGAGGCCTGACGAGGGGAATGAGGAAATAGTGACGGACTTCACAGGCCTTGTGGGCCATCACAGGCTGATAAGGTGCAAGGTCCCCTCCACGCAGGAGCAGAGGGTGGTCGCAGAAGTCAGCAGCAGCAAGGGCCACCGCCAGGCGGCTCCGCTGGTTGGAGCACCGTCCTGTGCACCCAAATGCTGGGGGTTTGATTCCCGGTCAGAGCATATACCTAAGTTGAGGGTCCAATCCCTTGTTGGGGTGTGTACAGGAGGCAACTGGTGGATGGTTCTCACTCACGAAGATGTCTCTCTCTCATTCCTTTCTCTCTCTAAAATCAATAAACACATTTTTAAAAATTAAAACAATAAGAACAACAAGGACTGGCCAAAACCAGACCGATCCAAGATGGAGGAAAAGTTGACCAGAGAATGACTCCAAAGCTCATCATGCTATTATGACAATGAAAAGTGATGCCACAAGTGGAAGGGGCTGGGGAGTGATGGCCATGACCCTTCTGGAAGGGACCGCAGCAGGAACACGACCCTCCCCCAAACAAAGGTAGAGTCAGAATTTGGCACCAATGAGTTCAGAAACAACCCACCGTCGGAAACACATAAAACCCCAAGAACTGACTGACGGCGGGTAAACCTCACTCGTGAGCTCGCCCAAGTTCACGCAGATGCTTCTCTCACAGTGGGATGCCCTAGCTGTTCGTCCTCACCTGACTGGAACTGGCTTTCACTCTCACTTGGACTTGCTCTTGAATTCTTTCCTGCGTGAGCCAAGAGCCAGGTGGTTGGGGACCGGCCCAGGGCAGGGCCAGTGCCCAGCGTGAAACAAGTCCAGTTGCAAAACAGCTACTTTGCAGAACATGATGTTAAGAAAGAATGTTATCTTCGTACATTCTTTTCTTTAAGGATTCCGTTGGGTTAATTTCAAGTACGATATTTTATTGGAAGCAAGGAGTCACAGTCAGGCCTCTAAGATCAAGTTCTTCCAGTCAAAATAAAGTCCAGGGTTACCCCTATACTGTCTCAGACTTACTCTGTTTCTTTAGTCGGACATTCCATAAGTAACAAATAATTGATGAAAATACAAAGTGCTGGGTGCTCAGTATATATAAGGTGTGTCTGGAAAAAGTCCAGCCATTGTTAATATAACGAGAATGGTTTGTGTGACATAATGTAACCTGGCAGCCAAGGAGAGGGGACTGGAATGCACATGCGTGAACAATGACGACTTCACTGTACTAGTCAGTGGGGGTGTAGACAGCACTGAGTGGGCACATGCACTGTGTGGCCGTCGCATTCAAAATGACTGAGTGAGCAGAGAAATGAATCTGCATCCCATTTTGCGTGAAGCTTGAACATTCATTCCTCCGTGGAAATTATTTGGCTGATTCAGAAGGCGTAGCTGTGGGCAGCTGGTGACTGGCAGCTGCATCGTAACACCATTCCTGCTCACGTACCACGTCTCATGCAGAGCTTCTTGGTGAAACATCAGATCCCCCAGGTGACTCAGCCCCCCCACAGCACCGATTTGGTGCCCCCGCAACTTCTGGCTTTTCCCAAAACTAAAATCATTTTGAAAGGGAACAGATTTCAGACCGTCCATGAGATTCAGGAAAACCTGACAGGCAGCTGATGGCGACTGGGAGAACTGGGAGGTCCCAAGGTGCCCAATTTGAAGGGGACCGAGGTGTCATCGTCCTGTGTACAGTGCTCCTTGGACCCTGCACCTTCATCAGTAAATGTCTCTGTTTGTCACAGGTCGTGGCTGGATACTTTCTGGACAGGCCTCACACGCCTTCGTCGCCTCTAACCTGCCATCAGGAAGCTTTATCCCACTGATCCTGTGCAAACTGCCCTGGTGACTAACTCGCTCCTTGCAGCACATTAAGGGGTTGCGGAACGCAGAACAGGACCTTTTCCGGCCGAGACCCCAGAAGAGGGAACTTAGTTTGTGTGCCTACTTAACCCTTCCTTGGAAACCGAGGCATGAACTGAACGCCGATTCTGCATAACCACGTGGGCCGTGTGGACAAAAACATGAGCCGCGCACCAAACTTGATGGGCTCAGGAGAGCCGGCACGCAGCTCTTTCAAAGGCAGAGACTGAAGACGTACAGAGCAAGTGCAGATCGAATGTCTGGGACACCTTAAACAGTCGGCTATGGAGTCACTGTCAGCCGTGACAATCATGCCAAGTGCTAGGTCAAGACTGAGGAAATGGGGTGTTACGGGAATACCCTGAGGAGGGGCTGGGGACACCCACACGTGTGAACCCTTGGGTGAGGACGCCATCCGGACACCCATAGGAGTGGGACCTCCACCCCTGGTGGGCTGCAAGAACTCAGACTCTGGCCCCCTACCCTCGCGCTTGGCTGCAGCATGAGCCACACCGGGAGCCCCCCGGACTTCACCTCACTGCCCGCGGGCCACCGCTGCAGCCACCTGCCGAGGGGCCGGTGACGGGGACTCTGCCGGAATGCTCGCTCTCCTCGCTTCTGCCATGCAAGCTCCCTGCTCTGTGGGTAGCCTGCGTGGGCCGCTGCGGGCTTAGTGGCGAGGGGAAGGTCTTCCCGAGTGAACCTGGCATCGTGGGAAGATACAAACGTGTGTGAGTGACTCCTTTTGGGGAGGCAGCCTTGCTCACGACGGAGAGTAACCACATGACATGGTCTGAGACGAGAACCTCTTTACTGCAAGTGAGTCATGGTGGGCAGTTGTGTCCCGGGTCAGCTTCTTTCTTGACAAAGATTAGTCTGTCACCTGAATGCGCTCGTCTGGGGAGTTTTCTCCATTTCTGTAACTTTTTAGTCTCATACAATGATTTCACCCATTTTTTGGGGGGGGGGTGGAAATCCTTTCAAGATACTTTTAATGAATGCACTATTATTGATGAGCATTTCAGAGATAAAATGGGAATGTTTATATGAGGGATCATTTGCCAAATAGAAATTTTTCAAATTATTTTGATTCCCAACTAATTTGGTTGCTGCGGTTGCAGATTTACAGCCCGAGGACTGCGTCCTCTGAGAACAAGGTCGGGACGACACGGGGCTGTGCCTTCATGTCCTGTTTGCTTGTGCTCACGAGATCACGCTCGTTTGCTTAGGGACTGGAAGTGTCACAGGTCACTTTGTGTGTGCGTTTGTTTTGTTCTTCTCCAAACACAACCAAAAACCACTTTTATGGATTGTTCTACAAACCCTCCTAAGTCCAAATGCCAAGTCTTATGCCTAAAATATAGGTCCAACTAAGTCAATTGGCTTTAGCCTTCCTTATAGTCTTTGGTGAAAACTTTTAATTTTCGCTTTCTTTTAATTAGTTACTATTGACTACTTAGTAAGGGCTTAGAGCTCCGTCATGTTTTTAGAGTGTACAAAATGATTTTTCTTTATTTCATACAAATATTTTTGAGCTTTGGGTCCGTTAGAGCTCCTGCTGGACTTCTGTCTTAGTGATTGATTGAACACAAATTGCTTCTCTTGAGTTGTACATTTAAAAATTTTTATGTTTTTTTCTTTCATTCTTGTTGAGTGATTATCACTGAGAGCTGGTCAGCAGCTTGTTTTTTCTAGTACCACATTTTAAAAACTATTTTTTAAAAGGAGGTTTAGCCTCAATCTGATAACTTTCTTTCTCTAGTAAGAAGACACATCACTCCACTTGATGATCACAAATGTAAAAAACCTTTTCTGTGTTTATTTCTCCTCATTTACAGGAGAAAAACTATCATCAAGGCAAGCTCACAATTAATTAAATGCTCTTCTTTTAGTGAAATTATCTTTCAACTGACGAGCAAATCCTTTTTTTTCTCCAAAGAGCCTGATACTCTTGTTCTCCAAGTTAATTATAGTCTGTACTAGGGAAACATCATTCCAAATTTCCACTGGGACCACCCACCTGTGGTATAATTCCAGGATTATTGCTCCTAAACCCCTTCCCCAAGGAGTCTGTCGTCCAGATGTTGGAGTTACGACCTGGAATCTGAGACCACGCGTAGGGATGTGCTCCTTAAACCCAGCACCTCTGGAAAATCAATGCCGTATTGATCAAGACATATTGCAGAACTGGCCCAGGAAAGAAGATAACAAAGGACCGATAATTTCACTCAAGCCTTCCTCTCTCGTTCATCCAACCTGCTGGCCTCTGACCCCGCTTTTGCGGCGACCTGCGGCAGCAGCGGCTGTCAGCGCCGGAGCTTCCCTGCACACTCAGCTCACCGCCTCCCTCTTGTTTAATCAGCACTGACGTAAACTTTCTGTTCACACTTTAAAGCCGATCTCTAGCCCTGGCTGGTGTGGCTCAGTGGGCTGGAGCATCATCTCATAACCGAAAGGTCGTGGGTTCGATCCCCGGTTAGGGTGCGTACAAGAAGGAACCAATCAGGCCTCTCTCGCACATCGATGTTTCTCTCTGTCCCTCCTCTCTCTCTAAAAGCAATAAAAAATGTCCTTGGGTCAGGTTAAAAAACAAACAAACAACAAGCACCTGACCTCTAAGAGCAAACGGGCTCCCTCCACTTCCTCAGAGAGGCCTTCTCAGACTGCCTCACGGAAAGGCATCTCGTACGCGCCACGGGGGCCCCGGTCCCTGGGCCCACGCGGCCTTCACAGTGCTTGTAATGTTAAAGAATGATTTTACACCTGTGTTTACGTGCATATTTCCGTCTACCCCACGGGACAGGAAGTTCAACGAAAACAAGAATTGTATCTGCTTAGTTCCTCGTGTGACTCCGGGGCTGGAATAGTGCTTAGTACACAGTTAAAAACTCAATAAATATTTGTAAAATGAATTCACAGTCACCTCCTCACCCAGGACCAGTGGTTTGAGAGTTTTCCATAGAACTTTAAAAAGTGCCATTAGTCTTCTGTCCTGCTAAAAGATAAATCATACGAAGAAGTACTAGATTTTTATGTTTATTACCCATAAACGTCTTTCATGTTGGTTTACTTTCTTTACCACTGTTTCTTCCCAGAAATGAGCAAATTTCATCCTATGATGCTCTGTATATTTAATCTGACTCCAGCAGGTCAAGGCCTTGCTATTTAATTTAGATTTTTTTTTTTTCCTAAAGGAATAGACTATTTGCTTGATCCAACACCAATAATGTCAAGCTGCGATTTCCTTTCTGTTTGCGCTCACTCTGTGGACACTGGGTCTAGGGCAGTAGCTTAAATGTCACCGCTGGTGCTGACAGTGGCAGTTGAGTGGACTTTGGGGCCTTGGCTGGGATCCTGTCCCTGGAGATGTCACTGTGTCTCTGCTCTGAGGTAGGATGCCACCTAAGGCCGTGCAGAGCAGAGCTCGGCTTCTATTTTTACTCTCTTCAACGTTTCACAACATTTCCCCATAGGTTTTGCTAATTTCTTTTAAATTGTATTCCTATATATTTCACCATTTTTGTTCATACGAATGATCCTCAACTTAGGATGGGGTTATGTCCTGACAAAACCATCATAAGTTGAAAATACCAAGTTGAAAATGCATTTAACGCACCGAGCCTGCAGAACGCCATCGCACGGCCCGGTCTGCCCTGTGCGTTCCCAGAACACTTCTGCTGGCCTGCGTCGGGCAAGTCCACCTACCACGAGGCCTACTTTATAATAAGGCGTCAACTGTCTTGTGTTATGTATTATATTTACTTCTTTTGCATCATCATGAAGTTGAAAAATCGTAAGTTGAGCCATCGAAGGTCGAGGCTGCCTGTATTTGAAACGGTCTTGTCTTTCATGATACGTTCAATATAGATTTTTTTTACATGAATACTATAAATTACTGCATATCAATTGTGTACCTTTCTAATTCACTGAATTCTCTTTTTAAATAGCTCTTAACAGCTTCATTTTTATTGTTTCTCCGACAACATTCGTATCCCGTGCAAGCTGTAATACCTTGCCTTCTTATTTTCATTTCCTACACTTTGACTTTTTTCCTCCGCCAGGATAGCAGCGCCCACCACAGGGGCCGATGAGAGAACAGTCCCACCACTGAGGGTGGCTGCTGTGGAGCAGGGAACTGCTTTTTCCTTTGTCACTTGCTCTGCCAGCCGCTGTCCTTCCTTCCTTGTCAGGACTTCCACTTCATCCGTAGGAAATCCTCGGGCTCTCCTTAGAATTCTTCACTTAGTGCTTGCTGCGCACCGGCCCCTGTGATACGTTCCTCGGAGGCGTGTTACCGTGAACCACAGCGGCCTTCACGGAACGTGCGACCTGGCAGAGGACGCAGACGCCTGTCCCAGTCACGTCTTCATCGACCACGTCTCCCGCGTCGGCCACCCGTGTTCTTAATCAGATACTGGACCCATCGACGTATTTCTAGAAACTTAAGAGATTTCTGTCCTTTTCCTCCACAAACCTCCTGCTGCCACAACGTATTATCCAGCAACACCCTTCTTATTTTGCGCAGTGGGGGGTCAGGTTACCCAGACCCCTTTTTGTGTCGGAGAAGGAGACGCCTTCCAGCCTTCCTCGCGTCTGAGAGGTCCCTCTGCCTGGGCGGAAGGGGACCCTCCGCCTGCACACGGAGATGTGGCAGGAGCGGGTTTGTTATTCATCGCTTTTGTGCCCACGTGGTGTTGGGCGCTATTGGTACACGGTTCGGCTTCTGTGGTCGTGTTGATGGACTCCTTGATTTGTAAGTAAATGCCAGGTCGTCTATACATTAAAATCGAATGACCTGATCATCTCTCCGCCTTCCCCACAGCCGGCAATTATATTATTCTGCTTTTCATTGCATTTTTATTCCCAGTAGAATATGGCTCAACCTAGATTTGTTTTTTTGTCCTTTTCATTCGAGCACTCTGAATAATAAAGTAAAAAACGGTATAAAACAATCTTTAGATTCTTAGAGTCAGGTACCCTTCGTTTCTCAGGCAGAAAACCCGACCGCTTTAAAAGCAGCCTTGGCGAGAAGGGCCACCGAGCAATGACCACGACGCTCCCCCCGAGTGTCTTCCGGAGCAAAGGCCCCCGAACCCCGGCGCCCAGGCTTCACCGACTCGGTTCGCACGCCGCCCGTCGCAGGTGGGGTCCTGTCAGGTGAGCTTTTTTCCTCTTCTTACTTCAAGCCCCCGAGCAGGGGACGCTGACCCGCGGGCCGCTGTTCTGCGCAGAGGAGCCGCCAGCAGACGCTCCGGGGCCCGAAGAACCGCGCTGGGCACCGAGCGCCTCGCTGCGCGGCTGGGGGCCCCGACGGCTCCCGGGGCGGCGGAGCCTCAGGGGCCCGGCGTGTCCCTGAAGTGCGGGTGGGCGCACCCACCTGTGGGGCTTCTCCCAAAGACACGGGTGCCCAGCGTCTGCAGAGGCCTCGGCGCTGACAAGGCCCCTGGGCGCTCCAGGGCGCGCGCCGGGCTGGGGAAGGTCAAGGGCGCGCGCGCTTCGGGTCCCTCGTCGGGAAGGAAGAAAGGTCTTTTCTGTAAAAGCGATTTCCTTAATGTCCCAGAACTGGAACGTGAGTTCGCATCAATCTGACTGCATTTTTCCGCAAGTCACAGGAGAGAGAGGCTTGTTTCCTCTTCTCGTTCATCTCCAGCTGTCAGGATCCCTGGGACGGGCGATCGTTGGCAACAGTTTCTGGTCTTAAGCGCGTGACCGGACGTTAAGAGCCTCAGACTGTATGACTAACACGTAGTGTGACTTTGAAACACTCAACTTTCTTCTATGTCTTGGTTTCCTCATCATAGTCAATAAAAGCTATCCCCCCCCGCCCCCCCCAGAAGTGTATGTAAGTTTTTGAAGCATTCAGTGCTTAGACTGAGGGAAAATAAGACATAACACCCTCTGTACACAAGGAACTTAAAACTGAGATAATTGATGTCGTTGTACCATTAAGTGAAATAATAATAATAATCAACTACACGCTAGAAAAAAGTAACAACCTGTAGGTGGCACTGAAGCCTACCACGGCCCACACTGACCAGCTACTGACAGATTTTCAGTTTCGCTTATTAAAATGAGCTCCAATCATTGTTTCACATTTTATTGCAGTTTCTGGGGTACGTGTTGTTTTCCCGTGGAAGCTTGTCTTAACCAGCATTGTGTTCGACAGCTCACTTCAGGGTACAGAACATTCATTTGCTGAGACCGGTGTTGACATTTTCTGCGTCACCGAGACGCTGCCCAAGCACTGTTTAGAAGCGTCCCGCTTTTCCGAGTGAGCTCCTTAGGTAAGGGGCGTGCTGTGCCGTCGTCCAGACAAGAAATCGTCCAGAGTGATGAACGCCAGCGATGTGCCTGTAGGTCCGCCTGGCGTTCTGCCTCGCGAATCCCGTTTTGTTTCACGTCGCACAAACGGGTATCGTCCTCGAGCCGTCACGGGGGCGCTGACCGAGAAACGCTGAAAAGGGGAAACACTGGAATCCAGAGACACACTTGAAAGGAAGGTAGACCCATTAGCAACCTTGTCCCCCGCCCCCCAACCCCGTTCTCTTCTGCTTTCCTCGCCCTTTCCAGACCACCAAATGGAAAAAGCAAAACAGTCCTTCCCTCTTAAAAGCCTTGGAGAAGAACAGGAAGGAAGGCCCAGCTGGGGCCCAGGCAGGCTCCTCCGAGGAAACGGCTGATCACTCAGCCTCCTGCTTTATTGCAGTCATTAAACCATTAACAACTCAGTAACATGACAGGTGAAATCCAATCCCGGCCCATCACAGATGTCACTTTCTCCAGGTTCATAAAAAAGACTAATAGTTGGTTTGTGACACACACCCAGGAACACCTGGCAAACACCCGCCCACTTGATTCATTTGGCGTATTAAGCATTAATAGAAACCATCAGTAATGCTACAAAAAAAAGTCTTATTTAAAAAAAAAACTAGAAGAAAACTATATTCTGCATTAAATATCACAAAAATAATGTGGATCAGAATAGAAAAGAAAATGGGAGGAGGAGCCAGGCTTTATTTGGAGTTCTGACAGTGGGGCTCCACGCTCATTTTCTTAAAGAGGATCCAGAAGCGCCAAGTCCCTGGGGTCGGTCCCTGCTGGAGCGCGTATGAGAGGCAACTGACCGCTATTTCTCTCCCTCCTCCCTTCCTCTTCTGCTTTCTCTTAAAAAAAAAAAAAAAAAATCAATACACATATCCTCTGGTGTGGATTAAAAAAAATAACAACAAAACCTGCAAAAAAAAAAAAAAAATCCAATAACGTTTTTGAGGGTTTGTTGGCTTGAGAGGCTCGGCATGATTAAGGGAAAAGGAAAAGGAGGAAGTTTGTTCAACATGGGGACAGTCGGTTGGGCCAGAGGCTTCCCAGGGTCACCGTTCCCGAGACAGACAATGACGTCGCACCACGAAGCGTGTCTCCGAGGCCGCCAGAGGCACTGCAGCCATCAGTCACTTGTCCTTGGTCCTCTGCTGGACTCCATCTCTGGGCAGACTTTCCAGTCCAATTCAGGACAATTAGACACTCCCTCCCTCCTTCTCGTCACATCTGCCTCTCCAGGAATTCCAGGAGACAGTTTTCATTCCCATTTTACTGATAATTGACTGACGTGGAGGCAGAATGCGTCACTTCAGCAACATCGCCCAGTCAGGAACTGAGGCTGGAACGGGCTGCGAGTCCTCACACGCTTTCTCCCACCACACCCTGCTCTCTCGGGTGGTGAGGACTTCGGTTTGTTAGGGGAGAGGACCCCCATCTCAACATGGTCTCACAGAAGACAGAGACCCAAACAAACATCAAAAGCAAAATGCACTGCATCCCCTGAAGAGGACGGGCAGGTGCGAAGCTGCTCTCCTTCATGCGGATGTGGCTGCTGTCTCTAGAAATCTCTTTCTGGATGTTCATTTATCCCTCTGCTGTTATACACCTCCGTCTCCCTCTGTCTCTCCTCCCGAGGTCACGGAGACCGCTCATCCTACCGGAGAGTCACGGCTTCCCCCACCGGCCAGGGGACACCGCTCACAGCAGCTCTTGGCTTACATGATCTGACCCTGGAAGCTTCACAAGACAGGGAGACTTCCTCACTTTTCATTACATGTAAATTCTAGGGAATCGATTGCCGAGCCGGGGTCAACGGCGCATCCCTGGGACCCATCCCTAAGGCCAGGGGACAAGTGTCCTTCTCTGTGTTGGTAGTGGTGGGTTTGGGGGAGTTTCTAGAGCCTGTGAAAAGGAACAGTGGCTTCCATTGGAAGAAAACCATACGTTGAGAAAGTAGAACAGGACCATTGAATCTAGCCCTTCACTTTAATTCAATCGCCAGAGCTAAAGACAGAAATTACATTAAAAAATAGTTATTAGACAGGTTTTCCTTAGCCCAGCAAAAATGTTCTTGCTGTCCATGGGCACAACCAAATTGCAGCAATTATCTAGAAAATGCAGTAAAAAGGTACCGAATAGCATCCTACTCCAGGAAAAAGCTGTTTTGCTGAAACTCTAGTGAGAAAATCTTCTCGCCTCTGGCTTCCAGCTTGCCCTTTACATTCCATAAGCTGTCTAGACTGTAAAAATGACTCACCGTGGGTAGAAATCCCTTTTAGAAAAAGGGAACGTTTGATTCATTGTAGTCATTGCAAGAGTGAGAGGGGGTTAGCGGGGGAACTGCGTGGTTTTCCGCTTACAGAGCTTCCAGCAATGACTGCGCTGGCCTGCGTCCCCCTCACCACCCCGTCCGCGCCCTCATTCCCGCTGGGCCCTCTGTCCTTTCTCCTTTTTCTGGATACTTTTTATCTCCTTACCGAGTGCTCGTCTCTCTTCTTTTTCCTGTGATGCCTGAAGTGAGTTAAGATCTCAGGCGGGCCCTGGCCGGGTAGCTTCGTTGGTTTGAGCATCGTCCTGATGCCTCGAGATTGAGAATTCCGTCCCGGGTCGGGGCACCTGCAAGAAGCAACCAATGAGCGCACAGATAAGTGGCACGACAAATATATTCCTCTCTTTCTTTTCCGCTCTCTCACTAAAATCAATAAATAAACAGTTAAAAAGAAGATCTCGTGTGATTTATCTTGGTTAAGAAACAATTAGGAAGTAGTCTGTGTCCTTATGGATGGTTTGGCAGACATTTATTAGAATGGAAATTTAGATTCCAAAAGAAAGATGTATAAGTATTTGGCGTCTTAGAAGGGAAAAAAATGTAGGTTGAAGAACCTAGAAAAAATACTGATTTGCTACATTTAGCTGCTGGCGTTCTAGGGGAGGAAAACACAGTTTAATGCGTGACGGGTGACATTTTAACAAACTCTACTTATCGGGTGCCTCTTCGCTGTGATTTTTTTCCTATCTTTTAATTTTCGTGGAAAGGCCGCTCAGAGCTGAGAGAGTGAGACATTTCAGGTCACTCTGGGGAGGGGTCTGGAACAGGCAGGAGAAAAGCTTTGGGACCTGGGTGCAGAGTGGGGGCTGCGTGCCCCGGGCAAAGCCATCAGCGACTGAACAGTCACACTGCACAGCTGGGACGCTGGACGCCAGTGTCACATTTACATGAGGTCCTTCCAGTCGGATCTGCTAAGCAGCTGCTGCTGGGATGCCAGGCGGGCGATGGAGCCTGGTCTTCTCTTCCTGCAGCCGGGAGAAGCAGGAAGGCTCCCCGACACAGTGCCGCCATCTTCCCCTCACTCCCCAGCTTCGTCTCAATATAAACCGTGATTTAATAATCTGCTCCCTCCCACTACATAATTCATTACCCAGCTATTGCCACTCTTTTTCTATAGCAGATCCTTGCATACAGATCTTACGCTTCCTTTTCCTTTCATTAATGAGCATTAAATAGTCATACTATGAAAGGTTCATCATCTAAAACAATACAAGCTCTTTCTCTACATTTATGAAAAAAACCCTTTGAAATAGTTCGCTACACATGGTTCATCACCTTTACACAAAACATGTGCAGTAAAAGGTTTGCAGACTTAAATAAGTGCAATTAATAGCATGTAAGACAGACAGGCATGAGATGGTGTAGTTCTTTCTGTTTCGTAAGAATGTTTTACTGATTAAAAGGTTGTAGATTTTGTGAGACTGTCACACAAGATGCCATGACGTCTAAGTTACAGAGGAGAGACCTGAGATTCATGAAACCGAGCAAACTCGCTGAGACCACACAGGTCCCCGTGCAGGGCACAGACTGAACTTTGTCTGGGCCTTGACTTTATAGAAATAAGAGCTTGTTTTCTTCATACGGACACCTTTCAGCTCTCTAACAGGTACATACATTCTTTAGAAAGTCAACTGTTTACCTGAACTTTAAAATATTTCACCGATAAAATATATTCAAAACATGCTAACGCGCAATTTGTGGGTGGCATTCAGTCAACATCGGGAAGGACACAGCTCCTTTTGAAGAACAATTCTTTTGGTTATTCGCACATATACGAGGGGTGACCCCCCCCAAAATGGAATTCTCTCCTGAAGGGTGGGCCCCCTGTTCTTTCTCAGCAAGAAGCATCCCCCGGCCAGCACCAGGCTATGGTAAGACATGGCAGGGCAGCTTGAACTTGACACCAGGGACCTCCGGCACGAAACTGGCCCCACTGGTCTGAATCCACCATTAATTACATGGCCAAAGAATAATTAAAAGGAAAGATATTTCTATTACGTTCTTAAGGAGTTCAGGGAGTTAGCCTCACCAGTCAGGACTAAACAACCCCCAGGGCCTACAGACTGACCGACCAGGTTTTTCTCTCCCTCCTTCCCTCCTTCCCTGCCATCCTCTCTCCTCCTCTCCCCCTCTTCTGTCCTTTTCTCTCCCTCTCGTCCTTAGACGCAACCAATAACTGCTACGTTTTCTTCCAGATGAGAGACTGGCGCAATCAGAATAACTAAACAAACACCGGACAACAGCTACTTTGCCTTTGAATGCGGCTTTCGGCCCCACTACTCATACTGTGTAATTCAATTGAATCTTTGTTTTATTTTCATTTGCATTTCTCAACTTATAACTCAGAAAAGAAATAATGACCCCTCTCAGTCTTCAGCTAGCTTTTCATATTATACAGCATTAGGATTGAGTCTTCTTAATGACCTCGTTCTGATTAATGAAACGTAAAGTAATGTCTAGCTGCTCGGTCTTAACTTCAATCAGTGCAGGTCACGGGGCCAGAGCTCAGCAGTGAGATAGTCGTCAGTGAAAAAGAAGACAAAGAAATACAATGCAGGGTAGTCATTTTCTCCAGGGACACCTGCTTATAACCCATGCCCAGTAGCAGTGTAGATTAGTCTTAGCTTATTAAAAAGCATTACATGTTTTATTTCTGTTGTGGTGAGTCACTGCATACATACATGAGACAAAGAAATTTTTCTACTGTTATGTGAATGGGTTCTTGAGGCATAAGACAAGCTTTGAAAGCTTTTCCTCTAAGATCAGGAACAGGACAAGGATGCCCACGCTCACCACGCTTATTCCACACAGCCCTGGGAGTCCCAGACAGAGCCATCAGACAAAAGAGAGAAATAGAAGGCATCCAAATTGGGAATAAGAAGTGAAGTGTTACTTTTTACAGGTGACAAGATTCTTTACATAGAAAACCCTGAAGACTCCACCAAAAAACAATTAGAAGCAATAAACAAGTATAATAAAGTTACAGGCTATAAAAACAACATTCAAAAATCCATTACATTCCTATACGTTAACAATAAAATTTCTGAAATCAAAGTGAAAAAATTCCTTTTGTAATTGCAACAAAAAGAATAAAATATGTAGGACTAAAATACCTAGGATGTGAAGGACCATTATTCTGAAAATTATAAGACATTATTTTAAAAAAACTGAAGAAAACACACAAAAATAATGTGTAGGCTGATTGGAAGAATCAGCCTAGCTACAATGGACGTATTGCCCAAAGCAATATACAGATTTAATGCAATCTTCATCAAAACACCAATGGCATTTTTTAGAAAAAAATAAAACAAAAGTATCATCAGGATTTTACAGAATCACAAGAACCCCCAATATCCAAAGCAGTCCTGAGAAACAAACAAAAACTGGAGCTACCACCTTCCCTGACTTCAAATGATACCACAAAGGAATAATAATCAAAACAGTGGGTGTTGGCAGAATCACAGGCACACAGGCCAACGGAACAGAATTGACAGCTCAGAAATAACCGGACAGATATATGGGCAAATAATTTTTGACAGAGGAGACAAAAGCATACGATAGAGAAAAGAAAGCCTCTCCAACAAATGGTCTGGGAGACTTGGAAAGCCACCTGCAAAAAATAAATATGTAAATAAAATAAAAATGGGCTCTTATTTGTCCTCATACACAAATATTAACTAAAAAGTGGGTCAAAGTTCTAAATGTAAGATCTGAATCAATAAAATACATTAAAGAAAAAATAGGTACTAAGCTTACGGACCTTGGTCTTCGAGAGGATCTTATGAATTTGACATCAAAGACAAGGGAGGTAAAAGCAAAAATAAATAAACAGCACGATATCAAACTAAAAAGCTTCTGTGCAGCAAGTGAAACCAACAGCAAAACAAAAAAGCATCCAACCAAATGGGAGAAGATATTGGAAGCAATAGTTTGACAAGGGGGTTCATATCCAAAATATATAAAGAACTCATACAACTCAACACCAAACAGATAAGCCATCCAATTAAAAAGTGGGCAGAGGAGCTGAACAGACATGTCTTCCAAGGAGACATCCAAGGGGTCAACAGATAGATGAAAAGATTCTCAACTTCAGCAGCTACGAGGGAAATGCCAATCAAAACCACAAAGAGATGCCACCTCCTACCTGCTAGGATGTCTGCTATCAACAAGCAAGAAATAAAAGGGGTTGAAGAAACAGACAGAAAAAGGAACCCCCTTCTCTTCTGGTGGGAACATAAATGGTGCAGCTGCTGTGGAAAGCAGTCTGGGGGCTCCTCAAAAATTAAGAACGGAGTTGCCATATGACCCGGCAATCCCGCTTCTGGATAACTGCCCCCAAATTGAGAACATTTCTTTGCAAAGATCTATGCACCCTCATGTTCATTGCAGCGACCAAGACACGGGAACAACCCGTGTCCTTTGAGAGATGATGCATAAAGGCGACGTGGGGCGTGCGTGCCACGGAGCACCACTCGGCCGTCAGAAAACACAAGATGCTGCCACTCGCGACAGCAGGGAGGGACCTGGAGAATATCATGCTGCGCAGAAGAAGTCAGATGGATACAGTCGAGACCCATTTCACTCATATGTGGGATGTAAAACTGGAAGCAACAAACGGACAAAGAAGACAAAGAAACAGAAGTTCAGAGGCAGAGACCACGGTGTGGTGCGTGCCAGAGGGCAGGAGACAGGGGTGGACAGAAAGGGGCAGAGGGGGCCACACACATGTTTGCAGAGGGTATTTGACTTTGGGTGGTGAACGCACAGACAACATAAGAGGACATATCAGAGAACCGTACAACTGAAACCTGTATACTCTCATTAACCAGTGTCACTGCGATAAATACAAAATTTAACAAAGTTGATCCTTTTTAAAAACAAATAACATTGTCTAAAATTTTAACAATAAATAAAAATGAGCAGTATCTTCTATAAATATGGTGAGGGATTAATGTTCTTAATATATTAAGACCTATTGTGAATCGAATAGGGAAAAAAAAAGCCCCATTAGTATTGAAAAGGTCTATAACTCACAAGAAAATAGAGAAATAACAAAGCATAAAAAACATATTTTAGATTTTTTAATAATACAACTTATTACATTGAGATGCTATTTCTTAAAAATAAGAAGTCAGCAGAAACATAAAAAGAAAAGGGGGAAGAACCATGTATCCCCAGGTAACGAGCGCGCGGTGAAACAGAGTAACGTACATCATGAGTTGTAAGATCTTCCCGAGTTCGGATGCAGCGGCTTTGTTTCTAAGGGTCTGTTCTGAGGAGCTAATCGGAGGCAAAGACAAAGGTGTGTGTGCAAAGGCTCTCCCCCGAGTCTTACACCTGAGAACAATCCCATCTGCAAGATGAGGAGGACGTAAGTATTTCATAGAGATGTTTCTGAAGAAAACTTGGTACCATTGAAAATATTAAAATTTTTACGCATGCAGGCCAAACGCCGTGTTGGCAGTGCGGCTCAGGGAGATGGGACCAAAGCCTGGTCACGGCCGATGGTACATCAGGGGACGCAGACACTGGGACGCTGTCTATGGGACGAGCTGAGCAGGCGTCCCCGACCCCCAACCGCTACCGTCACCTTCAGGGAAAGGCCCGGGTGAGACTTGGTGCAGAAAAAGGGAAAGTTCGGGTCACAGAAGCAGAACACAGGTCACTCGGGCCTCCAGGACAGTGCTACCCTGTTTCCCAGATTTGCCTCATTGAACACAAAGTACTGCCGTCACCAAAGGGTAGCAGCGATGCGTGTGCCCAATACTTTCCCCTCCAGTTCCCTTAAGTCTGAGATAGCGCAGCTTTGGAATTCCTCACACGTTACTGATCAGCTCCCAGGTGTAAGAATAATACTGAGAAATAAGTTGCAAACTGAGTTCCTAAAACGACTATAATCTCACGTCCGTGGTATATTTTAGCCATGAATGAGTGTTATAGAGAATCCTCTTACCGCTCTCATTTCTTGGGCCGATTGTGTCTTGCTAATTTCAAAACAAGCATCTGACTAAGACACTAAAAGAAACTTTTCATCTGCATATAACATTTTACTATAAATTACTTTGACTTCAGTGAGTGGCATTTTAAGCAGAATGCAGGTTTGAGGAATAATACCACATTTGTATTTTAAAATTATAAACAAAGACAAGCCTTCCTCCTTCTGTTGCTAATGACCGTGGTACGTGCGGTTCACTGTGTTTTTAAATGTATTTCAAATAATTTTCCTCTAATTGCTAATAATTTTGTAGATGGCATAAGGTTAGCAATCAATAATCACATGAAACTGTTGGAAACACGGCTCCCCGATCAATAGAACAGTCTTCTTCCCATGGTAACAATCTGCTCAGACGGCTGCCCTCTGTTCCTTTCTGTTCTGTATTTATGGTACATGCACAGGCATATTTCCTCCTGGAAAAATAACAAGTTAGGGAAATAGATAAAAATGCCCCTCCCCAGTGTCGTGGCAGAGCTAGCATCTGTTGAAAAGAACGAAAGAACATAACCCTAAAAGGGGCGGGAGGGTGCGTGTAATGTGCTACAGCTGCTAAAGTTGCCAAGTGACATTCCTAGTCCCTCATCACTGGGCATGGCGCTCACCGTTCCACTTTCTTCTGAATGTACTTCAGAATGCGTTATGAAGAAGAATGCACATCTCAGTATGCGGCATTCTCTGGGGGGGGGCAAAAAGGAAAAAGGACTCAGGGGCATGGACGACCGTGTGGTGATGGGGGAGGGGCTACAAGGGGACAAAATGGTAATGGAAAAATACAGCAAAAAATAAAGACATTCGAACAGAATACGCAGAATAGTGCTTCTCAGAGCAAGACAAAACATTACATCAGTGCACGTAAGCTGCACTTGGGTCTCGTAGGGAAGAAAACAGTTCAGTTACCGATGATGAGTGAGAATACGTTGTTTCATGAAAAAATACAAAAATAGAGTCGCATAGCATGAAACAGATATGCGTGTATGTTGTCGCCCCTCCCTTGTTAGAAGGTGGGTTTACATGTGTTCCAAAGTTCACTGCTCTGTCTACAGAGAGCTATGTTCTTTCATATTCCATCAAAGCCACGTGTACCACTAAGCACACGTAAGAACAGTTGGGAGAGGTGGCTGCTCTCCGGTGGTGAAGAGTGAAAAGGGATTTGGGGGAAGGAAGAAAATCTTCTGTGGTTCTCCCTTCGGTTGTTTTTTGGGGAGATCTCATAGGAGCCAGCGTGGCTTCATGCACCTCGCTATTTGGAAGAAGACGGCCTAGAGGCCGTGCGCACGGTGAGAGCCGGGGTCAGAGCCGGGGTCCAGGCTGGGCTGGAGATGAACCCAGAAGGAGAGCCGTAGGCTGGAGAGAAAGGGAAACTCAGAACTAAGCCAAGCGGTTTGCAAAAAAAAAAAAACAAAGCACACGGCGCATCCACCAGCGAGCTCTGCTGCCATCCTCTTGAATCGTGTAAATACTCCCTGAACCCGCCACCCCTGTGACACGAGGAGGGGAAAAGATCATGGGGGGGGGGGAATTCATTAACCCTGCGCTCAGGGGTGGCGCGTGGGCGCCGGCTGGACGCCTCCCTGCCTCCCTCGGGGAATGAATGTTCCCGGGGAAGACGATGGTCCTGCTCGCAGCCGGCGGAGCGCCGCTTCCCAGAAGGTGCAGTGACGCCGGGCCCAGACGCCGGAGCCGCCGCCGCTCATCTGTTGCACCGGCGCGACGCTGGGGCCGCTGGCACCTGCTCAAGATGCCACGGGTGGCTCACTGCGTCCCGGGCGTTAGGAAAATAAAGAAAACCCAGCGGAACCCGAAGGGTCTTGAGCCGGAGAATCGCTAGCGAAGATGACGCGTGGGCGCCACTCTCTGCTGCACAATGGACGCAGGTCGGAGGATGGGGACCCGCCAAGCCCCTGGGAGTGACAAGCTGGGATCGGCGCGTCGCAGGTGCAGCGAGTGAGTTAGCGCCAACTTTGCCATCCCTGTAGCTCTGCCTCTCGGCTCTTGCGTCTCATTTTCATGCGTGAGCACCGGAGATGGGCCAGAAGGAGACCACTTTTATCCTGAAAGCCCAGGACGCGGTGCCAGCACCCACCCGGCCCCCCCGCGCGCGCGCGCACACATGCGCGCACGCAACACACACGCACGCGCGCACAACACACACACACAATACACACACACACGCACACACACACACACACGCACGCACACACCACTGGAAGCCACCGAGCCTCGTCTTCCTGGGCTGGTGCGCGCTGTGGGCTGTATTTAACGTTTGGAAACTTACTGATTTCCTCTGCCTTCTGGAAAGACCCGGCGGGCGGGGCCGGGAGGGACGCGGCGCCCCGCGTTTGTGCATTGCGACCGCCTCTATCGTGGGCTCCCGCGACAAGCCGCAGAACCCCGCGCTCGCAAGGGAAGCCCGACACCTGGAGGACTGCAGAGGGGGTGCGGGAGCCCCGAGGCGCAGGGCTGGGAGCAGCGGCGAGAGTTGCGGAGCGGGGGCGGGGGCGGGGTGACTTTTCCGCTCGGGCGACCTGCCTCCCGCGTGCCTGTTTACCGGGGTGGGAGCGGGGACCCAGCAGCGCCCCGGCGCGAACCGAGTCGGGGTCTCCGCAGAGCTCGCCGAAGCCTGGAGGGGTGTCTGGCTTGCTCCCAGGGCCACAGCACGGCTTCTGGCCACCGGCCCGCCTGGGCTGCGCTGGCCTGGGCTGCGCTGGCCCGCGCAACGGGCTGACCGCGAGGGGCGTCCAGACGCCTCCGGGACAGCGAGCCGGCGGGCCCCGCCAGCGCCACGCAGAGCTGGGCGTGGGACGCGCATCTTCGGGGACTGTCCCTTCCAAGCCGGGTCTGTGCGCACACGGAGTCGAACTGCCGCCCGGGACCGAGGGCGGGGCTGCTTCCTGCGGGCTCACCCCCTGTCATCCGTGGGAACGCTAACTTTCCCCAGAGGGACCGGTGGGGGCGGGGGTGGCGAGTCCCCCGCCCCCGGGGCTGCCCCTCCCCCTGCACGGCGCGTGGAGCATCTTCTCCCCGCCCAGTCGGTGCCAGCTGCGTGGGCTCCAGCTTCGTGCGTCTTCCTCGGACGCTTCGGAACTCGGCGCAGACGAAGGCCACCCGCTGGAATCCACCCGCTGCCGGAATCCTCGGACCGACCCCGCTTCAGCCAGAAGGTCGCAACTTTGCAGGTAAGGAGGGGGTCGCCGCCGCCAGCGTCCTGCGCCCCGAGCTGCGCCGCGCGCCCTTGCCGGGACCTCGGCGAAGTTTCTCCGGCTGCCTCGGAAGCCGGCTCGTTCCCGGGAGGCAAACCGGGTCCCCGGGGCTCGGGAGTTCCGAAGGCCCCGCCGCGCGGCTCCTCTTTGAGGCTCGACCGGCTCCGCGAAGCTCTCTGTGGATGCGTCTCGGCCTCTCGGCGCCCCCGGCGCGGGGCGAGGGCCTGGGGCGAACCCCGGTGTGACTTATATGGTAAACAGAGCGGCTGCAGCCGCGCCGCGGGGCCCGGAGCCGGGCTGCGTTCAGCCTTTTCAGCGCTGGGAGGAAACGGGCACCTCGGTGGCTGCTGGGGATGTGTAAGTGAGCCCTGCCTGTCCGCTCTGGGGACCTAACCTGGGGGACCGAGGAAAGGGCGGCCATCAGGGGAGCCTGTCGATCGATGACACTCTGCGTCACTTTCATTGTCTCTCAAGAAACAGAAACACTTCTCCCCGTGCGGCTGGAGCCACGCTAGGGCTTCCTGGTGCGCTTGGCAACCGAGGTGCCAGTGACTGTTTACTACCGGGCAGAGCGCTGGACGAGGGCGCAGCGTGTTCCGGCTGCGAGCTCGGCTGTCTTCTGTCGCTAGCGAGTGCCGGAGGGGGCAGGGAGCGTCAGGATGAGAGAAGGGGAGCCCTTACCTTGCCTGTACGCACTGTGCTGTAGCCCCGTGCACGGGGAGCTGGGGGGCCCCCCAGCGCAGTCCCGCACCCCCAGAACGCAGCAGGTGGCTCGCCGCGGAGCACCAAACCAGGGCGTGAGAGGGGCAGAAGCAGGACTTCCTCGTTGTAGGAAAAAGCAGTTCAGAACAGTCCGGTGACACGGAGAACACGATGCTCAGGTCTCTCGTCCTTTTGTACTTTCCTATCATATTACACGTTCTTTAAGAAAGAAAGGTTAACTGCAGTTTGTTTTTTTTTAAGTAAAACTTTGACTTAGTGGGAATATGAGTGGGTGGATGCATCAAAGCGTTGCGGCTGTCGCCCCTGCGGTGCGGTTTTCTTTAATCTGACGTCTGTGCTATCCGTAATGCCTGCTTCTGTTCACCCGCACGGCAGACCAGGAATCACCCTTCTCCCCACTAAGCATTTAAGGCAGAAAAGCCAGTAAGATTTAGGGCTAACTGGTACTTCAGGCATTAGAGTCCACATTGAATGACATTGTCAAAGGAGCCCTTAAAAACCATAGGAATTACTGTAGTGAATGCAAATCAGCACCTCAGTAGACACTAAATGGACTTTATCAAAGTAATTGCTGCAAACGCCTTGATTCATGATGCTGAGTACAGACGGAAAGAAAGCTCTTCCATTGCTGATGAGTAACAGACCACAGAGCTGGGGAGCCTTTCAACGGACCTCTGACCTCAGCTCAGCTGCTCTGCTCAGCTCCTGGTTGTGGACCGAAGAGCTCACAGATTCATGCCAAGACAGCGATGCAGAGAGAAACATGAACAGGTCGGAGAGATTGATACCTAAGAGGTGCTTAGTAGTCACTGAGTGAAGGGAGAGAGGGAGGGAGGGAGGGAGGAGAGAGAGAGAGAGAGAGAGAGAGAGAGAGAGAGAGAGAGAGAGAGAGAGAGAGAGAGATTAAAACAAGGCATAGAGAGATTTATAATTGCAAATTGAGAACATTTCTTCCTCTTAAGTAAGAACTTGAATATGGGCGTTCATCACAGGATAAAGTGTCCAACTCCACAGATACAACAACCTTGTCTCTTTAATAAAACCTATAAAACATTAACATGTTTCTAAAAAAATCTCTGATCTTGAAAAGTAAGACAAGTTTTAATTTATTTGCTTAATGGTCCTTCTCCAAGATTTGTAAATGGTGGAATGCGTTTCCCTTACTTAAAACCTTTAACATTCTGTCATTTCTGTGTCCTTTATTTCTCTGTTGTAGTTACTCTTGCAAGGTCAAGATCAAAGTGCACAGAGGAAACGATGAGAAAAATGAAAGTTTTCTATGAATAACTTTGTATACAAGAGAACCTTAATTAATTCAAACTTTACATAAATAGGAAACGCCAGAAACATTGCTTTTATTCTTTCTAATTCGGGAAGATTTGAATATCTTGTTCAGTACACACATATTAAACTTTTAAGTCCTGTTATTAACACGATTAAATATCTATGAAAGTAATAGCCATCAGGATGTGTGCTGATTAAACATACTGAATTAAAAAATAGTTTCACAAATATATGGTTGAAAACATTGTCATGTTTTTCTACTTGCACGTTTAACTGCCAGGATAATTGATGGTAATTCAGATAATCAACATTACATCTAGCAGCTGAAAACTGAAATAATCTACCTTTTCTACTTACTGCATATCTTGGAACAAAAATAAAGACATGCACACATTGGTTTACTATCCAATAATGTAAATAGCAATGCTGAAGAGAGGATGAGTTTTGCAAATGAAGACGGGTCCATAACAGGATGCTAAACAATACCTCAGAGAGTAAAACAGTGGAATACTTCCTTGTAAAAATGTGATTGTTTCATTTTTTAAAGTAAGCTAGATGAAGGAAAATAAGATAAGCTCTACGTCCTCCCCCCCCCAATCATTATTGCCAGGCATTCTACGAGCTTGGATTCTAAGGTGCATCTGCCTTGCCTTTCCACGCTGTCTTGTCTGGGCTGAAGTGAAACCAGTGGGACTCACCTCCTTAGTATCAGCAGAAAGCCCACCATCACCGCGGGGTGCTCCTTGCCTTTGAGGTCGGGGAGGCAGATCGCAATAAAAACCTTGCCTTTTCACCTGATCTGTGCCCTATCACCTCTCTACACCAAAGAAACATGACAACTAGTTCATTCAGCCCCGCTCAGTTGGACATTTACTTCTATCTAGTTGTGATTTTAAACAATTGCTGCGGAGCGCTTTCGTCTCCTTCTATTTTCTAATTCTCTCAGCGGCATCGAGACCTCAGTGTTTGAGGAGATTTGAGGACATTTGGATCAGGGACATACGTCATATCATGGACATGCCTGTTTAATCAGCACAGACAATGACCGGGTCTCTGAGAGCGTTCGTACGGCTGAACAACGTGGTGATGACAGGGCATCGAGGAAAAGACGCCGGCCGTCTGTGAAGTGAACACTGGACACCTGCACTGAAAACGTATCAGTTTACAGCTACATTGTTCTGCGAACTGTTTGGGAGATTAAGTGATCTATTTACATTTCTAAGAAGTGTAATGATCCTTCTGAAAGACCTGTTGCACTTAAATAGGATATGAGAGGACAGTTTCAGTGCTTGGTCTGCTCTGACCAGCTGTCCGTGACGTCTCATTAATATGAGTGTGGGTTTTCCCTGAAACACAGCGGTGTCACGGAATCACTGAGTGGTGACAGCGGACAGACACGTGGACGTGCTTTTACACTTCATGCTAGGAGTGGGTATAAACGTTAATGGAAAAGTGCGCCTCCATAGCTTTATCTAGCTCTGCATCGCTTCTGCGAACTGGTGGCCGCGAGGAAATGAACCAGATGTGCCTTCATTACCTTCAGCTGGAAGCCTGCTGTTACAATCTTGAAACATGTTGAAAAGGGCCCCATAAGTCCTTTGCTTGAACAGATTACCATTAAGAGTCAAAACTGACTCAAGACAGGAAAACAGGAGTGATTACGAAAAAGAGAAAAGAAGGATGAGAGGAGGGCCCGGGGTCTGTGGGCGGTGACTGGTGCCAGGCACTATGCTAGAGACAAGCCAACAAAAATTCACGTCCGTCTTCACATCCATTAAAACAGAAGTATTTGTAATAGAAAAACGATAAATAGATTTTAAAAAAACTGAAGTATCACTACCACCTTTAAAATAATTTGAAAAGGTTAATTTTCTAAAAATTCACAAAGGTGCTCTGTAGGAGGGTCAGGATCTGAACCCACGTCACTTGCGTCTAAAGCCAATACTCTTTGTACTTAATTCTTATAATTTCAAAGACAAGATTAGTAAGCTTTTAACATGATTCATTGGATTCTTGCAGCTATTAATTTCTTTACCTTTTAAGCTAATGTAACGTTGGGACAGAAACCCATTATGAGACCGGAACTGGAAACAATGCTACATTAACTAAACTCCGTAGGTTTTGAAGCAGAGAAAGTTGTTCTCAAAACGACTCCCTTTCTTACTCTTGACTGTAAATGTAACAGATGTGGAAAAGGAGAAAAGTTTTACTTTCATGGACAAAATTCAAGGTTATATATTTTACTTTAAATAATCATGATATAATGTCTAAATAAATACTTCCGTTCAAACCTAAAACACCTGTAGGCTCTTAATAAAATGTCTTTGATCGTAGAAATAGCAGTCATATCAAGACATGTTAGCTTTATATCGCACCATATCAATATCACATAAAATTCCTACACCGGTGGTTTTGGCTTAGTTTTATCTGAAATCAGTTGCCTGTTTATTTTTAGCATCCCTTGGTATTTAATGAAGGTAACTCCCATTTATACATCCCTGAAGACATCTATTACCTGATACACATTTTAAGAAATTTGCCATTAAAAAAAAACTTATACCTGCAGTTAAAACCAACATCAAGTGCTTAGGACCAAAGACTTGTTGATATTGAAGTTGAATACAGTCTTCAAATAAATTCCATTACAAAAATTGTCACTGAAGTAGGATCCATTCCGTAAACAACTGCTGACTGTTGGTAAATGAATAATTGAATAAGTAGATTAATGACACCTGACTTAGCGCTTCATCTTCACGTTTTCTGGTGAAGCTCCTCTGTGTTTCTTCCTGTCACAGTGTTCTCCCGCCCCTGCGCAGAGCTCAGCATTGCTGTCTCCTTGAAAATTTCCTTCCCGTCTCCACATGTCACCAGTAAAATAGGCAAAACCCTTGTTATGTGCGGCCTTGCAGGTGGGCAGATGTCTGCTCCTGAACGAGACAGTAAGTCCCTTTAAGAAACCCAGAGGATGCTCAAAAAATGCATAGTTTTCAACTGAATTAGATTGCCATCGATATTATGCTTTTGTAATTGACATAATTAATCTATTTCACAGTTTTGTAATATCATAGTTGGTGGAATTGGAGCATATTTATTTACATAATGAAACCAGGTATAATAACAACATTGCGCCTACGTGATACAGTGAGTACCATATTATCCTATGGATTGCACAAGGAATTAACCCCCAGTCACTCAGTGGCCGTAAGTTCCAGTCAACCAGTGACTCCACGGAGCTCGTTTCCACAGGATTACAGAGCCGGTTATTACTGTGCTTGAGTTAAGTGGTGCTGAGCTGGAAATCTTAAGGGAGAGCTTCGGTTCCGTTACATGGTGAGGAGTGTGGGCAGAGGAGGGATACGAGTATTTCTCAGAATGCCTGCTGGAGTAACGAGAGTAGAGACTTCTTTGGAGTGATTAGATTTGGCAAATTAGGCTGCGAATTGATGTCAAAGACTTGGCAGCCCCTGATGCCCAATTGTGGGTGGGACGAGCGTTTTCTGTTAAAATCTCTTCATGCCGCTTCATTGAGAGTAGAATCGTGAGTGAAGCTTTCTGAGAAGCGTGGAGACATTCCACTATGTTGTATACGTACTGTGGCTCTCGGTGACAGCGGAAAGCCAGCCCGCTGTGTAGGCGAGCGCTCTGTGTCCACCAGGCTCGTAGTCCGCGGCGCGTTGCGGTGTAAGTTTTAGTTTACAGAATCAGGGTAATTAGTGCCCCGTATGTGCTTTCTGAATGGATGAGTGGAACAAATGAACGCCTGGGTGATTGGTCTGCTGTCATTTAACTCCTTTATCTTAACACGCTGTTCTTTCAAGGAACAACAGCAGTCCCCCGGAACGCAGCGAGAGGACAGGCAGGACGCACAGCGCAGGCGGCCTGAAGAATGGAGAGTCTGCGTGTTTCCTCTGTAGTTGTCCCCCTACTCTGTGACACCACGGGTATCATTTAACAAGTTCCTCATGCTAAGTGCGGCACAACGGCCTACCCGGAAGGTCACACTGAAGGTTAAACTTGGACTGAATGCCCTTCCCCAGTAGCTGTAGTTTGGTAAGCACAGTTGGGCCTTGTTTAATTTCACCTACAGTCATGTACATATGTACATAGATTGCTGTGTAAGCAACACAGAATATTGAAGAGTGGAAGACTCCTCCTGGGTGATTAGCTCTCAGGTAGTGCCTGCAGGTCAGTACCAGCAACAGTGAGATACGAATTGTTAGCCAAGAGCCTAGAGTAGCCCATAAAGGACAGTAGAAGTTCTTTGTCAACACTTGTACCTACAGGATGGTTGGATGTAGACTAAACGGCCTAGAAGGTCATGTAGCTCAAAAGTCTGTTTTTAAGCAAGACTCATATCTTACTAAATGATTTTTATAATATATGATATACCTATATTATACACACACACACACACACAAGATGCTTTATTAAAGGTTTATTTAGCAGTCGCTAGTCTAGATGCTAAGAACACAGAGAGCTACATGCTTTCCTTTTTCGTTAAGATTTCAAACAAAGAACTCATAACCTCTTAGTATCGTGTCTCAGTATCCCATGTTGTTTTACAGGCATTTTGTTCTTTTGTTCCCTACCTTTTCTCACAGAAGTAGAGAACTCATTGAGGAAATAACGCAATTGTATTAAAATAAATTAAATGAAATTAGTCTGTACATGGATTTAAAAGAAAAAAACCAAAACATTGGGTCGTGTGGGAAGACATTAAAATACATCCTTATTGCCTCAAACTGTAGCTTCCTGTAAGAGCAGGACTTACGTTTTCCCGCTGCTACATAAATATCTATGTGTAATTTAAATAGCATTATTGGAATTATCAATGATGGTGGCTGGGATCCTCACATCCTACACTGTCACCTTGGGACAGGAAACATGTCGACTCAAGACATTCTCGGAAGGGTGAATCCACGCTGCAGCGTCTGGAGGTGTCGGTTTCCACTGTTTGCGTTAGTCAGTTCCTTGTAGAGCTGAGCATGTACCGAAGACCCAGAAATAAGCCCTCTTTTCATGGCGTTAAATATAGTGAACAAAGAAAGGACTGGCCTTGGTTGGTGTGGCTCAGTGGATTTGGCCTGTGAACCAAAGGGTCGCCGGTTCGATTCCCAGTCAGGGCACAGGCCTGGGTTGTGGGCTGGGTTCCCAGTTGAGGGCGTGTGAGAGCCAACCACACACTGATGTTTCTCCTCCTCTCTTCCTCCCTCCCTTCCCCTCTCTCTAAATGTAAGTAAAAACTTTAAAGAAAGAATAAAAAAAAGGGACTGAACCAGCAACATTCATCTTCTTAAAAATCATTTTTGGGACCTACGTTCCTAGGACTACCACCCACTCTGCCAGATTGTTGCTTTCTGAGAGTCATGATGTGAAATTATTAGAATGCCAACCTCTGGGAACCTTGACAATTAAGAAGAAAGAAATATTTCTAAATAAAATTCAAATTTTAGGGCTATTGTTGCTCTGTAGGATATTAAATAGTGTTGTATGTTAAAAACAAAGCTATGTCCTTCTCAGGCACTGTTTAAGAAGAAAATGTTGGCGGAGGTTAGACCTGTCTGCTTATCTGGTTTATTTTAACCTCACACAGCTTAACAGTTTGATTTGCAATGAGTGAGCTCAGAGAGCCGAACCGCAGATTTTCACGGGCACTTCGGCCCGTTCTCAGAACAAAGAGAACCAGCAAATGATTTTGCCCTTTCATGAGTGAAAGGAGCTTTAATGAAAAAGTATGTCATTCTAATAGTGGTTACAATAAAGAATTTTTCCTACATATAAAATATCAACAATTTTAACTTGAAGAATGAAAACTGTTTTGTATTCTGTTGTACTGAGCAGTGAACCATTAAAACCTGAACTTAAAGCCTAACTTTCTAATATACTTGAAGATTTTCTTACCAGTTACCACATGACTGTAACTGAAATATTAGATACAATTAAATATTGAAAACTCCCTCTTTCAACATAATAGTTCATGGTAATTTTTGGCAACAAAAAATGCAAAGGGTCTTTTTAATAGTACAATGTTTTAGCTCCTGATTTTTTAGAAATATGGATATCTAGAAAATAAAAATAGAGGCAGGAGACAGAATGATTGAGGAGATGTAAACCAGCTCAGTATTTGTAATGAGGCCGGCTAACCTAGATATGTCTGAGACATAACTTGTGTCCATTTCAGTCTCTTTAACAAACGTCGTTTGAAAGGTGAGCTCCATTACTATACTGCTATTGGTCTCGCGGGTCCGAATAAGACTCCATCTATAAAAATATACAAGGGTCATGTATCAAAATTAATGTGACTAAAGAGAATCTCTACTCATAAAATGAATTGTATTCCTGAGCTTTTAGAAGCGTTTCAGGATCTTTCAGGATTTAGTCTGATTATCTTCACCATAATGAGATGGATGTACAAGTAAAAAAAGTGGCTGCCCAAAGGGTGCCCCCTCCCTTGTGTCATTTCCAACGCAACATTCAGTAACATCTGCTGCTCACACCCCGTCAGTCCTCTGCCCACAGGCGGACGCCTTCTGGTGTCTACACGGGTCCTGAATTCAAGGCTCCTCTCTCGTGACCTGTGGCAGCAGATGCCTTGTAAACACCCACATTCTCTGCTGCCCCAACCAGAGCGGGGCACTTCCCCGGGATGACGGCCGGCATGATGAATATTTACTTTTTCTGAACATCGATAAAATTGTGCTAGGATGCTGTGTTCATGCTGCAATTTAATTGCCATCTATTATATTATGACCTGTAAAATACCATTGCTGGGTTCTTTTCTCTAGGTTAGAAATAGAAGGTTTTTTTCTTACCATATTTAAGAAAAATTAAGCCAAGAAGGGCTTAAGGGGAAGACTTGAAGAAAGGAGGCTTCATGTTGTTACACGTCCCTCGTGTACGGGAAGGACGCTGTGAATTTAATCTGTTGTGTTGAAGAAAAAGGGTCACTGCCCTCTCTGTTCCATGACAAGGAAAAAAATAATTACAGGACTGCTGCTGGGAGTTCTGGCCACTTTTGTGTTTGAAATAAATGAGTGCTCACTATAATCATAGGGACAAATACTAAAAATATCACTACATATATAGGTATTTTCAAATATCTTTTCTGAAACAGTAAAATACTTAAGATATAGTCCTGATTTATCAACCAGAGCTAACTATTTTAAAAAGAGTTTAAAATTTTACTGTTAAAAACTTTATTTTTCTCAAATTTTTAGCAGCACTTTAAAATTGCCAATTATTTGAAAAATAAATTAGTTGGCTGTAAGACCAACTAATACACAATATTTATCTAACTTTTGAAGAGTTATTTTTGCCTTTATTTCTTACTTTACAGCAGGTTGAATTAAATTTGAGGGATAGTATATTCATCTTTCAGAAGAATAAGATTTTATTCATGCCCACATGCATGCATTTTGGGGGACAGTGGGCTGAACTGGATAGATTTAGTTTTTAATTTTTTTCAAGAACAAGTGTATCTGCTTTATTTCTATGTTAGTATTCTTTTTCGATTATAATTGCAGATACCGCAATTGCTGTGCTTAGGTGCCTGTGCTCCCTCTAACCCAGCCTTACCTCTGTGGGAAGCCAAGAGTTAATATTACTCTATTTCATGTTAGTGGATTTTGTCCGTGGCCATGGATTTTCTAAGTTTTTGTTTAACTTGAAGTTTTGATTTTCACCTCACTTTTAAAGCTATTTTCATTGGGCAGCATATTTTAGGTTGGACATGATCTTCTTTAGTAAATAGGTCACTCAATTGACGTCTGCATTCCATCATTTCTGCTGAGAGGTCAGCCGTCAGTCTGCTCGTTGCTCCTTAGAGGGCGCTGTGCTTTTGCTGTGGGCTGCACCTACATTTTCTTTTAGTCTTTTGTTTTCAGTGGTTTTACAGTCATGTACCTAGCTGACCTCTTCGGATTTCCACTGCTTGACATTTGGAATGTTTCTTAAATTCGGCTTGATATCTTTCATAGGTTTTAGAAAATTCCTGGTCGTTATCCCTTCAGAGATAGTTTGGCACTTTCCCCCATGAGTCCTCCTATTAACATGTTTTTACCTTTTCACTCCGGGCCATATTTCTCTGTTAGTCTTTGAATTCTTTTTAAAATGTATTTTCCATTCAGTTTGCTCCCTCTGCTATAATCTAGATACTTTTAATAGCCTTTTCTTTCCATTCATGAATCCTTTTTATTTACCATGTCCTGGATGCTCTTAAACTTATTTAAGTTATAGCTTTTAGTTGTTGCACTTTTCAATTTAAGGTTTTCAACTTTATTATTTTTCATAGGTTTTAGATTCCTAATAAAAGTTTTAATTTTCCTGTCTAAATGCTGAATATCCTGGAATATTTACTTTGAAGCGTGAGACTGATAACTGATGACGGAGTTATGTGTTGGTCTGTCTTTTCTTTCTCTTGTTTGGAATGTCTCACACTTTTTCACTTAAAGGTAAATGAAAGGTGTATCAGAAGCTGTAGGAACTTTGCCACCCTTTCGCAGAGAGAGGATGCACCCTGTCCTGCAGCAGAAAGGCAGGGTGAGTAGATATGTTAATCCAGTTACAAGCTGCGCTGAAGAGAGGCTCCTTTAAGACTTTGTAAGGTTCTAGGAACCCCTGGTCGACCCTGTTGATACCTTAAACGCCCCCAAGCTGAGAACCCAGGCTGTTCAATGAGAGCACGTCTCCTTGCGGGATCCTGAAGAGTGAATTTTGTCTTGATTGATGAGGACTGTGCTCCAATGTTCAGCAGCTTTCTGATCAGTGTCTTACCTATTTTCCTGCAAAGCCTAGGGCTTTAACAAGTGTCTCAGGAGAAGAGCCGCTGAATGCGATGCTCACTTTCATCTGTCTTCCTTCTTACTGGGCCCAGGGACCTTGAGTTCCGGTGCCCGGGCCAAAGCCTCGAGGGGAGCAATGGTTTGTAGATCAATTCATCTTTCTCCAGCTGTTTTTCTCTCTCGGATCCAGCCTCCCTCTAAGCCCTAGTTAGCCTTGCAACTCCCCTTAGACAGAAGGTTGTTTATGGGATTGTTTGCTTATATTTGCTCACCTTTTCTGATCGTTACCAAAAGGAATTTTAGTCCCATACATGGTATTGCATAACAGTCAGAAATGAAAGTCCTTCGTGTTTTATTTTTTGACTTTAATGCTAAAACATTTAGGCAAAATTTTTTTGGAAGAAATTATACTCATGTTGTACAGGATAGGTACCTAATCATACCCATGGAGGTATAAATACAGCAACTATAAAAACAGTTTTGGAATCTTTAACCTGATTGTTTTATTAGCACCTAAGTAACATTATTCTTGCAAAATTACCAAGTCTTTGACATTGGAAACTCCATAACCACTTTAATGCTATTTCGTGTTAAATAATACATTCTAAATGAAACCCTATTAACCTGGCACAAATCAACTGTAATTAAGTTCTAGCTGACAGCTCTTCTGTATTGAACAGTAAACACACTATAAACCAGACAGAAGGCAGAGGCATCGCAATGCGGTGGCAGTTTGACCTGCCATCGAGGGGACATACTTTCCAGGATTGCAGCGTTTCTGAGCGCCCTTCCTCTCTTCCACGGGAGTCCGTCACAAACGGTGGCCAGTGGCCTGACTGCCGCTCGCCACACGGGTTGCTGAGCGCGCCGCAGGCCCCAGAGGACGCGTTTCCGTGGTGCTGCCCTGCGGCCGCGCCTCTCGCCCGTGTGGCGCTGGCTCCTGTCACTCAGGACACCATCTGAACCCACCAGTGAGAGAGGGCGGCTCTGGTTTTACCGTCTGCGTCCCAGCGGTGGCGGATGACCGTGTCTGCTGGTGGTTCTGCGTAACCCAAGTCAGACTTGTCTGCCCTGGTGTGCGCACGATGTGCCCTTTAAAATTACCCGCGTGGTAGTTTTTTAATCAGTGCAAAGGGATGCGGAAGTGGAGGGGGGCTGTCTCCCCAGTCCTGACCTGGCCAACGAGCATGCCCAGTCCCAGCCCCGCACGGTGAGTTAGGTTGTCAGCGCTGAACCTTTGGGGGCGGCAGAGGCCACGCTTCCCCGACAGCCCTTCCCGCTTCAACGTTGGCTTCACGTGCCCGGCAGCCCTTTTGGGTTCCATCAAAAGCCAGTGAGGAGTTCCATCAAATTCTAGACTCAGTGCTGGTTGGCCGTGTCCCAGACGAGAGAGCCACGTTCCTCTTTCGGGCTGACGTTCCTAACCTGTATAGCTGTGCAAAACCTGGTGTCATGGCGGAACCACGGCTCTCAGCACCACATCTGCCACCGTGGGGACAGGCCCATCTCATGGCCAACAGCAGCACGCCATCTCTGGGCTTCCGAGAAACCTGCCCTAAAGCGACGCTTCCCTCCCAGGGGGCCTCTTGGCTTCCAACCCCGAGACTCACCCAAGTGCCCTGTGCAGTAATCGCTGGTCCCTCTCGTAGTTCTCAGGACCGCTTCACGGTGCAGAGGAAACACAGTTTCCATGTCAGCGGGGACAGCAACACGGACAGGCTGGGAGGCCTGGTGACCCAGAATGTCACGGCACCCCTCCCAGAGCCACCTCTCCGTCAGGGGCCCAGGCCTCCGTAACTGCACACCCCGCCTCCAGTCCAGGAAGCTTGTAGATTTTGTCTAATTACGGGACACAGGCTTGTCAGTGGCTGGGGTGGCCAATCTCCGGGTGCGTCTGGAGGGAGGTAACCGTGCTCCCCTGGAGCTGTGAGGTGCCATTGTGGGCATCTGGGGGATCCTGGACACCCGAGATGTTTGGGGCTTCTCGATCCCCATCCGAAGAGCCATCTCATTTTTACTCCAAAGACTTGCGTCCTTCGTTCTTCCTGACTTGAGTGCTGGTTTCTTTTCCACACACCATGTCGATTTGCCAGAAGGACATCATGCCGCTCTTTTGTTTCTGGTCCTAAGGGCCACGTGCCCCTTTCCAGGGGTGTCCCTGGCTGCTTGGAGGCCCTCGGGGGTGATGAGGTCACTAAACTTTCAGCCACCTCCTCCCTGGATCTGTTTGTCCCCAGAGGATGGGTTGGGGCGATGGTAATATTGCAACTGCCTAAACATTGTCCCACTAACTGAGCTATAACTGACAAATAAATTGTAAGTTACCTGAGATGTACTTGTAACGATTTGCTATAAGTCTATGCCGTGAAAAGTTAGTTCTGGAACATCCCCATTACCTCATATATGTGTCATGTGTGATGAGAACATTTAGATTCTACTCTTTTAGCAAAATTCAATTTGCAGCACATTTTACCAACTCTCGTCATCATGTTATCCAGTAGATCCTCAGAACTTATACATCTGTTTAACTTTATTTTTATTGTTGACATCAATACAGATGTCCCCATGTCTCTCCACTTTGCCCACCTCCACCCAGTCCACCTGGCCATCACCATACGGTGTCTCTGGACCTGCCAGAATGTCTGTCATCAATACATTCACAAATAACACGTGCTGGCGAGGATGTGGGTGGGAATGCAGACGGGGCAGCCACTGTGGAGTTTCCTCAAAAAGACTTAAAATGGAGCTGCCTTTGACCCACTTCTGGGAATTTATCCTAAAATCAGAAAAACACCAATTTGAAAAAAATATATGCACCCCTATATTGATAGCAGTGTTACTTACAATCGCCAAGATCTGGAAGCGGCCCAGGTGCCCACCCGTAGGTGAGGGGACAGCAGAGCGGTGGCACATTCGCACGACGGAGTACTACGCAGCCGTGGCAAAGAAGGACACCTTCCCCTCGTGAGGGCATGGCCGGGCCTGCGGAGCATTGTGCCGAGTGAGCGAAGCCGGCCGGTGAGAGGCTGAAAGTTTGTGCCCCTTTTGCCGACATCTCCCCGTTTGCCCTGCCCTTACCCCCGGCTCCTGGCCACCACTTTTATTCTCTCTACCTCTGCGAGCTCGGCTTTTCTGTGAACTCACGCGTAAGTGACAGCCGGCAGCGGCTGCCGCGGCCTCTCTCCCTCGGGTCAGTTGACTCAGCGTAGCCCCTGCGCCTGCCTGGGCTGTCTCCCACGGCAGCACCTCCTTCTTTCTCGTGGGTGACACTCACTGCGGACCGTCGTACGTAGCCATTCCTCCACTAACAGACGCGTAGGGAGTCCTGTCGGGTGCGAATGCCTCTTCATGTCCTTTAAATGGGCACCAGAGCAGGATCGCACGGGGGTTCCATTTTTAGTATCTTTAGATGATGCTTATATATTTTTGAATATACACTTCTGACATCTTTCTAGAATAATAATTCCATCAAACATTTCTCCTTGTTAATAATCCTCTTTATTTGAAGCGCTGCCTTTCACACAAAGGGCCGTGCCTGAAAGGGCTAAAATATTTTTTCCCGGAGTAGCAGGTACCCGACAACAGGATCAGCGAGAGAGGAGAATTAAATAATTTATGTGTTGTTTTCTGGGGCCAGCCTCTCTTTTGTGGGCTTGATTTATATTCCCAGCGTCATAACTGGTATAATCTGTCAACCGAGCTGTGCCGCAAAACATAATATTAACACTCAAGGAAATACATATTCCTTCCTGCTTGCAAAATTTCCACTTAGGTAAAATTTGTGTCTGAAAATTAATTATTGATGAGCTGACTAATAAAAAGATCCCATTTCAGAGTCACATGGGATTGTTTTTACAGCAAATCACAGTCGATTACTCCAGGGGAGGGACTGTTCTGTCTGAAGGAATATTCTAGGTTCGCAGTTGAAAACGCTAGCACGCGACGCACCCTTTCATGTGGTCTGGCATTTGAATTGGGCGAAGTTGCTCCCGTCGCTTGGGAGGCCTCGAAGAAAAGCCTCAGGTTTGATGTTACCGAGACCTTAGTCTGGATGGGACCCTCACGTTTCCCAGCCGATGACCTTGAGTACATGACTTAGCATCTCTCACCGTCAGGCACGGTCCTCACAAGCAGGGCAGTTGGTAAGGCATATGATACATCACAGTGCTGGGAACGTCATAACCCCTCACACAGTGGGAGGATCATCGCTAATCATTCATTCCTGAAACGCTCTGAAAATCGCACTATAGTTCCAGGTTATTTCTAAGGCCAGTGATTGTAACCTTCGTACTGAAATCACGCTCTCTGTCTCGAGTGGGCAGAAGTGTAGGCTAACCCTGGCCATGCCTGCGCCGTAAAACAAGGAAGTAATGCCCTGGACTCTAAGAGCTGAGCAGGTAGTAGGTGAGAGGATGGTGCCAGCCTTACAGGGGTTTCCGGCTCTGCTCAGCCGCTGTGTCTCGTAAGACACGTTACGTGCTGAACTGAAGCCTCTGTTTCTCGTCCTGTAAACGGGAGCACCTTGGGTGATCCTTCTTATGGCTGAGGCTGTACAGAACGTATGTGCGCGTCTGGAATATGCGTCTTAGCATGTACACTTGTGCCCTCCTGTCAATACTTCTCTAAGAATAAAGGTGGAATTAAAACGGGGCACAGAGAAGTGCGCCTTGTCCTGTACGCATGACTGCATCGGGGCAAACGAAAGGTAGAGGCGCACTGAGTCATTTGCTACTTCTTCTCTTCAAACACGTAAGAATTCTGAACTTTCGCTAACAAGCAACAAGGGGGCAACACGTGGTCTGAGTTACTTCATTCCACTGGCATCTATTTGAGTAATTACTGAGCGCAAGAGAGTATTTATCTAGACCGTGTAAGCCGCGATCACTTAGTCAGGAAAAAGATATCTAGGCTCAAATTTAACTGCTGCTCTGACTTTGCAATTCAGTGTCTTAAAAAAAAATTGGGTAGTGCCCTGGCCGGTGTGGCTCAGGTGGTGAGAGCACCATCCCGTATGCGAAAAAGGTAGTGGGTTCGATCCCAGGGCAGGGCCCATGCCCAGGCTGTAGGTTCAATCCCCGATGTAGTGAAGGAAGAAAGGGGGGAGATAAGCCAGGGACGAGCCTCTTTAGTCCCTGTCATGGGAGAATCTATGTCTCTTCCTATTGACCAAAAGTGTGCCCAAGTCTCTTCTGAACATAGTAAAAGTCACATTTTGAAGTCAACAATTTACAAAAGTAGATTTATGACATTAATTGCAGATCTCAAAATATGATATACTTAAAAGACTTTTTCAGTCTTAGGCTGGATGTTTTTTCCTACTTTAAAAGTTTGTCATTTATTTAGAGACAGAATTGATACAAATGAGAGCAACAGTGCTCATGGTTCATCACGGAGGGAGGGAGAGATATTTTAAATCTGTTTCTCCCTGGATGTGCGGCGCAGTGGACATCGGCTGCGCGGCAGAAACCGATCGGTCCCCTGACGGTTTACATTTTACAGCGGTCCAGGCGGAGCCTTTTCCACAACAGCGGACGGCGGCAGAGAAAGAGGAACCCAAATATCTCGTTCTCCAGTAGCTCCTAATGTTTCCCATGTTATACGGCTGACTTGTTTTTCTCAAAAAAGACACTGAAATTATTGTGATTATGACTCAGGTGGAATTAGATGGAGGTCTTAATTGTCCACAAATTAAAGAACACTCCTGCTAACACTGATGATGTGGTGATGATGCTGACGATGATGATGGTTTTGCTGACAGAGACTGAAAGGGGAGCATGATACTGAAACAGTCACGTTTTAGGGGACCGTTTGCTTCGGATCAGCTCCCAGTCCCAGTGGCCAAATGCACTGTGTGTGCAAGAGCAGCAGCGCTCCTCTGCAGAGAGTGGTTACGAGCCCTACGGCAACCAGAGAGGCAGGGTTTTCGGGTCTAGTCGGCAGCCGTCCGTCTCGAGAGACGATGGTGTAGCTTCTTAAGAGTCTCTCTGCACCGCCGAGAATGGCTGTGCAGTCCGACTCGGGAGTGATACGGTATCTGTCTCCTCCCGTGTTGAATCGTCATCTTGCGATGGCGCTGGAGTGTCCTCTCCAGTGAAGCTGAAGCTACAGAGCCTGGGCAAGGTGATATGGAGGGTCTGCTGTTGCCCATGCAGCAGACCCCCCCTCTCTTCACAGCTGAAGGGTCCAAGGGAAAGACGGAGTCAATACAGCTTGGCTTCAGGTGCGCCGCAGGAGTTGCCGGTGTTGACTACAACGTCAAACCGCCTTAGGGACTCCGGCTCCGGATTTTCTGTCGGGGTTTACTTCCCTAGCCTTTCCCCTGAAGAGGTATGCCGCAAGGCAGCGGAGGTTTTTTGGAGTCAGAGTTTTCCTTCTCTGATGTGCCCTGACCGGAAGATCGAACCAGCGACACTTAGCTCGCAGGCCGACGCTCAATCCACTGAGCCAAACCAGCCAGGGTCTAGAGAAGTCGTTATGGCGTACTGACGAACTCTGCGCATGGAGAGAGGGGGAGGGGAGAGGACGGGGAGTGCGTGGCCCAGTTTGAAGAAGCTACAGCACCTGTAACAGCTACCACAGAACACCTGAGTACCTCAGATGCCCTGGAAATAACTTTTCTAGAAACTGATTTAGGGAATTTTCTTTTGTCTTCTTCATGAACACGATGGATATTGGGATTTTGATTAGACAGTTCTTCTGGAAGAGAGACCTAAAGTGCTAGCTCTCCTGCAGTAAGAGTGGTGCGTTGGCATGACCTCCTGCCGCCGAGTCAGAGAGGTGAGCGGGGACAGCCAGAGGGCCGCGGGCCAAGAGGCCGGAGTCTGCCGGGCAGCACGTGAGAGGGAGGCACAAGAGGTGTAGGTCTGGACTCGACATTGGCACAAGGACAGACTCCCCTTGTCCCCCTTCCATGATCAATCGGGAAAGAGTGGGAAGAGGGCAATGATTCTGAGTGTCTTACTGACCTCACACTTTGGCTCTGAAGACCACTCAGCCTAAATAAATCTCTTCATGCCCCAAACACAAAAGCGTTCATGGTTTATATACGCCACGTAGAGAGGTTCATGGAGACCCGAGTAAGCATTTTTAGTTACGTGACTCCCATTGCAGCTGCCCGAGGAATTGTTCACTTTTTGTGCTCTGAATGCCCCGTATAAGCGGCCGCAGCAGTGAATCTCAGCTTTGCTGGTATCACTAAAGGTTTGGTGAAGTGCCAACTAAGGCACGGGGGATGATGACAACAACCGCCTCGGATTTTACATCATGGCTTCTTTAGTTACACTCAATAGTTTTCTGCTCTGTCAAGTAATTGAGAGGCCACCTTTGGATCTGTGCTCACACTGAAGTTAGCATATAAATATCACGCTCTGTACAACACAGCTGTCGGCCACTAAAAGTGCTCCAGGAACTCAGTGGGGACTTCAACAGAGAGCGAGCAAGCGTAAAAGAGGGCATAGAGACCATGAAGAAGAGTCAGAAGTGAGGAATAAAATATCTGAAATGAAGAATACACTAGGGAAAAAATCAACAGAGAAGTAGAGGATTGAGTCAGTGATTTAGAACACAAGGTAGCAGAAAACACCCAATGAGAGTAGCAAAGAGGAAAAGGAATTTGAAAAAATGAGAATAGTTTGAGGGGTCCCTGGGACATCAGGGGTGACAACATCCACATCTTAAGGGTGCCAGAAGGGGAAGAGAGAGAGCAAGAGGTTGTGAACCTACTGGGAAAGGGAGTAACTGAAACCCTTCCTCACCTGGTGAAGGTAAAAGACCCACAAGTCCAGGAAGCACAAGAGTCCCAAACAAGATGGACCCAAAGAGGACCACACTAAGACACAGTATAATTAAAATGGCAAAGGTTAAAGATAAAGAGAGACTCTTAAGAGTTAATTAGTTATAAGGGAGCTTCCAGAAGACTATCAGCTGATTTATCAACAGACGCTTTTCAGGGCAGAAGGGATTGGTACAAAATATTCAAAGGGATGTAAAACGAGTACCTACAAACAAGAAGACTCTATCCAGCAAGGCTATCATTTAAAGTTAAAGGCGAGAGAAAGAGCTTCCCAGATAAGAAAAAGCTAAAGTAGTTCATCACCACCAAACCACTATTATAAGAAATGTTAAGGCGACTTCTTTAAGAAGAAGAAAAGAAAAAAAGAAATATAAGTATGAATTAAAAATGGCAATAATTCCACACCCATCAACAATCACTTTAAATGTAAATTAAGTGCTCCAATCAAAATGCACAGAGTAGCTGAGCGACTAAGAAAAGAAGACGCATGTATGTGCCGTTGACAAGAGACCCACTGCAGATTGAGAGACACACAGACTGAAAGTAAAGCGATAGGAAAAGATATTTGAGGTAAAAAATAAATAAAAAGGCGGAGGTACAATAATTATATCAGACAAAGCAGACTTCAAAACAAAGGCTTTAATAAGAGACAGAGGCCATTATATAATGAATAATGATAAAAATAACCATCAGACAAGAGGATATAAATCTTATGAACATTAATGCACAAAACCTAGGTGCACTGAAGTATGCAAAGTAAATATTGCTGAACATAAAGGGAGAGACTGATAGTAATACAGTCATAGTCGGGGACTTTAACACCATTGGTATCGATGGGTGGGTCTTCCAGGCAGCAAATCGACGGGAAAACGGTGGCCTGAAATGACCCACTAGACCAGGTGGGTTCCACGGACAGTTCTGAGCATTAGTTCCTGAACCCGGACCGCAGGGTAAGTCTGACCTGCTCGATGACTGAAATTACTGTTGAACTCGGGGAGCCTGCCTTGCCCTCTGTCAAGGAACTTCTCAAAATAACTTGCAAATACGAACCTCTTTTTACTCCTCTTAGATTAGGACATTGTAACTGTGTTTGCAGATACCTGAATAATCATTAAATCCTCGTCCATGGTTTAAGGAAAAGAAACTTCACTAGCTTTACTTAATAACAATGCCATGGTTATTGTTACGGATGTGATTGTGAGTTGTGTGATGCGTAATAATTAAAAAGTGTGCTAACGCTGATCCTTATGGTTCTTTCCTTCCCTTCTCTTCTCTCTTCTTCCTCTCCTCCTCCTTCTCCTCCTCCCCCTCCTCCTCCTTCTTCTCTCCCTCCTCCTCCTCCTCTTCCTTCTCCTTCTCTCCCTCCGTCCCCCTCCCTCCCCTCCTCCCCCTCCCCATCCCCCTCCCCATCCCCCTCCCCCTCCCTCCCCCCTCCCCCTCCCCCTCGCCCGCGCTCGCAGGGACGAGGGGCACTAGCATGGCATGAAGCATGGCCCAGTTCTACTACAAGAGGAACGTCAGCGCCCCCCACAGAGACCGCATCCCCCTGAGGATAGTGCGCGCCGAGTCCGAGCTCTCGCCCGCGGAGAAGGCCTACCTGAGCGCGGTGGAGAAGGGCGACTACGCGAGCGTCAAGAAGTCCCTCGAGGAGGCGGAGATCTACTTTAAAATCAACATCAACTGCGTCGACCCCCTGGGCAGAACGGCCCTCCTGATCGCCATCGAGAACGAGAACCTGGAGCTCATCGAGCTGCTGCTGAGCTTCGGCGTGCACGTGGGCGACGCGCTGCTGCACGCCATCCGCAAGGAGGTGCTGGGCGCCGTGGAGCTGCTGCTCAGCCACAAGAAGCCCAGCGGCGAGAAGCAGGTGCGCGCGCGCCGGGCTCCCTGCGGCCCACGCGCGGGGGTGTCCGTCCCCGCGTCCCCGCGTGTCCCCGGGGGCGCCGAGACCGGGCGGCTGTGCCGGAAGGCTCAGGGCGAGCTCAGGGCCTGCCCCGGGGGCGCACACCTGCGGCGGGACCACGCGCCCCGGGCGCACGTGTTGGCTTCCTGCCCGTGGGCGCGGTTCTCTGTCTCGCTCAGCGCAGCCGGTCGGTCGGGACTCACTGGGTCCGCGTGAGTCTTTTCCTCTTGCTTTTCTTTCTTTCTTCTTTTTCTAAAGATTTCATTTACTTTTAGAGCGCTAGGAAGGGAGGAAGAAAGAGAGGGAGAGAAACACCCCCAAGCGGGGACCCGGCCTGCAACCCAGGCAGCTGCCCCGACTGGGAATCGAACCAGTGACCCTCTGGTTTTCGGGCCGGTGCTTAGTCCACTGAGCCACACCAGCCTGGGCTGCCTTCCGTTTCCTAAAGGTCTCTGGGAGCAGGGCCGAGTTCTTGGCTGTTTTTCTGTTGAAACTGCTTTCCGTTTGGAGATTCTGTATCTAACTGCAGAAGAGAACGGTGCCATCAAATCTTGATACTGTTCTTTAGCAAACTCAAGGGGAGTCTCTTAAATTGAGACTGAACTTTTTAAAAAGATTGCTAGAAAATAACTAAACTCTGACTGTAAACTGAATATCCAATTTATTAATGACAAAATTGTAAGCTACATCTTATCATCGGTAGAAAGTAAACCAGAATGGCACACAATATGGTTTTTTTCCTTTGTAATCTCCCTGTTTTTACTGCTAATGAGGCAGAGAAATCACAGGCACAAATGAATAGGGAATCTGACTTTGTCTTTCTCGATCCTTCCCTTTGTTCCTGCCTGTAACTAAAGTGTCTATTTGATCTCTTTTCCTTCCACACTGAGCTCCTCACATCCTTGCGTCATGTCTATTTGACTGATTGCGAAGACATTGAATGTACTGCGGTGGCTCAGAATTTGTCTCCTAAAGTAAAATCTTATTAAGTGTGAGGGCTGTTATAGCCCTAGCAATTTCTGTTCTCTTCGATAATGCGTAGATCTCTATTTCTGCAAATGATGTTCTCTCAGGAAACATTGTATTCCTTTGAAGCAACAATTTTCAACCTGTGTGCCACAAGAATTTTGAAAACATGCAATACCCAACTATTTAGTCAGGGGCACTGACCTCTTTTCTCTTAGATTGTCACATAAAGAAATGACACCAGCCAACAGGGCAGTAGCTGTCTGGTGGGAATGCCCTCTCTTGAACCATAAGTACCTGGGTCATATAATAGAGCTGCATCTTACTGGTCATGTTGCATAATAAAGTTGCACCTGATTGGTTAATTTTTGGTACCAGAAAACCTTATGTGCAGGTATAAGCACCCGACTTTTTAAAAAGTCACTTAGGAGCAAAATGGGTAGGCAGTTACTATTATTATCTTTTTGTAAATCAATCAAAATTATACCCATTTTGTTGTTAGATCAACAAAATATATTTTTTGGTGTGCTGCAGAATTTTAGTAATTAGGATTTTTGTGCCATGAGGTTGAAGATCGCTCATTTAAAGCAAGCTCCGCTGAAGCTACTGCTGTTTTTTCTTTACTGGAGGGGGTGCATCAGACTCCTGGCCATTGTTAGGGGACGGAATTTGTGGCTGTGTGTCTCCTGGGAAACTGTCGCTGTTCTCAGAAGCCGGTGTTCTCTGCTCCGTTCCTGTTTCCCCTCCATACACCCTCCCCTTCCCTGACCCCGAACTGTGATAAAACAGCCCTCCGCAATAGCTGTCCTTCTCTGTTCGTTGCTTTGCTGGCCTTTCGTTGTTTGATTCCTTCCTCTCCAGGTGTGTGTGCATTCCCTTCCTATCATGTTGCTAAAATTTACTGAAAGAAAAACATCTTTGTTTTATTTGTCCTTTCAAAGTTGCACAAACCTGGACAGGGGTGGACAGGTGATGGTAATTCTAAGGACATACGTAACGTTCTATCCCAGTTTTCCAGCACGCAGGAACGGGCGGGCACTACGGAGTGACCGGGTGTCTGTTGCGATGGGTGGAAGTTCAGGGGCTACTCCCGCAGCTGGGGATTTTGAAATTCCTTCCACTGTTAACCCCTGAAGAACTGCGTTTTATACCAACAATGACCTTAAACTGTACGCCCTCTTATTTTGTGTCTCTCTGGGCAGCGCTGAGACAGGTGCTGTGCCTAGAGCCTCAATCATTTTAGATCGCAGCAAGTCCACCAAATTGCTACTAAATGTGTTTTCCTCATTTATTACAAAAGAGAGCCCTCTCGGTCCTGTTCTCTAGAGGACATTGGCCAGACACTTCACTGTGTCTTCCGTCAGGGGGCTTGGTGCCGGCGGGAGTGGTTCGCTGTCTGGAGAAGATATCCGTTATTATTGGCGTGTTTGTTGGAAGACGTTAAAGTTTCGAGCTCAACCCTCGTCTCCCAAGTGGGTCCTGGCTCCTTCGAAGCACTTGATCTAAACTGCGATCATTAATAAAAGGCAGTAAAGGCTGGAAACCTGCCGAGAGTCTGAAATATCCCAGGCCACGCGTTGCTGGAAGATTTCTCCTGTGTCAGTTGTCTGGCAAAGATTTTCCTTTTCTCTTGGTACATTTTAGGATTCCTCGTCTGGGCAGGCACTGACAACGCACAGAAATTGTATCTTTCTGTTTGAATTTTATAATTTTGAAAGAGCAGATCGAATCTCCCTACCTCTGAGAGCTTGGTCCGCTGCACGGTGAGCCGGGCTTGTGACAGCGTGACAGGTATACGGTGTCCAGCACACAAAAGGTGTCCTCGCGACTCAGAGGGACAAACCCATTAAAGCCTGGCTGCTGGTCTGTGATCTGCCTGAGAGACATGGCTCCTGAGTACAGCCAGCGTCTTCTGGGGCAGACCCCCATAAATCAGCGTGGTGCGGGCCGCGAGCATGCTGCAGGCAGGAATCTTTTCTCCCGGAAACTGCTCGTTGAAAGCCATCTTGCATATGATTATAATGGCCTGCCTCTCAGACTCATGCAGTGTCTCTCAAAGACTCTGGGACACATCGCCATGAATTTTGACGAGGTCATTGAAGCCAAGTGTCAAAACCCAACAGCAATGATATCCAAGTGGACAAAATACGCATAACCTGTCTTAAAATGAGTCAAGCAAGCGGGTCTAATAGAAAAACCATACCAACCTGATATTACCACACTTAGATCTTAAAATGTGACGCATGCAGATTAGCATATCTGTGCCTCTTTTACAAATTTGTCACATAATAGTGTCCTTCTCTGGAAAAAGATTCAGTGCTCGATGGCAGTCTGGGGACACAGGGCTCTGAGGTTTCCGTCAGCGTGCATGTGTTCTCGTCTGGTACGTTCGCCGGCGAAAAATCCGACCCCGCCCCTGTCCTCTGGAGTCTTAGGTCTAGTTATGAAGAGGGACCGGACAGATGCCCTGGGGGTGGGAACAAAGGCATGTCAGTGGGAAAGTGAAAGCGAAATAGGTCCTCAGGGACCTGGGAATGTAAACAGCCTGGACTCGGTAAGGACAGAATGCCACTGGGCAGAGGGTAGGAGGGAACAGAAGGAAAGGAACCTGAGGAAGAAGGAGAGAGAAAGTGGAAGGGTTTCTACCTGGGAAACGTTAACACCATTGACTGGCACAGATCCTGGGAGAAAAGGTTCAGGGACCTGATTGGATATCCTCACGTTTTGAGTTACTGAACTTCAGCAGGAGGGACTTAGGCATTTGGGACTTAAGAAATGGGTCTGAAATGGATATATAAATGATCGTGAGGATAGTGAAGCAAATGCGATCAGTTGTCTTCCTATCATTCTGACATTGTCTCTTCTTAGATGGTGTTGAAATGTTTGTGATCGTCAGTATGTTAAAAGACTTTCTCAGTGGAAAGTTTAATGAAGGTGTTTAGGTTTTGCGTGTTGGGCCCAGATCAGTAACTATTTCCTTCCATATTTAATACAGATCTTCAGATCGAAGTATCTTTATTTTCACTATCAGAAACGGAGAAGGAAGGGGTTAATTCAGTTCATGTCTAGGCAGCGTAGAGAACATGCTTCTGTACCCCAAGCAGGAGAAGGAAACACTGTGTTTTTACTGGGACTGCTCCCTAGAGAATCTCGGATCATTTCCCTGAGCTTTCCTTTCACATTTTTTGTACCTTATGTCTCTACAGGGAATAACCGAGGGACTTTTTAGCCTTTCTTTTTTCCCCAGTCAACAGACTGCTTACTTGACTTTTACTTATTCCTGGCAGGCCTTTCTCCTGGAGGTCTTCTAAGGCCAGACCCAATTCCCATTAGGGCTGCTTCGGTCAGTGCTGGTCAGACACAACGTCCCTTTCCTTTCTTCACTCAGACGGTGGTTCTCAGTCCTCAGCTCCGTCCCCGTCCCCGAGGGCTGGTGCACATACAGGTGCTCTGTCCCGCCCGGAGGGGCTGACCCCGCGGGTGGGGACGGGACCCTGGGACTTGCATTTCTGACCAGCCCCGGGTAACAGGAATGCCGCTCTGGTCTGCAGACTGCACTCTGGGGACAGCCGCCTTCGAGGACGTCGCCAGCTGTGGGGCAGGTGTGGTGGGACGGTGCTGGGACTTTGCAGTCACAGAGCCACCCTGGCGCTGCCTGGCTCTTGCCGCCGCGCCAACGCAAATGGCAGTCGTTTGCCTGATTGGTTAATTGTCCTCATGTAGGGTCCCAGGTAGGTGGATTTCCATGCTCAGGCAGTGTCTCTGTCTGGGTCACTGCACTGCCATTTACAATTGAGTTGCTCAGTGAATCCTAAGGAAGAGCGGCATCGTTAGAAGCCGCAGAGCCGAGGGGTGGAAATGCCGACTCCTGGCTGTTCGCCGTCGCGCGGCGGGACAGGTCTCTGCGTTGCTCTCAGCCTTCGTCTGGGGCAGTCAGTTAGGACTGCGGTGTTACAGGCCTGCTTTTCAAAGTCTGTCGGGGGTCAGGTTCTGTAGGAGTGCTTTGTAAGGAAACGTAAGGCCAGCCTAATCACTGTTATGACTCATTGCGCCAGAATCGCTTCCTGTCATCAAGCAAATGCCCTAACGATGTCCTATATGCTGAAAAGATACAGTTAAGCACCGGCGATTTACCCATCAGACGCATGATTCTTCTATTTTTTATTTCAAAAATGCCATCATTGGCAATAGAGACCCTACTGAGCTCTTAGAGAGTTATGGAGAATTTAATTCAGTTTACTCTGAAAAAAAATGTCAGTGCCCATAGGGGATCTTTAAAAAAAGATAGTTTCAATATATTTGCTAATATAGTTTGTGGCTCTAGAAATAGTATCTATTAAGTGATCAGACTATCAAAGAGTCTAAAATGGGAGGTTGGCATCAGCCTGTTAATGCAAATATGCCATCAACCCAAAATAGACTCTGCTGACTAAAAATAAAGAACATCATTTAATTGCTATGGATGCTAATAAATATAGCTCTGGCTACTGGCAAATAACTATGCTCTTCAGACAACCTAACATTTTCAGATTGAATCCAATTACTTTCTGCTCTAAAACTCAGATAACGCCCCAAATATTTACTCTGAAGTCCTGCGTTCCTTTGGTTTCTCTCATTGGGCTTCGGAAAAGATACCGTGCCTCTGCGTCCCGTGAGCTACGGCAGCCCTGCAGTGTCTGGTAAACTGCACTGGGCGCTCTGGACTTCAGGGGGGCCTCTGCAGACTGAAAACACTTCAACTTTCCTTAGTTGTGAACCCAAACTGGGGTTACCACTTTCTATTTGCTTTTATTCCAGCCTGGCCACGTACATTAGGTGACCTCAATATATGTGTAATTTTAGGTACTATAACAAATTCAGGGCAGAGAGAGAGAGAGAGAGAGAGAGAGAGAATTATAATAAAATATTAAGGATGTTCACCTCCCCAAAAGCTTATCTTATAGTTGAGACATAACTAGATAAATGATCCGTTTATTTTTTTACATTTTTTATATAAATTATCAATAGAAGAGTTATTTACAATATTGTCTAAGTCTCCCATTACTATGAAAAAGCGGAAATTATCTCCAAATATGATCTTTGTAGCATAAAGTAGCAACCAATGTATTTTTATTAATAAGTTCTTTGAATGTCCCCAAATTAAATCATCTTCCTACGTCACAACAGGAAGTTTAAAAGCTATTACAACATCGCATAGACTGTATTTAGTCAGTAGGAAAATGGCAACCAAAGATCTGAATGAATCTGTCCTAAATGGAAAAAATTTTTAAAGATGGACTATGTTGCACAATTTAAATGATAAAGTGGCTTGAGCTAAATGATCGTTCTGACTCATAAAATAATGCACCACTTAATGTCCTGAGTCACTTTGACATTTCGTCCTCTTGCAGGACATTTGGTCCTGCCCAGATGTCCACAAAGACATTTGGTCCACGCCAAATGGTCCTTGGTATTTGGTCTTGTCCAGAACACCCGTGGTCCACGCTGACTCATCCGCCTTGCCCCACGTGCCGTGACGGGCAAAGCTGGGGAGGCAAGAAGGGCCCCTTGCGGTAACACAGCCGTGGCACCAGAGCCGGGCCAATGAAACACAGCAGCGCCTCTCATGTACTCATTCTGTGGACCTGAAGTATATGTTAGCTTATAAATTACAGGCTGCGTGAACCCAGGGTCATTCTCCAAGTGTAGACGTGCTTGGGCAGGGCCGGGTATCAAGGACCATTGGACATGAACCCAATATGCTCAGGGACGTTTTCGTAGGACAGATTTCAAGGACCTTTTCGGGTGGGTCAGACGTTTCTCTGGGTGTTTGGGACAGAGCTAAGTGTCCGCTCATGTTTTATTCTTCTTGAAGATCAATAAATTATAGAAAAAAAGGAGTTTCTCTAAAATATGTTCTCTTGCTCATTCCTCTCAGCGTACCATACTTATGAAATTTTAAAAGTATATCATTAAATATGTTTGGACTCCATAGAGTAAAAGGTTATTATTCTCTTCTGAAAATCAAATGAAAAAAAACAAAAAACAAAAAAAACCCTCAAGCAGTAAGACAAAACCTCCGAGAACTGAGTCATTTTCATCCCACAATAAGAAAATACTGGCCAGGGCCCTGTGCTCTGGGTTTTTATTTTTCATTCCTCACTCTAGGCTGTGCTCATTGATTCTAGGGAGAGAGGAAAGGAGGGAAGGAAGGGGAGAGAGAGATAAAGAGACATCTGTGTGTGTGTGTGTGTGTGTGCGCACATGTGTGTGTGTGAGCGAGAGACACACATACATCAGCGCGCGAGAGAGACATCAGTCAGTTGCCTCCTGTCTGCGCCCCAGCAGGGATTGAACCCTAACCCTGTGGTGTGTTGGACGATGCTCCAACCAGCGGAGCCATGCGGCCAGGGCGAGGCATGTGGGTTTAGACTGAAGTCAAGCTGCACAGTGAAGAAGGTTGAGAGAGAGAGAAAGACGTCGCTCTAACTCCCGTTTGGTTTTATAATCTCAGTCTCTGGAGCCTGACTTTCTCTCAGATAAGAGGGGGATCATAGTCCCTGCTCACGAGGGAGATTCAAGATGGAACAGTTGACAGACTAAAGTGCCTGCCATTGAGAAAGCTCAATTCATGGACGTCCCTCCGCCTCGATCCCATCTGAGCATTTCACATTTATTAATTTTAACTTAATTTAAAAGGCATATGTGCTTGGAAGAGGCTAAATAGTCCTCAAACAAATGCATTGTGATGTGTCAGTGCTGTTTGGAGGGGTGATTTGTGTTAAAGAGAGTGAAATGAGTCTTTCAAACGTGAACTTTGGTGAAAGTGTTTTTGGGGCCATATTTATTAAAATCCCCTAATCCATTATCGATGTTGGGATTAAATAAAAATAACAATAACGTGACAGTAAGCAATAGACTAATTGAACTCCCTTAAATATATTAGTACTTAAGTAAATAATAATTAAGGAGTAACAATGAGCCATGTGATCATTGTAATTAATAGTAGGTAAGGTGTTAATATCATTGGGAATCTGAAAGCATATACGTTATAGTTAGAATGTCTCATAACCTAGGGAACGGGGGCAGCAGGAGGCAGAAGAGGGTAAAGATTCTGTGTTATAGATTGTACCCCCGAAACCTATATACTTTTATTAACTGAGGTCAGCCCAATAAATTAACTAAAAATTAAAAAAATTTAAGAAATGCCCTCTTCCTTTAGCTTACTCTATTTACTTATTCTCTGGTTAGAAGTAAAATAAGTAAAGCTTTACTGCATCTGAACACAAGGAAACAAGGATTTATGAAGCATCGCATTTTAAATGTTTTCAAGAACAATTTTGCAAGCATTTAGAAAGGAAGTGTTCTCTCTTTTATCTTTCTGCAGTAAAAATTCTCCAGATCAATTCGCTTCTAGATATGTCAATGTGCCAAGTTGCTATTGTCTGAATCATGCGTTAGACACACTTAACATTTCCAAACTGCGGAACTTAAGCCAACATAGCATGCAGCCTGTTGAGAAAATGGTCCCACCCACCCAGGAGTGGGTGGTTTTCGGAGGGTAAGAGAATATTCTAGTTGCCAATTTATCAACGGGATGCATAACTCTTTTCCCTTAAACGAGATCGTAACGGTGAGTGTTGAGGGTTTAGCTTCGCATTAGCCTCACCCCTCAGCTGTGTGCTGTCTCATTGTAACAGCCCTTAGTCTCTGGAATCTCCGAGGGAAAGTACATAGATTCGTTAGAATTTGAGAAAAAGGCTAAATTGTTAAACAACACTAGGGCCATCAGATATAAGTGTGATTTTTTACTACAAGAATATCACAATGGATAAAGTAGAAATTAGAAATAATTATTTGGACATTTGTTGAGGCTTCATATTACGTGCATTGCCCACTGTCCAAAATATCAGAAAATCCTCACGTAGCAGCATGTTGAATAATTTTCCTCAGAAACCACACCTAACTTGAGAAAAGCAAGTAGGTTGGCGTGCATTGTAAACTTCTGTTCCATTCGCCGGAGTGTGGTTGTAGCTTGAGGGACGTTAATAAAAATGGTTAACAAAGAGGGAGCGTTACAATGTACCCGGCATCCTTCTGAGACTGCTCTGTGGTCCCATTCAAACCTCATACCAGCCTTTGGGGTGAGTCCTTTCCTGTTCCCTCGCCCTAACCCTCCTCAGCCCCCGAGGCCGTCGGTCGCCTGTCTTCCCTCCCGCGACCCCGTGGACACCACCCGCAACGGCAGAGTCCCCTCTTATGGAGCTTGAGAGCGGCCTTGGGTCTTTGTCTAACGTTTGTCTAAGCTGTCGCTGCTAAATGCTAGGGCTTGAGCGAGGAATAACTGCATGAATACATGAGTGGGGAACACAGCACCCCTTCTCAGTGTGATTGTCCAGTGTAGTTTTCCGTTTGTCTCACTGATTCCTCCCAGTGGCCCCCAAGGCCTGTAGGTAAGGACACGAAAGCCAGGAAATGGAATAACGCCCGGGGAGGGTGGAGTTGCCACCTCGGTTTCCAGGGCCTTTATTAGCCGGTGGCCAAACTTCCTGCTGCTTCCGCCATCGGGTCAAGCAACCTCAATCCTTCAGAACAGGTGACGTGACCCGGAAAGCCTGGCCCTCGAGCAGGAGAGGAAGATCTCAGTGTGACTGTGCACAGGCGCAGCTGCCTGCGCAGCGGACGCCAGGAAGAAGGTTTGTTCCAGGGCCCGTCCCCTGGGGAGACAAGGGACTCCTGCCCCGAAGCCTTCCCCACCTCCCAGCGCAGGCGGAGGGGCTTGTGAGGACGGAGGGGGAGCAGGACAAGGAGATCGGGGGAGGGGCTCGGAGCAGCCCCCACATGCAAACCAGCACCCCGCTTCCGATAAGGCCAGTGACGGTCGGTGTGCGTCATCCTGGTCTAGTCACCTGGCTCCATGGCCTCCCAGCTTCACAGCTGAAGGTCAACAAATCTCCCGGAGCTGGGATGCCTTCGGGTCAGTGAGTTCCTAGGATTCGTATACAGACGTGCTATTTACCTGCAGCCTGCACACCAGTCAGTCGGAGCTTACAGACACCGTGTCCGAGGCGTGCCGGGTGGGTCCGGGTTCCCACGGCTGCAGCAGCACTCCCGTGACTCTGCAGGAGCCTCGTGAGACTCCTTCCGCCCGAGGCTCCCGGCCAGGTCTTAAGTGCTTCCAAGTTGCTGATGTATCTGAACTGCTCACTCTCTGTCCTCAGTGCCCCTGGGACTGCGGTAGGAAGAGATTGGCGACATGAAGGACACGGTCCTGACGTGTTGAGATGTTGCTACGAAGAGGGAGCGATGGAGCATGGGGCAGAAGGGGCAGGAGGTTACGCGCCTCGCAAAACACAGCTCAGTGTCTTCCTGTGGCCGGGCCTGACGCTCTTGGCTGAGGGACTCAGGGAGAAACTTGCCTCTGAACTTGGATCTGATGGCTGACAGTCTGCCGGGACAGACCCTGCTTCCCAGGCTGGAGGGGGCTATTTTGCAAACAGCACAAATCCTTTTCCTCACTTCTGTGTGGGATAAAGTATGGAATCCTGATGGAAGGAAATGTCCCTCCTCGTCGCCACCATCGTCATCTGTACCCCTTGGAATACACGCACACACACACACACACACACACACACACATGCACACATGCGTCTGTGTGTCTTACTAACCTATGCACTCCCGTGGGCACAGACTTGAGTTATAGGAGAACTTCAATTACGCGTTTTTGTCCGTATATACTCTTTAAAGGTTACTCACTGGTGGACCCGGCCATACACGCCTCTAGCTTTTAGGTTATAAACATAGTGGCCAACTCAGTGTTGCCTCCTTCTTCCCTCGGGATACGAACGGTGCTGTGTGCGTGCGTAATTTGGGGAGGGGCGGAGGGAGGGGAGAGGTCAAGGTGCGAGAGCACACGAGGCACCCGCTCATGATCGTCACCAGCTGCTGCGGGAGCCTCCGCGTGTCAGGGGCCCCATTAAAGCACCGGTGCCTGATGGGAGGAAACTTCTCTCTGCGGGCTTGGGTCAGAGGTAGCTCCCAGCCCAACTTCACTTTTCTACGAAGAAATCCTCCTCAGTGTAGGTATCGGCTCTCTCCAACGTCTCCATCCTTCCTGTTCTGCAAGTAGGTCAGAGACCTCTGCACGAGCCCAAGAGTTCTGAAGTAGGGACCGCTCCTGTACTGTGACGTACCCACGGAGACGTCCGCATCTACACCCCGTTACCGATATTAAACCAGCTCTCAGCTCGGGTACCGTTAGGTCCCTTCCCTGCTCCTACATGTCTGTACCCAATGGAGCTCCTAACACGTAGCATGTGTTCAATAAATGTTGGTTAAATTCTTGCTGATGTCTATTAGTAATTTTTCTCCTCCATATGTTATAAAATGAATCTTACTAACCCAAGCTGACTTTTTTGTACATCTGCCATCTTTCTAAACACACACACACACACACAATTGTGCATGTACCCACCCCCCTCGTAATAAAAGTAATGGAAAATTGAATTATTTTCCATGAAAGTGTAGGTAGTTTCTTAGGTTTGAAAGAGATTCTAAAGGCTGTTGGGCAGTCACACATGCAGAATCACGGTGTTCTCCTCGACTCAGAAGCCTGGCCTCAGCTCCACTTCCACGTGTCAGAGCAGCCAGGCCAGTCAGGCTGGAGAGACAGGTGGCAGAGTGGGCGGAACGGTTGGGGTGAGCAAAGCCTCATTTCTTCCCTGTATTTCGTCATCTTTAGAATATCCTTGGCTGCCTATGGCGACCAAAAGATTGTTAGAATACAATCACAAAGAAGCTCTTGACCTCAAGGAATGCAACCTAGCAATAAATTGCAACTTTCAGACAAATAAAGGTCGTCATCTATAACACACGCCCTTGTGGGTTCTGTTTTCTCTACAACATCGATATCCCAATTACACTGACCCCTGTACCTCTGGGGGAGTGGGGACTGGTGCCGGAGGTGTAAGAAGTACTCTGATTAGATTAAGCAAGACACAAAAATTGGAGAAACTCAACACCAATAGAGGAAGAGAGACCAGATCATTGTGTTTCTGTGAAGATGATGAAAGTGTATGAAAATAGGCATTCGGTGGATTTGGGGAAAGTGTAATATATTTGCATATTAGATGAATTTTTCATCTGCAATAATACGATATATACGCCTCACTCTAAAGGGAATCGATATGAAATATGTTTGCTTTACAGATGTATAACTCGTAGCTCCGGTTATAAAAATGCTACATAAATTAAATATATATTAGATGCTGCTAATTCATACCTTCTTTGCAAATTTTATCCTAGGGTGTCAGAACCCACTAATCCTTTACCTGAGGAGCTTTTGAGTCTTCTGCCTTGCCCTGAAATTAGTGGCCTTAGGGAAGGACATTTCAAGTGCACCCCATTTAGTGACTTTCCTGCCTAAAGTGAATCCCTGACTTACAGGTGGTGTTCCTGAACCCTGTGTGCCAAAAGGGCCGATTTCGGCTGAATTTTATATCATCATAGCTCGTTCGGCTCAACCCTGACCTAGGCTGCCTGGTTGGCTCCAGGACTCAATTAAAAAAGCAAAGGGCGGGGCGATAAGATGAGAAAATGGAAGTTTGGGGGGTTGGGGAATGAAGACTGTTTCCGAAGCACCCATGTTGGTGAGACCGTCACTATTTGAGCCCAGACACTACCAGGCATGAAACTTCGTCCTGGAGTTGAAGGCCTGTAACTTTTAAGAGGGGGACGGTGGTACACACTGGGGAGTCAAATTAGAAACAGAATCACCAGTCAGAATCAATATTTAATTCTTATAAAATTAGCTGGAAACTTGGCCCATTAGCTACGTTCCAATAAATAAAAGATTTTGCTTTGATGCCATTTAATAGATTTTCCTTCAATGTAACAGATATAAAGAGAGATCGTTTTAAAAATAAAGGTGATGTCCGTGACCCAAAGAATCTGAGAGTCGGGGATGATAACCCTCTGCTTGCTTGAGGAGGAAACCCAGCCCGAGCTGCTGGTGGTTTAAACCTGCTCTTTATCTGGTGTCTCCCAGGCATTGAATAGACGCTTTCGGTTCTTTATCCACGACACAGATACAACTGAATAGCTGTTATTTGTGACATACCTGTTGCCGTCCACAGTGAAAGACACGTGCAGCTTGAATTTTCGGTCACAAAAAGTACACGTCCAAAGGTTGACACCTCCACTTGCAAAACTGGCCCAGCAGGAAATCATTGTTCCGCCCTTCCCGTGAAGCGAGCCCTGTGATTGGGGGTGTCGCTGTGAGAATCGTCCGATGGATCTGGCAGAAGCAAAGGAGACCGTCCTCTGCTCTTTGTCCTACCAACCTCGGGCTTGTCACCAGCCCCAGGCACCTCCCTGTCACTGCGTTATTTTAAGATTCCCACACACGTTCCCGTTTAATCTTCACCAAAACCCTGGGGGAATTAACCCGGAGAAGCCTTGGGTATCTATTTCTCCGGTTCTTATTCCACAATGAGAAGTGTCTTGAATAAATGTCCACATGTCAAAACAGGAAAATGGAAAAGCAGAAAAGGGAACGGGCTTTGTCATTTTCACACAAATAAAACTGGTTTGGGCAGAACTTAGTGTCTGTGTTCTTGCCCTTGATGCTGAGCCGTTTCCACAGGAGACAGTCTGTTAATTCAGAATTCAGACTCTGGCGTCACGCTGCATGTGTTTCTCTGAGGCCAAGACAAGCAACTCAGGTTGTCCACGGTCATTCCCCTCATGGCAAAAAAGGGCTAAAAACAACAGCCACTTCCAAAAACGATTCTGAGGATAAAGCGAGGTGAGCTGGGGGGAGAACTAAGACATTTCCAGCTCCTAGCGTGGGCGGGCCCATGGCTAAGGGCCACACACGTGTAGTTACTGCTGCTGTCACTGTTGTCAGAGTCAAAGCCTGTTCTGTTGACAGTGTCAGTGAGACGAAGTGACCTTTGCCAGGTCTTTGTTGCTTTGGTTCAAGTGTGTATCATCCGTCTCAAATAAATTTGTCTCCCTAGTCATCATAGAGTGATATTTGCTATGTGCCTCGTGACGCCTGCTCGCCTCAATACAGACTAAATCTATTTCTGCCATTTTTACTTCAACGTCAACTTTAAATAGGATTACAAGACAAGACGTGATTTAGCTAATGCAACTTAAAGTGGTTACCTTTAAAAAGTTAAAAGTTATTGGTCTATTATTCATATTTACGCTGGCCGTATCGCTGACCCCCGTTGAGGCAAGTGGTGGGTAGTTTGTATGAGAGCCCTCCAAGGAGACGGGTGAATCGGGACCCGTGTGATACGCACGCCCCCTCCTTGCTGCCCTCCCAGGCTCCTTTCTGGGGAGCACTGGCTCCTTGTCTCTTCTTGTGTTAAAAAAACAAAAGAAAGCCTCCCTTTACCCCACCTCCACCTGAAGAGGAAAGGGAGTTTAACGACTCCGTTTATTCGAGGATGGCACAGGAATGATAAGACCTGAGCTGGGTTCCCAGCGCTTGGTACGCTGGCTCCGCGCGAGGAATAGCTCGGACTGAGAAGAAAACCACCGACGAGGAGTTTGGTGCCGGAGGGGCTGGGCTGCAGAGTTGATGTCGAGAGGGAGTAGGAAGCAGATTTTACTGCACGGGTGGGCCCGAGTATACAGGTCTTTGCGTATCAAACGAAGCAGTTAAGATACAGCTGTGTGATGCCAAGAGCAGTGTCTGGTCACAGAGTAGATTCTGGACTCAAGGACGGAGCCGTGATGTAAATAACCAGACTAACTCTCTGACGGGACGGGTCAAAGCCTCAGGACGTGTCTCCAGACGGATACACACGGCATTCGTTCTAAGTCAGATCCTCAGCAGCATCGCAATATTCCATATTAGTGATATGGCTTCATCCATTCGACTTTGCTATTTTAAAAATGTCCCGACGCACCCGCATTCTGTCATAGTGAATATAAGTAACAGTGACGAGAAGAGGCGTGGAGAGGCGTCCTCGGGGTGCCCGCTGTTCTGCGGGCAGGGCCGGCCCAGGGGAGGCTGCGGCCCTCGGAGTCGCTGCGCGCGCCAGGTGCGCCCAGGCGAGGCCGTGGAGCTCACGTCCCTCCGGCTCCCGAGTCGGCAGGGGCTCGTCTCCCTCCAGCGCTCCTGACGCTTGACAGTGCGATGGACGAAAATATTGTCGTTAATTTTTGTTTTAATTTGCCTTTCCTCGATTATTGATGTTCCTGCTTTTTTATTTTGTTCTGTGAAACACTGGTTTATAATTGTCCATTTGTCCACTGGGTGGTTTATAATTTTTCTTTCAGTTTATTAGTTCTTCATGTGATGTGGATATTAAGTGCGTTTTGTAGGCTGTAAATGTGTTTTACTGTAGTTTATTTATCTTATGACTTTATATTATCTTTGCAGATTCTACTTAAGAATTTTATCAAAAAATTGTAGTTTTCCGTTCTTTGTTTCCAAAATTGTGGTAAGAGTTCTCCCCAATCCTGGCTATTTTTAAAATGCTTTTCTAAAATGTATTGCTTTTTCTTTTTACATTTAAATATTTACTCCATCTCAAATTTATTACTATGAAATAAGATAGGAGCTAATTTTGTTTAGTTCTTTTGGGTAGAAAATTGTTTTAGTGCTAGTTGATAAGTGAACCACTTTTTTCAATTGAAAAGAAATTCTACTTTTTTCATATATGACATAAAGTCAGTAAAATAAAAGATAGTTATTTATTGACCTACAAAATATTATTAAGTATATTTTTGGTCTTATAAAATAGTTTCATTTAACAGTTATTTTCAAAAATTAAGGTTCTTATAAAAAATAAAATTAGAAATGTTCATATATTAAAATTATAAACTCACAATGACTTATTTACCATTAAGAATCATAAACAGAATATTTATTCTTGGTATATTATCATATATTTTAATCAATTATTTAATCTTATCCTTAATATTATGACCCTTTTTTTCTGAAAAAGTATGCTTTTCAATATGGTCATATTATAATGATTATTTTCATATAACTTCCTAAAAATTATTCAAAGTTGCATTTAATGGTTAATAAATTGTTAGCACTTTAAAGAAGTACAGAAACCAAAGATGAAATTATACTGAATCCAGAAAACCCCATTAAATTACGTCTGTCACTTAAATGTACTATTACTATGGGAACTTATTTACTTATAGTTACGTTTTCCCTAAATGTCTGCCATAGAAAATACTTAAAGATGACCTCTTGTTTGGTGTTGTTCAACGCATTTTTTTCTCTTTGTAATAGATGCGTAATTAAATTTTCAGTTAACGTTAGCTTAAAACAACAGATCACTTAAGACATAATGAAATATGTCTTGACCCCACGATCTCAAAAGACAGTGTGGTGTCCCTGATAAACACATTTTAAAAATCGTGGTTGTTAGTATCTTTTTCATCAACCGATTGCGTGTATGTCAAACAGATAATCTCATCCTTCTGACCATCACACAGTGTCTGTTATAAAACAGGTGGAGACGCCGCATTAAGAACATACAGGTTTAACTGCTCCTGTACCAGGCTTGTACCTCCCTGTGAACGCAGTGACGTGAACTTTCATGTCCGTATCGGCTTCCCCTGCTGGGGGTTTTCGTTTGATCCTGCTGCCGTTTCCCCCACATTTTACCAGCACCGCATTTTAATGTGACGTTTCGTTATTTTTTCCGCCACGCCTGCTTCACTCCTCCTTCTGTAGCTTTGGTTTTCATAGACGCCACGGGACGGTTTGCCAGCGGGGAGAAACGTCAAGCCAACACTCGCAGAGTGGCGTGGGCTGGGGTGAGCGGCGCAGGCTCGGCCGCGGGGGCCCTGTCTCGGAGGGCGGCTGCCCACCTGCTTGCCGAGGGTGCCCCCCCTCCCCCGTGGGAATGACGGGCAGTGAGGGCATCTGCGCCCCGCAGGTGCTTACGAGGGAGCGCCTGTTCATTATTCTCGTCACTGCCTTTCCTAGAGTCTAGCCCAAAGGGAATTATTCGCAGACACACTAGTGACCCGATTCACGAGGGAGCGTTTGCTTATTTCTGATAAAACAATGACAGGAGCAAAGGAGCCCCTGCCGCCGTCTGGAAAATGTGCCCAGAGGGTCAGGCACAAACAGAAGGTGAGCCGCTGCCTCTCCTCACTGGTTGGATGTTAGCACGCAGAAGACCAAAGACAAATTTTTAAAAACCTGAGAATTCAAGTACTTCTATACAGGGGAAAACTTGGTTTTAATGTAAATCAGTAACTATTTTTCAAATACCTTTCATCATTATTTAGGGAGTCAAGGTCTCTGGGACAGAAAGTCCAAGACTGTCAGCTAGGAAATAAGCTGGGAGCAAGAAAGTCTGTAATCAGAGAGTTTCCACAGCCCCTGATTCGAAGATTTCATAACGCGCCGTAATTCGGATTAAAGAAAGAATCGTGTTATTACATTGGAAAGTTATTTTTTTTCTGCGATTTCCTCTTTTGGGGACAAACAGCCATATATCGCCCGTGTAAAACCGGCCAAGGATTTAGGAACCTGCTCCGCCCGGCTCTGGCTGGCTGGCTGGCTGAGAGGTCTGGGCTCGAACGCACTCACCACCTCTCGTTCCTCTTTCTCGCAGGTGCCCCCCATCCTCCTGGACAAGCAGTTCTCTGAGTTCACCCCGGACATCACGCCCATCATCCTGGCAGCCCACACCAATAACTACGAGATCATCAAACTGCTGGTTCAGAAGGGCGTCTCGGTGCCCAGGCCGCACGAGGTCCGCTGCAGCTGTGTCGAGTGTGTGTCCAGCTCCGACGTGGACAGCCTGCGCCACTCGCGCTCCCGGCTCAACATCTACAAGGCCTTGGCCAGCCCCTCCCTCATCGCCCTGTCCAGCGAGGACCCCTTCCTCACCGCCTTCCAGCTCAGCTGGGAGCTGCAGGAACTGAGCAAGGTGGAGAACGAGTTCAAGTCCGAGTACGAGGAGCTGTCGCGACAGTGCAAGCAGTTCGCCAAAGACCTCCTGGACCAGACGAGGAGCTCCCGAGAGCTAGAGATCATCCTGAATTACCGCGATGACAGCAGCCTCATAGAGGAGCAGAGCGGCAATGACCTTGCAAGACTAAAACTGGCCATTAAGTACCGTCAGAAAGAGGTGAGTGTCGCCAGACCTAAAGCTGAATCACAGTGCAGTGAACTCGTACTTCGGAATTAGGTGTGAGCACTTCCTATTGAGCTGGATGTGGGTGACGCTTATCACTTGGTTTCTAGTCATTTGTCAGATTAATAACTGTGAAATACACCGAACAGTAACTGGTTTCGTAGTTGGTGACGGTTTTGGTATCTATTAGAATGGACACACTCACTTGGGCGTAACGACGAAACGCATGAATTTTAGAATTTTCAGACTGAGTGTGCTGCTTCTGTCCTTTACGAGTCTTGCTGCTGTAGAGAGTCCCACGGACCTCGGAGCTTTGGTTTTCGCATCTGCGTGATGGACTTAGTATTTATAACATTTGATCACATATGTGTTTATACATGAATGGACTTACTGGAACATTTGATTTTATATGTATTTATATCTATAAAAGATGTCCCTCAAGTTTTGTGTTTATCTGGGTATTTGCTTTAATTTCTGTTTTTCGTCCCGTGTGGACGATCTGGGTTTTCCTCTGGTACCATTTCCTTTTGACTAGGAGAGTCGCATTTCTTAGTTTTCTCTTATCTGAAAATGTCCCCGGTCCGCCTTTATTCTTGCAGAATGTTTTTGCTGGGAATAGAATTCTGGGGTGACAGCTTTTTTCTTTTCTTTATCAGCCTTTTAAGATATTGTCTCACTCTCTCTGGACTTTATAATTTCTAATGAAAAGGCGGCAATCATTTTAATTGTCATTTCCCTCTATGTAATATGCCATTTTTTCCTCAGGCTACTTTTAAGATCTTTTTCTTCATTCTTAGATTTTTAGAAATTCGACTGGTATGTGTCTTAACATTTGGGTGTCCTCATTTTTATCCTGATTGGAGTTTTCCTGAGCTTCTTAAATCTATAAATTTATTTTCTTCAACAGTTTGGGAAAAATTTAGGCTGTTATTTCTTCGAGTATTTTTTCTGACTCATTCTTTTTCTTTCATTCTTCTGAGACCAGTTATACCTCTTGATTTTGTTCCACAGATATTTGAGGTCCTGTTAATTTATTTCAAATTTTTTAGTTCTTTCTTCAAGTACAATAATTTTTATTGATTTATCTTCAAGTCAACTTACACTTTTCTCTGCTTTTCCATTATACTGTGAAGTTAATTCAGTATTTTTTTTTGCAATCAACACTTATTGAATACCTTCTTCTCTTTCTCATAGTGATATTTTTAAGTTTTAGATGTTTTATGTTCAGTTCTAGATTTTTATGTTTTTTTCTATAGTTTCTATTTCTTTGCTGAGCTTTCTAATGTTTGTATTTATTATCCCATATTTTTCTTTGTCACTTTGAGTATAGTTGTAACAGCTGCGCTGAAGTCCTTGTGTGCTACCTGTGTCATCTGGGTCACCGAGGCTTCAGCCATCATCGGCTGTCTCTTCTTTTGAGAATGGCTCACATGTCCCTGGTTCTCTCTCTAGGAAGGGATTTTGCATTACAGCCTGGATATTGTAAAAATTATGTTGTAGAGACTCTAGATGGTTATGATCATCTCAAGTATTTTCTTTTTTTAAAGTTGAAGCCAGTTTACTTAAAATCTCAGTTCAGCTCTTCCCCAGACCCCATTTAGATAGACAATCTACCCTACAACGACCTGGTTTAGGATCCAGTGCAGAATTCAGGAATCCTGACTTCTGACCTGCCCTGCTGGAGTTCTTTCTTCACTTTCCACCAGCTCTGGGATCCCTAAGGACCATCTCTGCTTCTGAAGACCAGAGTTCCTTACATTCTTCAGCCTTTGCCACCACATATTATAATATAGTATAGTATAGTCTCTTCTATTTTCCAGAATCTGCCTGTAAATTTCTTTTTTAGAACTATATAACAGTTTTTAATTTTATATAAAGGTACAGTTGGTCTTTTCAGGAGGTTTGATCTATGTATTAGTCTGCCGTGGCTGCCACAACAAGGTACCACAGGCCGGTGGAAACATACATTTAATTTCCCTCCGTGCGGAAGGCTAGGAGTCAGAGCAAGGGGTCCGCAGGCTTGTTCTTTCTTTCTGAGACCGGGGTCCTCAGCTTGTAGAGGGCTGTCTTCTTTCTCCTCCCTCTAAACCCAAGTTAACTTTGTTACCTCGTTAAAAAACGTACCGACAAACACAGTCACCTTTTGAGATATTGGGGGTGAAGACTCTAACAGGTGAATCTTGAGACAGCACCGTCTAGCCCAGAGCAGCGTAGAAGGACACTTAAGGCCGTGCCACACTGAGGCGCAGGCCATGAAAATGGGAGGCGCCGGACGGGATGCACCCCACCCCGGCTTCTAATTTGGTCTCAGCCTTCTCTTCGTGTCTGTTCCCAGCAATCTGTCACCCATCGGCTCATGCTGGCGTGCGAGAGGAAGCACACTTTGCACCCCCGCTCCTGTGCATCGGCAGTACCTGTAACGTCAGGTACAGCGCTCACATAGAATTAAGTCCGCATGGCTGCCTAAATGCAACCTGCCCTAGTGAACAGCAGCATCACAGCCGTGAGTGCGTTCTCTCCATTGTGCCTGATGTCCCATAACCAGCTGGGGTTGAGTTCATCTTCAAAATATTTCTTGGGTCTGCTTGGCCTCTGAGCCAAAGCCCATGGAACATAATAATGTCCTTGCTCAGTGTCCTAACGCATCCCCGTGGCTCTTGATTTCTCTCTGATGGGAGCCCAGACCCTAACAGTGCTCTTCAAGTCTGTAAACCCACGTTACAGAATTTGATTAACTCTATCCCATACTTGTGCATTATGTGTTCACTTTATTTAGTTGCCTGTGATCCCCAAATGGAAAGTAAACTACACTAAGACCTCTTCTGTTCATTGCAAGATCTGCGGCTCTAAAACGCAATGCAGAACCGGACGGACGGTTCAGCACAGTTGCCGCCTTAACCGCTAGGAGCACATGGAGTCACGGGAAAACGGCAGCTCAGAATAAAACACTAACCAGAAACACTGACGAGTTTTTAAAGGGGTACTCCTGCATGTTTAGAAGCCCTTTTAAAAGCACGTACGAGTCTTTGTATTAGTGGCAATGTTTTATATTCCATGATTACGGGCAACATTTTAACTGAATTATTTTAGCATTTTTAAATATAATATTAATGAACCAATAGTACTTAAAACATAGGTTTAAATACTTTAAGTTTGTAAAACAGAAGTAGTGCTCTGTTCTACAACTATTTTCTAAAGTCTTCATCTGTTAGTATTTCCTTTTCGTGAAACACTCAGTAAAAACGATCTTAAAACTCTAAGCCATGACAATTCGTTGATGATAAGTAAATGCTTTTATCAGTTTGAAAAATTTTTTTGAACGTATTTCTCCCTCTTTTCACTCCCTGTAAACTGTCGTGATTATGAACTGTCACCACGGAAACAAGCAGCTCCCTCCTGGGCAGCCGCAGTGGGGATGTTGGGGTTTTCTGCCCACACCTGCTAGCACGCCGTGCTCATCAGTCTCCGCCTCAAAGAGTAAAACTAGCCCGTGGGTGTGCGTATAAGCCCGTGGGCTCTCCGCGGCAGGTGGCCGTTCTCTCTCGCTGTATTCTTCTCCATGAACCTATTAAAAACCCCACAAAACCACGAAACCCAAGAGAAGCAGCTCCGAGGAAAATAAACTCACAGAGGACAGTTTAAAAATAAAATTTTCCAGCTTCCTAGTTTAAAAATACCCTGCTTCTTGGGACTTGCAATGATTAAAAATAGACCCGAAGTAGAAAGATTATGTTTTTTTAAGATCTGTTTATCTGAGATTTTATGTCCAAAATATTTGAGAATCAAAGTTTATATTTCATCAGTGATGTCTTACAAGCCCGCAGAGTAAACCACCCCCTCGCCCTCCCCTCGCCGTGTACACACAGTATTAATCACTTCCTGAATAAGCTATGCAGGTTCAGAGTTCAGCTTTATCTTGGAAAAGGATAAGTCAGTTTAGAAGTTTCTCTGTAAAACCCTTGGCTGGAAACTCAAAGCCAGTGTTCTTTTCCTAAACTGCCCCCGATTGGGGAAAGTATGGTAAAGGTCCCACACTCCTCACGTAACACAGTCTTTGTTATTTTTTGGTATTTATTTATTTATTTTCATTGCCAAGATTTTAAAAAATTGTCTTTACGTTTTTTCGATTACACTTTACAGTCAATATTATTCTGTATTCGTTTCAGCGTAGTAATTAGACAATCATGTATGTGTACTTTACATAATGACCAGCCCGGTATTCCCAGTCCCCACCGGGCACCACACAGCTCCCACAGCGTCACCGACTCTGTTCCCTGGGCCGGACGTCACGCCCTGTGGCCGCTCTGTAGCTACCAGTCTGTCCTCCTCAGTCCCTCTCCTTTCTCACCACCTCCACCTCCCCTCCCCTCTGGCAATCGACAGTCTGTTCTCTGTGTCCGTGAGTCCGTTCCTCACTTGCTCATTCACTTTGTTCGTTAGATGCCACAGATGCATGAAGCGATGTGGTCTTTGCCGTTCTCTGACGGGTCTGTGTCACTCAGCCTGCTACGCCCTTGGCCCATCCGTGCTGTCATGGATGGTTTTATATCAGGTGTCATGACACCTCCGATTTTGTTCTTCTTCCTCAAGATTGCTGTGGCTATTTGGGGTCTTTTGTGCTTTCATATACATTTTTAGATCATTTGTTCTAGCTCTGTGAAATATATTACTGGTATTTAAAAAAATGTATTGGGGTGATCTTGGATAATAAGATCGTATAGGTTTCAAGTGTGCATGTCTGCGACACGTGACCGGGGTATCACACTGTGTGTCCTCCACCCAAAGTCACCGCTTCCCCCATCACCATGTGTTCGGCTCCCTCCCCTCCCCCTTTTCCCTGGTAACCCCCACACTGTGGCGCGACGCAACAAAGCAGGCTTAGGAACTGCACAACTGTAATGGACGTCTACCAAAAACCACAGACGTTTTAACAGAAGATGGGTCGTGCTGTTGCACCGAAATCATGTCTATGTGACATTTTAGACCACTAACTTGAGAATTAATACATTCACAACCTCCTTTGTTTTACGGTTATTTTGTGAGGAGAATTTTTAAATAAAATCTCCATTTAGTAGAGTATAAAATCTACCTTTACTTGGTATAAGAGAGAACAGCCAATTACATGTTTTAGAGCATAGTACAGTCCTAGAAAGTGACTTCTCACAACATTACCTTGATGTGAAAGTCATAGTCTATCTTTTTCTTAAGAAATTCTTTGTTCACTTTTTCCTGCTGTAGGCTGAATATTTTGTCCCTCCCCGCCTGACAGTCCCTGTGTGGGACCCCAATGTGAAGCTGTCTGGGGGCTGGGCCTTTGCGGGGATCGGACATGCGGGTGGAGTCCTCCGGAATGAGCAGGTGGCCCTTAGAAGAAGAGACCCCTTCTGCCATGTGAGAACACAGGGACAACTGCTGTCTGAATCAGAACCGGGGGTCTTCGATCTGCTGGTAGCTTGGACTTGGACTTCTCAGCCTCCAGATTGTAAAAGATCAGTGCTCGTTGTGTATGAATCCACGGGTTCTGCCATGGCAGCAGGCCAGATGAGCTAAGACGGCTTCCTTACTGACAGAAAAATCCGTAACTTACACTGGAAACCTATTTAATTTTATTAACCAATATAACACAATAAATTCAACAAAAATTGTTTAAAAGAAACTCTACAACTAACGGAATCCATAGCCAGGTATCTCTGTCATACAAGTCTCTACTTTAGACGTAAGAGAAATTCAAGACCCATAATGAAGGTTAGTCAGCAGCTGACAAGTAATGGGATTGATAAGTAGAAAGTATAGTTAATAGTATATTTAGGTAGGAAACAATCATTTGATACTTATAGTTCCAAGCTGTATCTTTCTCTTTAACGCAAAAAACCATACCAAAGCTATAAAATTAATTTTACCATAGTTAAAAAATAGAAATGAGAGTATTTATGAACTACATTTTCTTGGGGGTGGGAGTAGTAACTAATCCCCTCAAAATCTGAAAAACATAAATAAAGGGCTTCTTTTAAAACTAAAACCAGCAACCAAAAAAAAAAAAAAAAGAAAGAAAAGAAAAGAAAAAGGTTTTGTGCATATGTATTTACTTTATTGCTTCAGCATTGCCTATTAAAACACATCCCAATCAATACTTATTTTGTTGATACACCAAGCCTTATACAGTCGGGGATGAGTACTTTATCTCAACGTTTATATAAATCAGCAAAGTGAGTCTAGTAATCCAGCAGGAGTAAGAAATCAGTATTAATTTGCAGCAAAATGAGAGTTGTTTTCCCATATGGAGTGGTCATGCTTATTTATTGAGAAAATCGTTCTCTTCCTCACACTCTGGATGCAGCCGCAAAGCCAGTTAAACATCTCTGACTCCCTCGGAAAGAATATCTCATCGTTGGCACGTCTTTCTTTAGCCGTCGGCCATCTGTTTAGACAGGGCCTCTTCTTCCTGCTGCGGAGCAGCGTTCAAGCCAGACAGTAACGGGGCCGCGGTTTTGAAGGTAGTAAAGTGTGTATTTCTGACGTTGCTATTCATATCTTATTTATCTGTTCTAAAAATATTTTCCACAATCTTCTTTGACCAGAAAGTATGCAAAGCATCGTAGAGGCAGAGATAAATAATGGCAAATGGGAGGTATAAATCTCTGTATGGAGGTAGAGATGAATATATTAACGAAGAGTTCTTGATTCTAACTGATGCTGATGTATGTTTCTCTAGAGCAAACCTACCACCGGGAAAGGTGTTTCTGTCCTGGAAGGAATGCTGGCCAGAGAAGCAGGGCGTGGGGACTGGGGTGGCGAGTGAGGAGGGGACAGCGTTGGGACGGGCTGCAGAGCTTAGAACACAAGCTTGAAGAGAGAAGAAATAATTTCACATTTTCTAGTCGCTTCACATGCAAGGTTTTGCCTTTCTCCATTAACTAGGGATCCTACAGCAATTCCTAATTAATAATAATGGTATTTTAAATATTAATTCTAAACTTTTGCAAGACAAGGTTATCTGCGTTTCCTACTTACTTGGCACCTCTCTGAGGTATCCAGCAGACCCTTCTGAGGTTTTATATTCTTTTCAAATCTGGGCATTGGGCAGCACTAGGTTGTGACATTTATACTAGGAGGTGCTGTCACCTCTTAGATAATGAGTGAATGAATGTCCCAAATCCTCAACTCAGGATTCTCAATCTTTAAACATTTAACTACACCCTGGCTGCTGTGGCTCAGTGGATTGGACGTTGGCCTGCAAACCAAAGGGTCGCCGGTTCGATTCCTGGTCAGGGCACAGGCCTGGGTTGTGGGCCAGGTCCCCAGTTGGGGGCACGTGAGAGGCAGCCACACATTGATGTTTCTCTCCCTCTCTTTCTCCTTCCGTTCTCCTCTCGCTAAAGTTAAGTAAATAAATCTTAAAAAACAAAACAAAACAAAACTCACTTAGCTACATATCGAGGTCAGTATTGCAGAGGAGACTCCCCATGTGTCCCTGCCCAGTGTGTCCTCCCCCCAGGTCCTGGGCTGGAGCATTGCCTCTTGGACAGGCTGCCATTAGAGGACATTTCCTGCTCTGCAGAGACTCGTAACTTGTACATATTAACAGAAGATGATTGTGGTAAAAATGAAATTGAGAGAATACGTCAATCCCAAGAAATTTTAATACAGAGTCTTCTTCAGCCTTTACTAAATGCTATTTTCAGTATGCTGAGGAGGGAGAGGCTACTTGGTTGCTATTTATTTTTACAGAGAAGGAAGAAGAAGTTCCTTTGCCATTGTTTTGACCTTCAGGTTTTTAATTTTCAGCTAACTTGATAAATGAAGTGATGCGCTGGAAATTAAGACTTCCAACTTTACTGTGATTAAATTCTGGGACTAGATATGAAAATACCCCCCTTTTGGAACTCCTGTTGTGACTTTTGAATCACTTGGAAACTTGGGAGTGAGGGACCTGTCGCAGGACTGAGAGTAGGATCATGGTCTTACTGAATTTAGGAACAGCAGAAGAGTGCAGACTGTCTTCAGCTTTCCACAATGTTTTGCGCAAAGTAAAATTATCCTGACGAAAATATAAGTAAACATCCTGACTACATTTCTCATACGTGTGACGGACCCAGACCCGCCCCGGGAATGCCTGCTGGCGGCTCCCCGACGCTGGCCATCACACGTCCCGACGAGATGAAGCAGACAGCTTCTGTTTGCTGTCAGGTGGACTTTCCACCCCGAGAGGAGAATTTAGCAAGACATTCACGAGCCTTTGTAAACGTCCTCATAGCTTTCCTTTGTTTTTACTGAAAGTCTAGGTACTAAAAAAAGGCATCCTGTATAATTACCACTATCTCTGTTTTGCTAAGACGGTGGCTTTGTTGACTACCAAGTATGGAAGCCTCCTGTCGGAACCGAAACCTGCATCCCTGTCTTAGGGCAGAGGAAGCACCGGCTCCGCGGGGCGAGGAGGACAGGAGGCTGCTTGCCCTTCTCCTCCTGGATCAGGAGACGCAGAGCAGAGGCCAGCGTTGTGGGAAGCCCCCGGGGGAACGCGTAGTTCCTTCAGTGCCGGCACCTACGTGTCTGTCATTCACTAATGCACGTGAAAGACCAAGACGGATCCAGGGAGCTGCGATTTTGTCTGACTTATTTTCATCTCATCATCAAACCGTTCCCCGTTAAGTACACGCAGCTCTCAAGGGGCAGCATTGCTTCTGCTGCTAAGAAAACAGGTGCAGTTTGGGTCCCAGAGGAGCAGAGGATGAAGTCACGCTGTGGTAGCTTGTCTGGGGGCGGAGGGCGGGGGTAAGAACGGCTACCGGTGCTGGCCTAGAAAACGTAACAAAAACTGAACTCTTTCTATATATTCGAATCCTGGGCTTATTAAAGAGTTTGCCTTGGACTTTGTAATCCGATGATATATGCATAACCGACTCTAAGCATTATGCTCACATCCTGTGATATTTAAAGAGAACCACTGAAAATTTTCTGAAGCAATCCCTAATCTACAGACAGATTGTGTTACAGAAATTTATAAATTGATAAAATGTGCTTTGGCTATCGTTTAGAACAGAGTGATATTAAGAATTGAATATTTAAGCCAAAACATATAAGTTGCTTTAGCCTGTCAGGATGTGTTGTCTGATTAATACCACCTGTTCAAAATGACGTAAGAGAACAAAACTTTGGATCCATTTTTAAACTGTTTCAATTTTATATGAGTAATAATCCTGACCCTCTGTATAGAGACTGAAAGGGATTTTTAAAAATATGAGTATTTTATGTGTATGTGCTTTAACGGTGATGTTTTCTTGCATGAGCCCAACATTGGTCCTTTCTTCCCAATGTTTGGACATCATCAACAGTTTTAAATTTAAGGAAACATGTTCCTTGGGATTGATTTATCATTTTCTTACATTTCCCATCAGACACGCATACTCTGATTGCACAAAAGAACAAGGCAGAGGGAAGAATACCATCGCCATCTTCCTGTGAGGCCATATTAAGGGGACAAGAGGGGACTGAACCCCCCATTTCCCTCTTTCCTGGTCCCGCTTTCACTGATTCAAGTGGGATTGGACCATGTTTCCACAAAATGCTTTTCCTTGGTGACCCCTTGAAATACTCCGCCTCTGCGCTCCTTGTATAAAGATGGATTTCCCAAGACAAACCCGATTTTTAGTAGTTTCTGAACACTGACGTCTAACCGGGCCTGAGACAGCTTTCTCCACCTCCACACAGACAACACGGGGGGACTCCGGGCCTGCCCGGCCTCACACACATCAAGACACTGATTTTCAACCTGTGCGCCCCAAGAATCTCTAAAGCACACAGCACCTGACTCTTTACTCAGGGGCACTGACCCTCTTCCCTGAGACTGTCAAATAAGAAGAGTGACACCAGCCAACACAACAATAACCGTCCAATGTGAAGGAATCGAAATTATACCTTTTTTTTGGTCAGATCAGCAAAAAATATATTTCGGGGTGTGCTGCAGAATTTTAGCAATTAGTTCATATGTGCCAGGAGATGAGAAATGTTGACAATCGCTGCATTAAGAAGGAACAGGAGCGGCTAATTTTGTGATTCCTGGAAATGAGGTCAAGAATGGAAAGTGTCCTTACTGTTGACCTTAAAGATGTCAACTCGGGCTTTTCCCGTGAATAATTAGTCCCTGATTAAATGGGCCCCTGGCCTTGAGAGTGTTTAGCAGCTCCTTCTGCTGCGTAAATATTCGCTGACGTCCCATGCCAGGTAGCAGAGCCAGGGGGCGCGTGGGGACGAAGGACAGGCCCTGGGAGAGGAGCTCACTGTGACCCATCATGAAAGTGCAGGAGGAAGGGGAGTCAGTGACATCATCAGTGTAGGTTCAAAGGGCAAGGCCAGTGCTGAGAAAAGGAACGGGTGACCCCGGGGGGGCCTGGGAGGATTAGAAGCTGTGTTCGAGGACCCAGAGGAAGTCACTGTGAGAAATAAGAGGCGGGTAAGCCCAGGCCAGCTTGTCAGCACGTGCAAACCTGCAACAGCACGGAAGGCCCGAACCTTCTGAAAACCGGGTGCGCCGAAGTGCCCGCCGATGTGCAAGGCAGGGGAAGCCAGGCCGCGACAGAGGGCCCGCGGGCTCTGAGGGGCTTGCCTTACACTGGGGCCTCTTCCTGGGGACTGTGAATACGGCACAGACTTTTAGATCAGGAGGAGGCCCAGGTGACTTCGCACCTGGCAGGGCTTTCCGCGGAGCCTTGCGGTGCACACACAGGGGGGCCCAGAGGCTAACGGCGTGGGCAGAAAGCAGGCCTGTTTCCCAGCTGAGACCTGCGATAATGACTTCTGAGGCGATGGTGACATCTCACGCTGATCGGAACTCAGAGGTGGTGTCGCCGTGAAATAAGGAGGCGAACGCGAGATAAGGAGCCAACCTGATAACCCCGGTCACAGACTGAGGTACATAAGTCATCCCGAACGTGCTTACGATGCCAGCCCCAGAGGGACCTTTTTAAGCAGCTTTATTTACTGAGGTGCAACGGGCACGCCATACGCTGGACATGTCTAAAGTGGACCCTTCGATAACGTGTGACCACAATTAGTATCGTGAACATGTCTCCTGCCCCCACAAGTTCCTTGGCCCTTTAGTATTTTCTCCTGGCCACGTGCCCCTCCCCCGAGGAAGGGTGTCCCGCCTCCTGTCCCTGCAGGTCGCTTTGCAGTTTCCAGAGTTTATATAAAGAGAACGGCGCAGCAGGTCCCCCTTTCCCGCTGGCTGCGTTCATTCGTAAGCATTTTGAGATTCCGCCGTGTGTGCACCTCGGTCGTTCCATCCCCTTTAAGCGCCGAGTGACCTTTCCTAGTAGGAGTAAACCACGTCCCGTGGATCCGGTCACTGCTGGCTGGAAATCTGAATTGTTCTGGTTTGGGCTATTGCATCCAACCTATTTGTGACATTTACATGCAAGTCTTTGAAGAGACATATAGGCCTTCTTTTCTTTTGCACTAATGCCTGGGATTGACATGGGTCCATTTTATGGCAAGTATAGGTTTAACTTTTTTAAAAAACCTGAAAATTGTTTACAAAAGCGATTGGCCATTTAACTTTTTTTTTTTTAAGTATATTTAATGATTATGTTGTTACAATAGTTTCAGGGTTTTTTTCCCCTTTGCTCCCCTCTGCCCAGTACCCCGCTTCCTTCCAGCAATCCCACCCCCCTTAGTTCATGTCCTCGGGTCGTGCGTATAAGTTCTTTGGCTTCACCCTTTCCTATGTTATTCTTAACATCCCCCTGTCTATTTTGTACCAACTGATTATGCTTCTTAGTCCCTGCACCATTTCCCCATTTCTCCCCCTCCCCCCTCCCAGCTGATAACCCTCCAAATGATCCCCACACCTATGATTCTGTTCCCATTCTGGTTTGCTTAGTTGGATTCTGTTTTCATTTTTTAGATTCAGTTGTTGATAGTTGTGAGTCTGTTGTCATTTTAGTGTTCATAGTTTTGATCTTCTTTTTCTTAAATAAGTCCCTTTAACATTTCATATAATAATGGCTTGGCGATGATGAACTCCTTCAGCTTTACCTTGTCTGGGAAGCACTTCATCTGCCCTTCCATTCCAAATGATGGCTTTGCTGGATAGAGTAATCTTGGTTGTAGGTCCTTGCTTTTCGTCACATTGAATACTTCTTGCCAGTCCCTTCTTGCCTGCAAAGTGTCTTTTGAAAAATCAGCTGATATTCTTATGGGGACCCCTTTGTAGGTAACTCTCCACTTTTCTCTTGTGGCTTTGAAGATTCTCTCTTCATCTTTCACCTCTAGCATTTTAATTATGATGTGTCTTGGTTTGGTCCTCTTTGGGTCTAGCTTGTTTGGGACTCTCTGTGCTTCCTGGACTTGTATGTCTATTTCTTTCACCAAATTTGGGAAGCTTCCCTCCATTATTTCTTCACATAAGTTTTCAATTTCTTGCTCCTCCTCTTCTTATGACACCCCCAGGATTTGGATGTTGGCATGTTTAAAGTTGTCCCAGAGGTTCCTAAGCCTCTCCTCATTTTTTTTTTTCAATTCTCATTTCCTCATTCTGCACTGGTTGACTGTTGTTTTCTTCCTTATGTTCCAAATCATTGATTTGAATCCCAGTTTCCTTCCCTTCACCATTGGTTTTGTGTGGATTTTCCTTCGTTTCATTTAGCATAGCCTTCACTCCTTCCCTTATGCATTTGCCGTACTCAAGCATATCTGTCAAGCCTGTGAGCATCTTTATTACCAGTGTTTGGAATTCTGTGTCTGTTAGGTTGGCTGTCTCCTCCTCGCTTAGTTCTCCCACTGGAACCTTGATCCATTCCCCCTTTTGGGCCATACTTCTCTGTCTCCTCATCTTGACAGGCTCCTGTGTTTGTTTGCCTCTGTGTCTTAGGTAGAGCTGTCGCTCCTGTTATGTTGTAAGGGACAGAGCCTTAGGTAAATGTTGTGACATTGTACGTGGGGGAGGGGACTGAGAGGAAACAATGCTGCTTGCTCAGCACTCCCCCTTTTTCAGGTACCTCTCCCACCTTCATATAGGACTGGCACCCCTCTAGCTGCTGTCCTGGCCATCGTTCCCAGAGTGGGTGGGTCTGCGGATGTTCTAGGACCCTGGGGGCCCTTTAAACAAGCAGACTCTGTTGAGAGAGCGGCAGTTTCTGCCTCCGCCCCAACCCCCACTGATTTGCACAGTCAGAAGCAATGAGGCTTGATTTTCCCCGGTGCTGGGACTGTGAGCTGCGCAGTCTGGTGAGGGGCTGGGAGGGCTCCCCAGGTGTCCCTCCCCGCTTTTTAAAATGTGTGACTGCGCTTTCCCCCAGCCTGCTGATGCCACCACACTGCATCCTCTCTGCCCTGGCTCCGCCCCTCCTACCTGTCTGGGTGTTTCTTCTTTATATCTTTGTTTGCTGGGCTTCCATGCAGCTTGGTTTTCTGGAACTTCTGGTTGTCTCTAGTTTTGAGGTAGTTGTGTTCCTTCTTAGTTGTGGAGGGAGACGCAGCATGTCTGTCTAGCTCTCCATCTTGGCTGGAAGTTGGCCATTTACCTTTTGATGGTCAATGTATGAGCATTCCAGTTCCCCTAAGTTCCTGCCAACCCATATCATGGCCCCTTTTATTTAGCCGTTCTAACAGGTGTGTAGTGGTCTCCCACTGTGGTTTTAACCTGCGTTTCCCTAATGGAAAGCGATACTGAGCATGTACAACATCGGTATGTCTTTTGATGGTATCTGTTCAAATCTTGAGTCCATTTTTTAAAGATTGGGTTGTTCTCTTGTTCTTGTGCGTGGGCAGTTGACGTACACATGGTCAGAGAGAATCAGAGCTAAACAACACAGTTTTCTGGATGCCAGGGACTCTCCGGAGCTTCTCTCAGGCCACGCGTGGATGAACAGGGCTTCCTGTCTCATCCGGGCAGGTGCAGGCAACTCAGCTGTGTATGCAGACAGGCAGATAAGCAGCTCGATGGCCCCAAATCATTAATTGTGGACTTCCTGAGTGAGTTGTACCTGTGTGACTTTCAAGGGATCATTTTCTGGTAGAAAAAAATATCTGCTGATAATTTAAACATAAGAATATGGCCCAAGCAGGCAAACCTCTAGGTGGCCAGAGCGTCTCTTACGTGGGAGAGTTCTGCCCCTGCCCCACCCAGACGTCTCTTCTCAGGCCAGTGCCCGCGGGTTTCCCCTGGGCCCCGACTTCCGCCCCAAGGCACGTCCTGAACCCGATCCAAGTCTCACGCCTCTCATTTTCTCCGGCCCCCAAAACTTCCTTTTTGAATCCCATCACCTGAAAGCCCCCTTTCGACTAGTGAACAACTGTGTACATGCCTCATGCCCTGCTTGTCTAAGTGGTGGAATGATTTGTCAGGTAAAATATACACTTTTCCAGAAAACCCTCGGGGAAAAGACTTAATTACAGCAGCAGACTGATATGGGAGAGGGTTTTATGGAGGGAACCTTCTTTTTTCAGAAAGTCTTAAATGCACATCCTTTTCCATCAGTCCTTGTGAGAAAATAAGGAAGCAGAAAAGTAGGGTAGGGAGAGGAGGGGAATTAAACATGGGGTGGAAGGCGGGGCTTTAAAAAATGATTTATGGATTTGGAATATATTTAATGCATTTGAAACAGCAATGTTTACGTAGACGATAGAACCAAAACCTATAGACGAAGGAGCTACGGGAACACGAGTCATTATCGATGTATGGTTTGCATGGTGTGCCCCCCAAATGATGCATGAAGCTCCTCACCCCAGTAACTCAGAATTCTACCATATTTGGAAAAAGGGGCAGGGGTCCTATAGATAAAAGCAGTTAAGATGAGGTCACGTTGGCGCGGGGTAGGCTCATGGTCCGGGGTGACCGGGGTCCTCACGAGACGAGAGGACGTCATGTGAAGTGAGCCACGGGGACAGAGTGCCACGTGACAGCAGAGGCGGAGATGAAATGAGGCAGCTGCCGGCCAAGGGGCGTCACTGCCAGGAGCCTGCACGGGGCAGGCACAGCTCTGCCCAGCGTCTGACGGGGAGCATGACCTTGCCGAACTTTGATTTGGGGCTTGACGCCTCCAGGACTGTGTGATAATAAATTTCTTCTGTGTTAAGCCATGCGGTTTGGGGCACTTTGCCTGGCAGCCCTCAGCTACTAATACAATGAGCAGATGTATTTCCATAAAACTTCGGAGATCAAATGGGCTCGGGAAAAAACCAACAGTGACGTCCGCGTCTGCCCTCCGCTGCTCTGGGCTGCGGGTCGCGTTCCCCGGAGGAATTCCCGCTGACGGTCGCAGGTCCCATGTCTCACACCCAGGTTCCCCACGCACCTGCCATATCCCCTATTTTAAGCCCTTCTTCCCACGCGCTTCGTGATCTGGCCCTACCCGCTGAGACGCGCGTTCACGCAGGGAGCTATCCTAAGGAAAGACCGACCGGGGTGTGAACGAGCAGCCCTGTGCTCCTGGCAAGCAGAGGTCCTGAAACGGACGAGGAGAGAGGGGAAATGGCCCCTCCCCCCTTCTGAAGGACATCACGTAGGTCGTCTTAGAGAGAGAGAGAGAGTGTGTGTCTTCCCAATGGGTCAAGGCCGTGGGTTGGATCCCCGGTCAGGGCACGTCCACGAAGCAACCGATGCATGCTGAAGGCATGGCTAAGTGGAGCGGCAAACGGATGCCCACCCCCACTTGCTCAAGTCAGTAAGTTTCCTTTAAGAAGGAGAGACAGAGGGGAGCTCATTATTCAGTAAGCCTCACAAGACATTGAGGGCAAGAGGCTGGAGAGGAGGACCAGCAGCGGTGACAGCCAGGTGAGGAGGGGGCAAGGGTGAAAAGCGACACCACGGAAGAGTCCCTTTAGCGGGCGCGTCCCTTCTCACGCTCCACGTGCAGCCAGGGGTGGCCGATGCGGCGGAGGCGCGCAAAGCTGTCTTCTCTCCCGGCTCTGCGGTGTGCGGTGTCCGCTCAGCCCTCTCTGGCATGTGCGGGCCGGAGCGGGGAGCCCCGTGAGCTCTGTCTGCTCTCCCCAAATCGCGGAAGTTTCCTCACTCCATCACAGACTAGCTAATTTTATCCCAGACGCCGTAAACAGATAATTAACAACGGAGGCTTCTTTTTTAGTCTGGGAAGTGTGTTAGCCAAGACGGTGGAAGGAGCTGCTTCAGGGAAGCAAAGGGTTTAGAGAGCTCAGACGAAAACGATCTTCACCCTCACCCCGAGGCTGGAGTTAAAATCTTACGTGCTTGTGTGATCTAACCTGTCTGAAGCAGGTATGACCCCTCACTGAAATGTACGTGCATACATCAGCAGGCAGGGGAAAGATTCTGTTCAGGGACATCAGCTGTTGATTCTGAAAAGGTGTAAAGCAGACCCTGTTTTACAGGGTCTTGTGCGATTTAATATTTTCAGAAATAACTGGCCTTGACATTATATGAGAGAGGAACTATATCCTTTCGGCTCGTAGGAATAACTAGTGTTCATTCCCATTGTGTCTTTTGTCTCTTCTGGGTCTTTGTCCTCATGGCAGAAAGCGCAGCGGAGCTTAGTGCTCCAGACCAGGAGGCTCTGAGTAAGAGTGGACACCCCTTCTGAACATGCCACTGCCCCGTGTGGGACGCATCGGTGGCTGGTCAGGGAAACCGGCACATTGGGGGGGGGGCCCAGACGAGGACCAAACTTTCTTCAGTTTCCCGTCTCCCAGTCTCACCTACATTCGCCTGCAGCCGGCAGTCACATGGGGGTACCTTAGAAACAACGTAATGTTCCGCCTTCACATTTGTCTTCATTTCTGAGAAAGCATCTAGGTAGCCACCTAGAAATGATAGTTTTTTCTCCAGGTTTTGTGATAGTTCAAAGCAATTCTTCATACGCACCCTGAAGGGGATGTCGGTGAACAGAGGTGGACTTTCTACCACCTGCTGCCCTGTGTGGTTTTCAGAGAATCCGCAGCACCTCCTGACCCTCCCTTCCCGCTGCCTAATCTGGGCTCTGTTTGTTGGCCAAGCTCAACAGTGTAATGTATGCAATGTTGGCTCTTCACCGCCCACCGTATTTCCTTTCCCTTTGTGCCCCCACCTCCCATTACTGCCCACTCACCAGCCCGGCTCCGTTGCCAAACCAGCTTTGAATCCAGGCCCAGAAATGATTTCAGGAGCTGAATCCTGCCCCCGCCTCCCCAGCCCTGTCAGATGGAGCTTGTCATCGTCCCTTCTGGATTGGTAGACATCAGAAGCGTGGTGGGCGCCCGAGGGCTGGGCCCGGGGCGAGTCCTTGAACTCCGGTCGGCAGGGCTGGGTCCGGCCTCCATGTCCAAGGAGAAGAGGCAGGCGGTCTGATACCTGGACGGGGGAGTCTTTGAACTTGCCGGAGCCGCGGGGTTTGTTAGTCAATCGTCTGTGGAGGACAGACTCTCAAGTTTATCAGCCAATCCTCGAGGCTGAACTCAAGCTTTTTAACCAATGTGCTCGCAGATGCGATTAAATCTTACTTTTTAACCTTTTAATAAGGCTGATGAAAGCTTAATTAGTCCACAACTTAATCTGTATGGCTGTTCTCTGATGCTTGATTATCTTTTGAATGCAAACTTCTTACAGAAATCTTTGAACGTTAACCCCCAACTTTGTGACACTATTTTAATTAAGATTAGGTTATGGAATATGTAAATACCTATGAAGTGTCATGGTTACAGTACTCTGTCATATGCTAAGAGGGAGAAGGACTGTATGTTGCGTGTAAGACTCCACGCGATCGCACGTGTAGATGGACGCAGTGGGCGTCCGCAGGTCCCTGTGGGTGGAAAGGGTCTGTGTGTGTGGCGCTGGTCACGCCCGGCGCCGACGGGACGCAGGGCAGGGGACGGTGGCGGAAGCCCGCGCACGCGACACTGACGCTCCCTCTGTCTCCCTCCCGCGCAGTTCGTGGCGCAGCCCAACTGCCAGCAGCTGCTGGCGTCCCGCTGGTACGACGAGTTCCCCGGCTGGCGGCGGCGGCACTGGGCCGTGAAGATGGCCACCTGCTTCGTCATCGGACTGCTCTTCCCCGTGTTCTCCGTGTGCTACCTGATCGCTCCCAAGAGCGCCCTGGGGCTGTTCATCCGCAAGCCCTTCATCAAGTTCATCTGCCACACGGCCTCCTACCTGACGTTTCTGTTCCTGCTGCTGCTGGCCTCCCAGCACATCGACAGGTCAGACTTGAACCGGCAAGGCCCGCCGCCAACCATCGTGGAGTGGATGATATTGCCGTGGGTCCTGGGTAAATGTGCTCCCATCGACCGTGTCCGCGCGCGCCGCTGCCGCGAACTGTGTTGCTCGGGGTGGAGTGTCCGTCCGCGCTTAGGACGGGGTGTCCCAGACAGGCCCCCGCCCCGTGGCCGCCGGCCTAGCCCCCAAAGCTGAGTGACCAGCTTGCAGCCTAGTAGGTGCTGGAATCCCAGAATTTGATGATTTCCTGTCCCACGGAGGCTTCTCTGGGTTTCCATGTTTACTCTCTTAAAGCCCTTCCACGGGAGCCATTGGCCGTTACAAGTAATCGCTCTAACTTTCCAGTAGCTGTGCCTTCTAACAGATACGTAGGAGTGGCTGCAGAATTAGCCACTCTGTACATAAAGTAACCATAAACGTTCTTCGACATTAATCCGCTGATCTTTCAAATTAGGTAGTAAATCAAAACAAGAGGAAAGTTAACAATAGGGCATCCTTCCATTTCTATCTGACGCTCATAGGAGAGCGTTTTGGATCTGCAGCAAATGATGGGAAGGTAGGAGCCCTTAAAGTTCTGCGTTAACACCCGATTTCCCTTCCTGCTGTTATTACAGACCTCGTTAAAGTTGTATTTTAATTATTCTTCCTTCTATCCTACTGTGGTTTTCGGAGAAATCACATTTTCTGAATTTTGCTCGTTATCTTAAACCTTTCTGGTATTCTATCCATCCCATCATTTGTTAATTAGAAAATATGTGACAAAATTGGTGATTCACAAACTCAGAAGCTCAGTTTGGGGGAACTGTCAGAAGTGCCGCCTGGGTGGCGGAACGAGGACAAAGCAGGGAAAAGGCAGGACCGTGTCTAAGTCTGAGATGGGTACACTTTCCCAGTTCAAAGACTATAAATACTCTAAGTGCCGACCACAAGGAAAGGTCACAGGAAAAAGGTATGTTTTATGTATCTCCCTGGAAGAAAATGCCTTCTTTGGTGAACTTTAAAATAGACCAAAAGGACGAGCACAAGATCATCCCTGAAGGAAAGTTTAGATAATCTGTGTTTTTTGAATAAAGTATTATGACGTTGCAGCTGAGTTTCAATACGAAATGAGCCCGAGAGTTTCTGGTTAAATTCCACGCCTCCCAGGAGGAGCAGGGACGGTGTGCCGTCCTCTTCACAGCGAACGGCTTGGGAGCCATTCTTAAAGAAGCACCGAGGAAACTAAGTTTCCCGTGGCCGACCGTGAAAATCCTGGCATCCCAGGAAGACTGCAGAATATTTCATTCTGAAAAACGCTATAGACACCCTGCATCATGAGCACAGGTACTGCTTCTAGTCCTTCCTACAAGACGTCAGTGAAAAAACATATAGAATATGTAGAATGCTTTCTATGTAGTAAGCATGGTGCAGGACAATGATGATGTGGCGGGGGAGGAGAAAACAAAAGAGAACTCTCTTATCCTTATGAAGATTAAATTTTATAAAGAGATGGATAATAAATAAGGAGAGATGTTATACAATGCCAGGAAATGGTAAATGTTTGAAATGGTAAATGTTTAAAATGGAAGCTTCAAACTTTTAATAACTTACAGAATTAAAGCAGTCATCAGCTACCTCCTGTAAAAGTTGTAACAGACTTTTCCATGAAAGCTGGCTAGAAAAATCATATTTAAACCACCACGGGATGGTTAAATGCTGCATAAATTTAACTGAGAGTATTATAATTCAAGCCGAAAGAAATATGTGTTAGAGGAAACATTTTCTTTAGATATTCTGACTTCAAGGAGTTAATATATCTAGAAGTTTTTAGGATGAACACAGATTTTCTAGAATAAAAATAACATATGAATGACTATCTTGCTTACATAACGAGGCACGAAAAAGAGTGTTGAGCTGTCAGGTCTGTTCAGGAAGCCTGGTGACTTCGGATGCCTCCTGTCCGCGTGCCCAGGGTTTTGGTGGACCCGGAGTTATGACGGCTGTTCTCTCTGTTGCCGGCTCTTGTAGCAAAGGCCCTGGATTTGAACCCACGCCCGGGTCCCAGCAGGAAGGGGCCATTCAGTGATGGGTGGGGACAACCTCTCAGGATTTTCGACGTCTTTATTAGTAACAGGAACAGTTTAGACTGATGGCTTCCTAAGCCCCACTGAGCCCCGTGTCTGCTGGGGAGCTATCTTTATTAGCAGAGAAAAAAATGGATATTTTTTTTATTGCTTTTCTATTATAGTTGCCCCATTTTCCCCCCATTGCTCTCCCCTGCCCCGCCCACCTCCCCCGCTCCCACGGTCAGCCCCCACCCCGTTGTCCACGTCCACGGGTCATTCACACCAGTTCCTTGACTAGACCCTTCCCCTTCTCCCCCTCTCCCTCCCCTCTGGCCCCCGTCAGTCTGCTCCTTGTTTCCATGCCTCTGGTTCTATTCTGCTTGTTTTAATTTTTTTTAATTAAAGGAGGGGCTGAGGAAGATGAAAGATGGCGGGGTAGCAGTGATTTCAACTTTTACCGAAAGGGTGACAGAGACAAACCAGAGTGGTCTGCCTGGACGACCGTATTAATGCCCCCTTTCTCTCTGCTCACCCCTTCCTGCTGAGCACCCAAGTCCGTGGGCCCTCCGTCGTCCGGGTTTGGTTTTGTAGCAACAGGACTGAGCAGCGCAGGGAGAACTGGGTGCTTAGACGCGTGGCCCTCGCCCTGCTGGTTTTTCCCACGCGGACGGAAGCGCCCCCAAGTCCTCCTGAGCCCACTCACGTCCTCAGCTAACGCCGCACCTGCGGGCTTCTCGCCGCGCTAAGGAGCCCTTTCCGTTCCCACTGCGTGTTCTGTCTTTCCGTATTCAGAGGGTGCTTCCCGGGCCTCTGACCCCTGACTTAGGAGACTGGGTTACTTTTATACGCCCTGCTCTGTTTGTCCTGAAAAAAAGGCTGTCATTTGTTTTATACGTTTATATTACGAATTTCCCCTTCTTCTGAGTAGAAGTTTTCTCTCTTTAAAGCCTGTCCTCTCAAATCCATCCCTTTACCTCCTTAAGAAGTATGATCTTCCTTGGGGGTTTCTCTTATTTTGTGTACATCTCTGGGTTTCAACAAGAAGAATTTAATCAGCCTTCATAGATCCAAATATTTTGTTTCTATGTTCTTTTAACGTCTTTCTTGCTGAAGTTCAACATCTGTTGAGTATTTACATTGAAGTCTACTGAGGTTTTTATTTTTGAGTCTATAATGGCTTCTGTATCTTTCCACTGTGCTGTCTTTGATCATTTGTAACTCATCTCTTGCAGAACTTTTTGTTTATATCTTTTCAGTTTTTAAAAAATTTTTATTTTCTATTGCAGTTGACATTCAATATTATTCTATGTTAGTTTTAGGTGTGCAGCAGGAGGGGCGAGCGTCGATAACACTGCGAGCTGTTCTGAATTATTCTCCCTTCAGACGTCCTCGTATAGGCTGGGGCAAAAGTGGGTTTACAGCCGTGAGGGCATGAAACACAGGCTTCATTTTTGTACCACTGGGGGTTAATTATTGCACTGTTCGCGTCTCCTTCTTAAAATTATATTTTATTGATTAGGCTAGTACAGTTGTCCTGATTTTCCCCCTTTGCCCCCCTTCCACCCAGCACCCCCCACTCCCTCAGGCAGTCCCCCCACCACTGTTCATGCCCGTGGGTCAGGCGTGTAAGGGCTATGGCTGCTCCCTTTCCTGTGCCGGCCTTTACGTCCCCGTGGCTGCTTTGTGACCGCCTGTTCGTGCCTCTTATTAATCTCCTCACTTCACCCCCACCCCCACCCCCTCCTGCCTGGTGACCTCTGTATCCATGATTCTGTCTCTGTTCTTGTCTGCTTGGTATTTTTAGATTTAGTTGTTGATAAATATGTATTTATTGCCATCTTAATGTTCATAGTTTTGATCTTATTCTTTTTCTTAAGTAAGTCCCTTTGACATTTCATATAATAATGGCTCGGTGATGGTAAACTCCTTTAGCTTCACCTTGTCTGGGAAGCTCTTTATCTGCCCTTCGGTTCAGAATGAGAGCTTTGCTGGGCAGAGCAATCTTGGCTGTAGGTCCCTGCTTTTCATGACTTCGAACATTTCTTGCCAGTCCCTTCTGGCCTGCAAAGTTTCCTTTGCAAAATCAACTGACAGACTTATAGAAACTCCCCTGTAGGTAACTCTCTGCTTTTCTCCTGCTGCTTTTAAGGTTCTCTCTTTATCTTTCACCTTCGGCATTTTAACCATGATGTGTCTGGGTGTGGTCCTCTTTGCAACCATCTTGTTTGGGGCTCTCTGTGCTTCCTGGACTTGCATGTCTATTTCCTTCTCCAAATTAGGGAAGTTTTCCTTCATTATTTTTTCAAATAGATTTCCAATTTCTTGCTCTTCCTCTTTTCCTTCTGGCACCCCTATGATGCAAATGCCGGTCTGTTGAAGTTGTTTCAGAAGCTCCTCACATATCCTCATTTTTTTAAAATTCTTTTTTCTTCTTGTTGTTCTGATTGGTTGTTTTTTGCTTCCTTATCTTCCTAATTATTGATTTAATCCTCAGCTCCATCCACTCTCCTGTTGTTTCCCTGTAAATGGCTCTTTATTTCAATTAGCGTATCCTTCATTTCTGACTGGATCTTTTTTACGCTGCTGAGGTCCTCACTGAGTTCCCTGAGCATCCTTATAACCAGCGTTCTGAACTCTGCATCTGATAGGTTGCTTATTTTTATTTTGTTTAGTCCTTTTTCTGGAGTTTTATCTGTTTGTATTGTGTTGATTTCCACGGAACGACTGTACACCTGCCTTTGCCTCACCTGTTTGAAGGTTATTGACCTGTCTTCTTTCCTGTCAAGCGACATTAAGAGATCTCACAGATGATTGTTGTCGGGATGAACTTGAGCAAATAAGTAACGGAATCGAAGGGCCTCACAGAGGAATCCAACTCGTGATTTCGGTCCTCTTGAGATAACAACAGAAAAGCTAACTAGAGAGAACTCAGTGGGTAGATACTAGGCAGACATACACCAACATTCCTCTCCGAGTACGAATTTGCCCCTTTAAACCGCAGTACAAAGGAAAGCAGGACGCACATGGGCCTGGCAACAGAGCTCTACTTTCTAAGTGCCTATCAAGAGCCACGAGAAAGACTAACTGGTGGGTTAGGAGGGGCCGGGGCCAGGCTGAGACCTCGTCACTCCTACCTTCCGCTGGCCAGGACCCCAAGGCTTTGACTTATTTAGGGCCTGCTTTTTACATACAATGCTGGGGTCCCACAGTGACTAAAATATTCATTTCAGAAATTCCTTTTTACATAACATTTACACATTAACTATGGCATGTGTATGTGTATAATATATACTATGAGAATTCATCTACATTATAGTAGCAATTTTATCTCAACTACATGTCATTTGCTTCTGGAGAGAATGTGGAATAAAATAAGAAGAAAAGTCCTTTTGATGCTAATTTCTAAGGCCTTCCCCAAAACTGATTTTTATTTTTCCACAGACATTGTTATGACTCAGCGATAATAACCCAGTCTGCAGCATAGCTTATTCCCATCAGAAAAAGTGCGCACATACTTGAAGTGCCCAGATGTAGACTTACATGATCAGTGTAGCCTCAATTATGAAACTGATACCATTTTATGTAAAATAAGTAGATAATAATGAAGGCTATATACGAATAAATCAGGAAGTCCTTTGTTCCCAATGTAAAAGGAAAGTGGCTGCTGAAGTGACTTGGTACTTCCCGGGGACCCAACACTGTATCATAATTATTTAGTGTCTGTAAAGCTGTGCACACTGAGCATGATGGGAAGGGTGAACTGAGGCAAAGACAGCTAACTCTGTTAAAAATAACCCCTAGTGCATTCCCAGGCAGAAGCCAAGACTGGCTCATAATATCCAGATTATACATCTCGCCTGCGACACATACTTATTTAACAGGTTTTCTCTAACAGAACTTGCCTCTCATTTCCGTGTTTATTTTATATTTTTATCTTTTAAAAGGTTGATATTAACAAATCTGAAAATTTCAACAAGGCCTGCCAAATTGGAAATGTAAAATAAAAAAGGGTGCTCACATTCTTATCCAGCTTTTTATGTATTTATACACACGTATACATGTATACGTTCTTCCTTTTTGTGACAATTTATTCATCCTTTGCCTAACGGGCATTAAGCGCGTATGGGCTCAGGTACTCACACCCTCCCAGCCTCGCCCCTGAGTGAATTATCTTCTCAAGTATCCCCAGAAGCTTTTCTTGTGGTCAGGAGAACTAGGTCTAGAGTCGTTCCCCACTGTCTTACCCAGCGAAGGGCGCTCACTGCCCCGGCAAACTAGCTGAAGACACACAGACACTCAATAGATCTGCAGAACATCCATTCATTCACTTGAGGGGATATTTTAATTTTAAAAAATACGATCATTGTTACAATATTGCGGATCTACCTCACTCTCCTGTTTATCTGTAGGGAATAACAGTTTTACACTCACTTGTACAGATTCATCAAGACTGAGACATTAAAATCTCAAACAACAACACACGTATAGATTTTTAATTGGCGGTCGTGCACATTGTGCTGCTGATCAAGCGATGTTTTTACTGGGGAGGAAATGAAGTCTTTAGCCGCGACAGTGCAACACTAACCAGACGCACAAGTCAGATCTAGAGGCCGTCAGAGGATGGTTGGCAACGGGGTTCAGATGCTTGGGGGGGGCAGGGGCGGAGACAGGAAAGAAGGGCAGAGAGCGGATGAGCAGAGGAGGGAGGGTCAGAGGAATAGCCTGGGGGGTGGGTATGCAAAGTGCTTTCATGAGCAAGAACGACAGTAGTGACCGAGGGGATGATGGTAGGAACTCAGAAGTCCAGCCCTGTGCTGAGTGACAGAAACATGTGTCTCCTGTGTCCCTCCTAGTAACTCCCTCTCAGTTCACTGTGATACCTGCTGCCAGTATCTCACGCTCCAGAGAAGAAATGGGCTCAGACAGAGGACATCGCTTTCCCAGGGCCAACACGCTAGCGTGGGGGCGACACTGGATTCCAGCCCCAGGGAGGGTCACCGCAGAGCTGGACCCTGCGCCCTCCCCAAGTCCTGCCCCAGAATCGCACGGAGTAAAACTCAGGGAGGCAGAACCAGCCCAGGCACTCAGGTCTCCAAACAGACCTTTGGTTCCTAGCGCCTCCACCTCTTTGCCAAAGTCGATCTCTACCCAGGCCCGGTTAGAATGGACCGTGTCTGTGATTCCTTAAGGATGCAGCCCACGCTCGGATGTGCACTTGACGTAAGTTACGCTGACCCTCACGCTTGCTAAGGAACCAGAGGAATCACTACCATCTCATGGCGTCACCCTTAGCTTCGTCACCATCCCCACCACCCAACCCCCGTCTGCAGCCTAACACACATGCCCCCCGTGTGGCTCCCTGACGGGAAAGAAGCCGTCTATCCCAGGAAAGAAAGAACAAAGTCCTTGGCCGTGACCTTCACATCTATTTTGTTGGGGGTGGTGTTTTCATGGTCACTTACCAAGACCTGAAGTCACATTTCCTGCCTTCCAAGGATACTGCTGATTTTTAAAATGTGCATTGATGTATGTGTGTTAGGGGCATCCTCAGGAAAGGGTAGAGTTATGTATATTTTCCTTGTAGATAACTGTTTTAAATATAGTCAGAGGTTTGCATTTGGTGAAAAACTGGGATTTTCATAATGACAACATTAATATTCGCTCTTCCAAAGAGATATGCTGAGAAAAAACGGCTTCTCATTGAAGAGGTGGCCAGATAAGAGGCGCCCCTGCGGTACCGCATGTTTCTTACGTGAAACCGGGATGTCCGACGTCCTCCTGCGTCCCTCGGCCTCCCGTGACGCGGCCTCACGGGGTGGGCCACTGCAGAACGCTCTAGCAGCCCTGACTGCAACTCCCGTGGGAACGCCGGGAGAAGTGGAGTCAGACCTTCCCGGCATCCATGGGAGTTTTTTAAAGGAAGTTGTCTGACTCACGTGCCCTCTGATCTGTCCTTTGTGGGGTCCCACAGTCTTGGCATCCGTGCTTGTCACGACACACTCTGAGGAATCACGTCACCCTTCCAACGTCCCCGTTGTGGGAACAGGACAAACATTTGGGGACAGCAGCTCCCTCTGGTTTTGTTCTCTTCAGGCTCTGCAGTTACCAGGAATAACCGACTATCTGGATGCACCACTTGGGCCGTGGATGCCACCCTCTCGCTTCTCGAAAGGCTTGTCTCTTCCGGTGGCAGCGAATGTGGCAGGAATGGAGAAGGCATGGCCTTTCACTAACGTGCTTGTAGCGCATAGAGACCAGTCACCCTCAGACAGAAACGTGGTGACCGCAGCTCTAAGAAGGGATCCTCTAACCTGCGCTTTGAAAACAAAAGATCCCCATCCTGTTAGCTGATTACCGCTCAACGAACGACAGTCTTATTTATAGCCCAGATTTTTAAAAATGACGGTGCGAGTCCTCAATGTCACCAGGATCTCTGTTTTTCCCATAGACTTGTGCCTTCCAAAGGCCAGAAGCAAAACTATTTTTACATCGTTAGGAAGGACGGATTTAAAGCCTCCTCCTTGACCCCCCAAGGAACTGTCATGTGTCCAAACTGTGAGTGTTTGCTGCTCCTCTCCCTTGGAAACCGCATGGGTCCTCTGGACCAGGCTTCTAACGGAGGTGTCCCGTCCTGGGACCCACCTAATAGGAACAGAGTCCCCTCGGGTATGAAGGGGCTGTCAGTTCAAACGCCGCCCGTCATAAGCTCCCTGCTTCTCTGTAACTCCCTCCTGGGGGCCCTCACTTGGCCCTTCAAGCCGTGAGCCCTGATGTCTATTCCTCTGCAGAACTGCCCACAAAATACTTGAAGTTGTCTATTTGGGTGACCGTTAATAATTACATTTGGCTCTCCAGTTTGGTAAGAGCAGAAAGAGAGACTCCCTTTACCTATAAAGGAAAATAAAATATCCACACTCTGGTTGGCTAGGCAGGTTTGAAAATATATTTCATCTTATGAAAGATGCACTTTCGAGAGCACCAGAACCACAGATGCGGGTTGGAATGACCTTCAGAGGTCAGACAGACCAGGTTTCCCCGCATCCCCGGACGGTGACCGATGGGAGGGGTCCGGGTGTGCACTAGAATCCCACGGGGTGATCCGCTGCAGTCTGGGAGCAGCTAGGACCCCCTTTGTCACCGTGGGCAAGAAGGCTCCTGCCTGGCTTTCCTATCAAAGCCCCAGCTTCTGCCTTCCGAGGCAGCCCGAAGCCAGCCCGCACCCTCGGCCGCAGGGCGTCCCTCACCCCTCACGGCAGCTGTTGTGATGGCTGATTGTAGACAGACTCTGAGAATCCAAACAGGAAGGAGCCAAGGCTGGCTACCCGTGTCGCTGGGCAGAGTGACAGTTCTTGTGTGATGCTGCATCTAGAGTTCTGTGTATCCAGCCCAAACCCCTCTGTCTTTGGAGTGAGATGACGGAGACCCGGAGAGAGGAGCCTCCGGGCCGAGAACACAAAGCTGATGCGGGCCGGACGGGGCCTGCCACACCGTCACCACGGTGCACCCGGAGGAGGGGCAGCTTGGCACGTGTCTGCCCGACGGCTGATTGCAGGCGCGCATCCCCTCCTCTCCGGGAACTGGGGGGTTTCAGGCAAAACGAACGACGTGGTGAGATGTCAGAACGAGCAAATGCTGTCCGGGAGCTCGGCTTGCTGACTGGCGGGTGGCCCTGGTCACGCTGCCTCTGTGGCCCCGGCGTCCTTTGTGTGTGTGCCCGTGTGCTGGGTTGTGAGACGGGACCCAGGCTCGGCAGCCCGAGGGAGCGCAGGCGTGCTGAGCAGGGTGCTCCCGTCGGACGCGCACATTCTGAGCTTCCCACCAGCTCTGCGCTCCAGTGTGAGCATCGTCCTCTCGGCAGTCCCGCTTCGTCCTTCCTTCACCGCGGAGGGGGCGGCCCCCGTCAGCCCCCGGTCTTATGGAAGCTCGCAGACGAGATTTAGTCATGAAAGAAACCTCAACGAGGAAGCTATGGTTTCACACCGAGTCAGGACCGTGGCAGCGGTCTACGGCGGACTTTAAAACACACACTCTAATTATTCAACTGATTCCGCCTTCATTTGTGTTATTAAGTTTTTAAACCTTAAAATAAATAAAACTTTACTTAAAACATTAAATAGCCATTGTTACTTCCCGACAATGAATGATAGACCATCATGTCTAACATACTTTTATTTCTCCCAAAGTTTGTGAAATTTTCAAACATACAGAAAATGCAGAGGACCTATACCTGGATGCATATATCACCTGCCACTAGTGCATTATAATTAGTTGGTATTTCTTTGTTTTTAAACTATCCTTATTTCCATTCACCCATCAACATCAACCTCATAAGCTTTGCTGCCTTCAAAATAAGCGATAGCACTATTCTTTCTTTAGAGGACAGTGATCTAAAATGTTGATAAACACATAGGGTCCTGTTGGTATCACCACACTCAAGCTACAGGACAGGGGCGGACGCACCGTGGCCTGGAGCCAGATCTGGCCCTTGGGTGGTTCTTCTAAATAGTTTCACCGTAACTGCCACCCCAGCCGTGAATTGCAAAGTCTGGATTATTGTCCGCTGGCCCTTTGCAGCAGAGGTGTGAAGGCCATTGTAGATTTTTATAGCTGTCCTTTACCAAATCAACACACTTTCCTTCTACTTACGCTTTGCTGAACGTTTTTCATCATGAATACATGTTAAATTTTTTCAAATGTATTGACTGCATCTATTGTGCAATCATTTCATTTTTCAAGAATATATTGATGATATATGTATTATCCTGATTAATTCTTCATTGTTGAAACCCACTTGCCTTCCTAGAGAAACCAGCACTTGGTCGTGATTTATTATCCATCTACATATTGTTGTATTTACTTGACTGCTCTTGGGTGGCGATCAGCTTCTAAACCGTACAGAAGTGTGCTGCCTGCTGCCTGTCAGCCTGGCTGAGGGGGTGGGGCGCAGGGAGACGTTCTGTTGTCCCGGTCTGGGGCCGTCTTAGGCACCGGGGAGGGAGTGTCTCCGTGTCCACGTCTCCCTTCTCACCGCACTGCAGCCTCGCAGGTCCTGGGCGGAGGAGAGGTCCTTAGCCTTCCCGTTGGACAGGAAATCTTTGATGACACCGGTGTCACTCTGGGGCCCAGGACTGTCTGCTGCTTTTCCCACAGGGCGGAAGTGGTTTGCCCCCTCAGCCTCCTGAGCCGTGGGTGGCTCTGTGGCAAAGACACGCCCGTGGGCGCAAATTCCCCTTGTGTCCGGGTGCCCGGGCTCCATCCTCACTCACATGCTCGCTCCCGCTCAGCCTGCAGTGGTTTGTCTGGGACGCTTCTGTGAGACCGTCCCATGTCTGCGTGACGCAGCACCCCCGCTCCCCTCGGTGACCTCCTGCTGCCCCACGTGGCCCTTTGGGGGAACCCGCTTTGCTTCCCGCGCAGGCCCCTTGGCTGCTTGTTTCTCTCACGGGTTCTGGGAAGTTAGGGTTTTATAGTTCGTTTGAGTTTCCTTGCTTTTCATGTCACATGGCTGGGAAGCTCTGTGCCACACATTTGCTTTTCCAGGCTGTGCTTGGCCTTAAAAGAATCTCATTGTTTGCTCGTAGTAGGGTATTTATGACATCATATTTATTCTTTTACTATTTCCTGGTTCTAGATACTTTGACATATCCTTCTCATCATTAGGCTCTAAAAACAGAATGATAAAATTTTAATAAGAGGATGAAAATAGAATAATGACGTGCAGTGATGTTTTACAAGTACTTCCTAGAATTAAAAAATGAAACGTCTTCTATTGCTAATACAGCTGTAACAAAGAAAAGGAGTGGTATTCCCTCTGGATGTGTCTTCTAAAGCTGTTGCCGGGTGCTCACGGGGGTGCTGTGAACGTGGTCACTGTCGCTACCCCTGTGGCGAAGGACTGTGAATGTGGTCCCGGCCTGTGGTCCGCGCCTGAAATCGGACCTTCCACGGCGCTAACCGCTTACAGAAGCACCACAGGGGCCCGATGTGTCGACTAGATACACTGCCTCTGACTCGGGATGAAGAATGTCCCTAAGTATTTGTTTACAAGTGAATATTATGATCCTTTTCGTGAAAACAATATGCAGTTAAAGAGGAGTTACATTTTGGCTCAAAAATTACACATTTGTCTGAATTTTTCAAACACCACGTGAAGGGAGCGAGCTGCCCGGACAGCATTCTCTGCCCCGAGCTGAGAGGCCGGGCGCTCCGCCCTCTGCCTGGGCCCCGTGTCGTTACCCCCAGCCCACAGCTGCGCGGTCTCTCCCAGCCCCACAACCCCGCAGTTCTTACGCCGTGAGTCCCTGTGCAGTCGCTCGATGGCAAACTGACAATACGTCTTCCTATCGTTGCAGGTTTCATATGGGGCGAAATAAAGCAGATGTGGGATGGCGGACTTCAGGATTACATCCACGACTGGTGGAATCTCATGGATTTTGTGATGAACTCCTTGTATTTAGCCACGATCTCCTTGAAAATTGTTGCATTTGTAAAGGTAACTCTTGTTTATGTGGTGGGTCACGTGTAAATTCTGATAGATATTGATGGACCTTCCACTGCCCTCAATTTCACTAATATTTCTACTTTATCTGGAAGTGACATTCACCAGCTCATGATCTATTGACAGGAAGGTATAAAATACATAGGCAATACATCATTTATAACCAAAAAACAAATTTAACGAACAATTAGAAGTTGTCACCCAATTTTCTTATATGTAAGTTGAATGATGCCTCAGAATGACTCACAGCTCCTCTCGTTTCTAATCCTTTCTCTTTCTAATGAAATTCTATCTCAAATACTTTAAATTCTGGCAAAAAAAAATCCATTTTTATGAGTTATAACTCATAAAAGTAGACAGATCAAAATATTATTCTTTCAGAGCGCTGAAGTTATTATTTCGGTTTAAACTAATATAGTTTGATAGTATTTGAGCAGAACATAATTTTTCTCCTTACCCCATTCATCATGACGGGGCCTGAAAGCTCACCCACCCACCACCCCCTAGAATTTGCACATCAGTCTTATCCCAAATCACGTAACTTACGTCACACAGTTTTGTTCTGCAATGACAGGGCGATTTTGTACTTTGGGGGATGCTTTTCCAACCAAAGTATTGTCATCCCCGCCTTCCTGCCTTTGTCCCTCGTCTCTCTTTTTAAAAAAACGTGTTTCAAAATAACAGTCAATTAGTCAAAAAGGAAGAGTGTCTAACTCCGCAGGAATGACTCACGCCGTTCAGTGATCTGAACTAGAAAACGCTATAGCGTGTAGGTGAGCAAATTCGTTTATTGGAGTTTCCCCAAGAGCGGCCTTGGTCCTCCTGTGCAGCGTGCGGTCCCAGCAGGGTCCACGCCACCGCCCGGCGGGAAGACCACGGTTTCCAGAACTTGCTCAGTTAAAAGGTTTCCAGCCCTCATCAAAACATCAAGAAAAAGCATTTTCTGCCTATTTCACGGGAAACGAGCTGTGTTTTAAGAATGAAAACATAAGTTGGGGATTCTTCTTACTGGGTGCAGGCCCCTGCCCCTGAAGGCCTATTGAGACAGCAGGCGGAGCCGTCTTAGCCACGGAGGCGAGCGCCTCTCCGTCCGTTTCCCCTTCTCTCTGTAAAGACCCTAAGCAAGTACGTGTATAAACTGGTTCTGACATCTCCACTAACGCAGGGTATACCTGTGTTTTTGTGGCCCATGCCCTTACAAAATGCTGCTATTATACGACTACAGCAGTTTTTCTTAAACTCCCAGGTACCTAAGAATTGCCTGGAGAGTGTGAAAAAACAGATTCACTTTCTTCACCCCCAGAAAGTCTAAGGAGGACTATTAGGGATCAGCCTGAATGTGCATTTCTAGCGACCTGGCCAGGGGACGCTGCTGGAGCCGGTCTAAGGAAGACCCTGTGGCCAGCCCCGGGCTGTATGCGTCTGCTCAGCAGCTCACCGCAGCGTGACACAGGGTCCAAAAGGGGCCGCTCGCCTATTTCTCATATAGAATATTTATACTAAGGGACATATTTTATATTTTATCATTTTATATACTGAGCTACCCGGGCAGGGCCTGGACTCACCCATTCTTACCTCCTGTTCTGTCATTCAATTTTTCATGCTCATTTTAAACAACTTATGACTTACTCTTTCTGGAAAAGGCGGCTTATTTGTGTAGAAAAACAGAGTGCTCTCTGTCAGGGAAACCGCTGTGACGTAAGCCAACCCACAGAAGGCGTGGGGCACAGGACACAGGTCACACTGGGACACCGGCTGCCGATGTGGTTGCGGAGGACGCAGCGGGGAAAGGGAAGTGCACCTGCGTGAGGACTTGGCACGGGAGAAGGGCTGCGTCCCAGGCCACGGCAGCATCAGGGAGGGAGCCCTGCCTGCCTGGCGGTACTGTCCTAGAGCTGTAGGGAGGACAGGGGCGTGGCAGCTGCCGTGTTCACGGACATGCGTGAGCATTCCAGGGAGAGAGACCCAGGGTGCCAAGTCCAGGTGTACGAAGCGGGTCACTGCGAGAGATGACCCAGGAGACGGAGCCAGAACAGGACGGGAAGGCCTCGCCACACCCTGCAGTAGAACGTTTTCCTGTAAATACAGAGGGAGCCTCGTGGTGAGGAGCCGTGGGGTCGCCACGGGCGTGCGGAGCCAGTAGAGGGTTGGGCTTGAAAGAGGTGAAGGGAAGACCCACAATATAAGAGGGTTATTAGTTATAGAGCAGATGAGCTCATTCTGACGCTGCGGCCCGGTAAACAGTTCCCCTGCGGTGGGGCTTCGGTCCCTGGCGGGGCAGTGGGGGTGCCGGGTTCTCGCTCTGCCACGGTGGCGGGCGCCACGGGCAAGGAGCCGGAGCGGCTGCATGTCGGGGACCCCCGCCCCCCCCCCCCGCCCAGGAGAACGACTTTCCCTTCCAGGCTAAACAAATGCCCTCCAGGGAGACACCGGCCCCCCGTCTGTTGTCCGTGGAATGTCAGCCGCTGGCTCCGGGACAGAGGTTTCCCGGCCTCTCGGGCGGTCTCTGTTCCTAACTTACAGGCTTGTTTGCCACTCAGACACGCCAGCCCCGGCGCCAGGCGCTCTGCTCAGGACCCTGACCCGCTGAAACGTGGGTGTGTTTGCGTGGCTCTGCTCCCCTACAGTGACCAGCAGTGCCGGGCTCTGAAGCAGACGGCAGGAAGTCTCGTGGGGCAGAGGCTCGCGAGTCAAGATTTGTGAAGCGGACAGCTTTCCTCTTGCCATTTTGGAAGTCCCAGCTGAGATCGTCACCGTCCCTGCAGTGATATCGCACCGCCCAGAACTGCTGTGAAGCCGGGAGAAGGGCGGCGCCTCTAACCAGACGTGCTAGTTGGAGGGTCCCCAACTGTGGACAGCGGAGCGTCTCTGGCCCCAGGCTGAGGCCCCCCACTTCTCCTCTGCCTTCCAGCAGCACTTTGTGTTCATCTCAGAGAGCGTTTTTATTACAATGAGTCGCCTCTGTCGTCCTCACTGGACGACGGACACGTGACGGGAGAACGTGTTTCCTGAGCAACGAGTACACGCAGGGCGGTGCTCAGCACGCCGAGGAATAAGCTTTACGGGGCCCTTCGTATAGCTCGACAGGAAGACGACTCAAAGCTGAGTTTTTAACTCTTTTAAAATAATTGCTGGTCAAATGTTAACATAGCAGATATTTTTCTCAAGTCACATGTTTTATATAATTTAAGGAGTGTTAAGTATCACATTGCATATTAACTATAAAAACTTAGCTATTCGGGGGCATCCAGGACGATTCCCTGTTGAGCTCCATCTACACTTAGGGGACCGCACACGCAAGGCACGGACTGCCATGCCCAGCTGCTCAGTACTGTTTCCAAGGCAACAGATCGCTGCTCCCACGCATTGTGCGTGATTTGTATCATATACGCGTTCCTCTAGAACAGGCAAGTGTGTCACACGTGGTCGGTACGGCCACTGATTACTTCGCTGAAAACTTAGCGCCTTCCGTTCATCACGGGGTTTCCTTTGTTGTAAGGATATCAGTTTTCCTGATATAAAACCAGCTGTTTTCCCCTACGTAACCCTTTTCTTTCCTCTTTTTAAAAATCCTGTCACAGAGGGTGAAAACCGATGTCATTCACGTGTAAACAAATACTCCGAGTGACAAGGCCATGTCAGGAAGGCACTTCAGTTGAAGTTTATAAATGACGCATGACTCGAATAAACTTCTGTACTCATGCAGATTCGTACGGCGGCCGTTGTCAGGGAGGCGTGGGCTTCCCTGGAAAGGCGCCCGGCCTGACCTTGACCTCCTCACAGGGACGTGCCTGTCTGACCTCCCCTTTGCTCCTTCCTCCTCTCCAGTACAGCGCCCTGCACCCCCGGGAGTCCTGGGACATGTGGCACCCCACGCTGGTGGCCGAGGCCCTGTTCGCGATCGCGAACATCTTCAGCTCGCTGCGCCTCATCTCCCTGTTCACGGCCAACTCCCACCTGGGGCCCCTGCAGATCTCGCTGGGGCGGATGCTGCTGGACATCCTCAAGTTCCTGTTCATCTACTGCCTGGTGCTGCTGGCCTTCGCCAACGGCCTCAACCAGCTGTACTTCTACTACGAGGAGACCAAGGGGCTGAGCTGCAAGGGCATCCGCTGCGAGAAGCAGAACAACGCGTTCTCCACGTAAGGGGGCACGCTCCTTGCGGGGCGTCGTGCGGGGCTTGGGGCGGGTCGCGTGAGGGATTGGGAAGGCCCGCGACACGCGGGCGCCAAGAAGGTTGTGCTTAAGGTGGGAGCTCTATATACTGTGCTTTTTAATATTAAGTTGGTAGGGGTGACGTTGCTTAATAAGAACATATAAGTTTCAAGTGCAGCGCATTTCCATGATGCATGACCTGTGTTCTGCATATGTGCCCCCCACCCAAGGTCAGATCTTCTTCCATCACCATGGGTTTGGCCCCCTTTGCCCTTCCCCTCCCCCCGCCCCTTCCCTCTGGGACCCACCTCGCTATTCTCTGCGTCTGTGAGTTTTGGTTTGTTTGTTCATTTTTTTGCTTTGTTTTATATCCCACACGTGAGCGAAATCGTATGATTCTTAACTTGGTTTGTATGACGTATGTCCCTAGGCACGATATTCTCAGGGGCCATTCAAGGTGGCGCCAACGGCGGTGTCCCCTTTCCTTACGGCTGAGTGGTGGTCCGTGGCACGTACGCACCACGTCTTTATCCAGTCATCCATGGAAGGGCACTTGGACTGTCCCCATGTCTTGGCCACCATGAATAATGCTGCAATGAACACGGGGGTGCATATATTTTTGTGAATAAATGTTTTCAAAATTTTCAAGTAGATCCTCAGAACAGGACATGTATTTTTAAATTAATCAAATACATATAACAGTATTCAGGCCTTATTATTATGTCTTATTATGTACGGGTTGTATCGACAGAGCCATGAGCGCTGTTCCCGCTTTGTTCCAGGTTGTTTGAGACACTGCAGTCCCTGTTTTGGTCAATATTTGGGCTCATCAATCTGTACGTGACCAACGTGAATGCCCAGCACGAGTTCACGGAGTTCGTCGGGGCCACCATGTTTGGGACGTACAATGTCATCTCCCTGGTCGTCCTGCTCAACATGCTGATAGCTATGATGAACAATTCTTACCAACTCATCGCTGTAAGCTGAATAATCTTATTTTAATCCATCATTTTCCCCAGAAGGCACTGTTCCCAGCTCAACTCCGTCCGAGTGTCATTGGAAATGAGGTTCGGAATTGGCTATCGATGAGACAGAGTGGAATATAACTGGTTAATTTGGAATTTGTAGGCGGCAGTCACCAGCATTAGCTACATGCTAATGTAGTGGTGTCACATGATGCGTGGTTATAAAATAAACTAACTATCTCGCTGGGCTGTCACTGGCTCTGGCAAGCGGTGGGTGAGGCAGGAATCGCACGCGGGCGCCAAGTGTCCTGCAGTGCCCTTGGGCCTTTCCATCGTCTCAGTCCCCTGGGTCCTCACTCGGAACGTCAGCGAACTCGGGCCACAGGGGGTCTGAGGGCGCGGTCACAGCGTTTTCAGTTTCTCCAAGCCTCGCGGAGCAATGCAGGTGTTGCCCTGAATTCTGTCGCAGGGTATACTGGACTCTACGTGCTTATCGGAAATTCTGGCATCGAGGCGCTTTGCTTAATTATTCATTCATTCATTCTACGAATCCTTCTTGTGCACTTATCTGCTGCCAGGTTCCATTCTAGGACCCAGAGATGCAGCCATGATGGGAAACAAAGCCCTCTCTCCCTCTGAACTTACACACGAGGGATGTGTATCTGTGGCCCGTTGCAACAGCGATAAAGTAGATTGTACAAGAATGAAACACGTTCCCCAAGGCTTTAATGCCTTAGACGAGCGTCACTCAGGAAGGACGGTGACAGGCCGCTCATTTGCTCCACAAAGAACAACACTTAGGTCTCAGCCCGGAGCCTGTCGCCGAAACTCTGGAATGTGGTTCTCGTTATTTTGAGAGGCAATGTTTGAATTTTACTTAAACCTGTCACAAACGAAAAATTGCATAATTAGAAGAAAAAGTGACTTTTATTTACGGATTCACAGTCTAACATAGTCCCACTCGGATCTCCGTGGGTCCTAGAATTTGCATCTGGATAGCTAAATTCATGAGCTTCATCTAAGCCTGTTATAAGTCTGAGAGTTTTTACATGGACCCCGCGTACCCGCTTCAGAACGTGGGCACGCCTCTCATCAGCACACTCCCGCAGCGCGGATTCCGTGTTCCTGACCACCCTTCAAAGACGCTAGGGAGCCTCTCAGTCTAAAGCTGCAGGCAGAGACGCTGTGCATACGGTCTGGGTTCTGTAAAACTTTAAATGTACCAAGTCCATCCAGAGAGTGCTATTCAAGGATAGTATGCCATTCCCTTCCTGCTTCTTTGTGGGGTGCGTCTTCCTGGGTTACTTCTCACAGAGAGGAGAAGGAGCTTCAGTTCTGTTTTCCTTTAGCCCAGACACTGAAACCACCTGAAGGGAGGGCGGGGGCCCCACGCAGAGCCGGGGTGCCCCCCAGCACCTAGGCAAGACGCCTCCCTGAAGCATGGACCTGCCCAGTGTTGTACTTCCCCGGGCCCCAGAATATCCGGGAATTACCTTGAGGACTTCTCCTTCCGTCCTCCTAGTCCTAACTCAGAGCTTCAGGGTAAAGCATAAAAGGGAGAGAAGTTTCACAGCAAAAAGGCAAGGTCGGTCATGCCGGCCGCATCTAACGCCTGCTTCCCGAGCATGTGTTCTTTGATCAAGTATTTACTGTGCACCTGCTAGATGCTTGATTTTAGGAATCCACAGACTAAGGAAGTCCCTCCCCTCGAGAGGAATGTGACATAGCAGAGACGAATTCAGTAAATAATGTCAACACGGCGAGAAGGGACTGGGGAGTGCGGCAAGGCCCAGGGGCGCGGGGCGGGGGCACTGGAGGCTGACGGCAGGCGGGCGGGCTTCCTCCGAAAGCAGATGCTAAGCGGAGGGCCAGGCGGGAACGTGGGCAGCACCAGGACTTTTAGTCACCACCAGCCCACGGCTTCTCACGTCCAGTGTTCTAACCACTGTCGGCTCTGTTAGACCCTCCCAGAATCTCAAGCAAGGCACAAAGGGAGAGCCTTCTTGGGCTGTTAGTAAGAGAAGCCTTCATGAGGTCAAGATCACCCCTGATCGGTGACTCCCTGAGAATCAGGAGGAGCAGAAGCTACTCACAGGCCATGGCTTGATCTAAGGGGCTGCCTCTTTATCCCCTTGAGTCCCATTCACTGTGGCTGCAGCAAACAATATATGCTTTCAGGTGTTGACTTTAGAGAGAAAGAGAGACAGACAGACATCGATTTGTTGTTCCACTCATTCGCACACTCATTGGTTGATCCTTGTATGTGCCCTGATCAGGAATCGAACCCGCAACCTTGGCGTACGGGGCAATGCTCCAACTAACCGAGCTACCCGGCCAGGGCCTACAAGCTTGTTTAGAAAGAAAGAGGAGAAGGGACCAGAGGAGAGGAATAGGAGGGAAAGTGGCTCCAATCAGACATTTGCTGAGCAGCCGCGGAGGCCGTGCGTCACCCAGATTCAGCAGTGCCTGTTGACAGCACCGTGCAGCCAGTGCCTAGACCAAAATTCACACCGTTCGCAGCAGAAGGGTGTGCACAGCACACGCCATCTTCAGGGCCCAGCAGCTGAGGCGTATGAGGGTGATGTCCAGTGTGACCCGGTCCTGCTCTACAATCTGAGTTCCTTTTGCCCGGACCAGTGGGTTACAATGAGCCCGTCTGCGCTCTCTCCCCGTACGTGTGCCTCGTCACTGGCACCTCCTACTTCTCCGGTTTTCCGCTCAAATCATGCGTGGCTTGTTTAGGAGGCGGGCCGCTCTCTGATGGCCACGTGTGTTCTGAGGTCTCCCCGGGGCATAAGTGAAGCGGAACGATGAGCACGTGACGCTGGGGGGTCATGAGCTCGGGCCTGTGGGCAGCACCAGCCATGCCCCTCTCAGCGGCCCTTAGGCCAGGGCGAGGTCAAGGTTGAATGTCGTGTCTGAGTCCCCACTCTGCCATTGTCAGGGAACTTCCCTCTGAGTTGACAGGGGGACAGTGATTCCCATGGAAGAGTGTCAGGTTAGGCTTTTCCTGGGAACCCACGAAGGTGACGTTCACAGAGGCGAGGTGGGGTTCAAGGCTCTTGGTGGCCAGAATCTCATGACACGGAGCCAATGCAACCCCACGAGGCACCAGGGAGAGGCTCACCTTCCGGGTGGGGCCGGTCACTGCAGGCTAACCTGGCGGGACTTCAGATGTCTGTTGTGTGGAGGGGGGAAGGATGGAGGTGACGAGGGAGCGGTGACTCGTCGCCGGAGGAAGCCACCGTGCGACACGGTTAGATGCTGAGGCAGGCGTCGGCGCTGCGCTCCTGGGCCGGGAGCCGGGGAGAGCTGGGCTGCGCAGCGCCTGTCGCTCCGAGGCCCGCCAGCAGCTGACTGTCCTTCTCCACAGGACCACGCGGACATCGAGTGGAAGTTCGCTCGGACCAAGCTGTGGATGAGCTACTTTGAGGAAGGGGGCACCCTGCCCACGCCCTTCAACGTCATCCCAAGCCCCAAGTCTCTCTGGTACCTGGTCAGGTGGATATGGACGCAGCTGTTTAAGAAGAAGATGAGAAGGAAGCCAGAAAGTTTCGGGACAATAGGGGTAAGCACCCAGCACATGCGTGCGCCCCGTTTTTGAGTCTTTGCGTGGACGGTATTTCGGGTGGAACGTGTTTGCGCTCTTAGCTGTCCTGTCCTTGCAGGTTACGTCTGCCGAGCAGCGGCCATATCTAAGGCACCATCTAAGTGACTGACTCTGTCACCCAGCCACTCTGTGCGGTGAGGGCTGCCCCTGTTCAGTAGGAGCCAGTCTTCAGGATGTGACTCCTAGTCCCCCCGCCCCCCGCCCCCCGCCCCCCCGTCATGGCCTGGGGGCAGCCCAGCCTCTCTCAGCACCGTCATGGCCCCAGCTTTCCGGAGCTGTGACCCCGGGTTATTTGCGGCATCTTTCCTGCTGTTTTCTCTCTCCGGACGGCCGTAGAAGGGGTCTGTCCCGGCATCACCTCGTCGTCTTGGTGCCGAACACAGGCTCCTCCCAGAGCCCGTGGTGCTTGGTTAAACTTCCTCGGTTAAGCGGCGGGGTGAATACTGCAACTAGAAAATTCTGGGCCACAGTGCGGCCCAGTGGTTCCAGAGCACGTTCCTCTGTCCAGCGCTCTGCTTCTCCTCTCCCTTGTATTCAAGGCCGAGAGGCTGTGTTTGTGCCAAATATCAGGGCTGCTCAGAGCCGTGCACCGCCGACCCGGAAGGTTCTAGTTGCTTTGGAAATTTCTCTCCTACTGGAAAGCGAGAGTTCAAGCCATTACAGCAGAAAGTACATGGACGCAGGTCTTGGTTCCCATCCAACCAGTGACAGGACAAGTCACTCCTCGTTTATTTCTCACTTTATTCCCTAATCTTCAAAGTTCCCACAGCGATGTCTGGGGAATCAACACCTTCACATCCATGAGACGCTTTGACCTTCTAAGAGAAATTGCTTTGGAAAGGGTTCGAATATGCCTTTATATTAGAATTACTGAGTCATGCTAGTTATTTCGTTAGAAATCCTTCCTTGGTTTTAACTTTATTGACCATAGTTTATGACTGCTCGTTATGAGCTCAGCGGCCCTCCGGCCAAAGTGCTGTCGCCGGCGTCGGACGGGGCTTTCTGTGCTGAACGTGGCCTTGCCGTCTCTGCAGGCTCAGGGGTAGTTCCAACTCTCACGAGCAATTGGCTGGCAAGAGAGTACAGTGAACGGGGACGGCTCGGAGGGGCAGACGCACGTTCTCCTCAGCTGCCGCTTCGTGAGCTCGGAGGCCTGAGGTCTGGGCTGTCTCCGACCTCAGGAGCAAACTCGGATCGCGGGTGGCCTTACACCGCCATCCTCACGCTAACGCACAGGCCTCAGCACGGACCCTAGGAAGAGTTAACGGTTTACTCCAAATGTCCCATTTCTCTTTAAAAAAAATAAGTTCAAATTATTTTTTAAAATATGGCTGTGAAATAAATGTAATGATTTAAGTCTAACAGGCAGCTATTGCGTGTGTTCTTCATGCCAGGAACTGAGCTGGGAAGTGGGGCAGCTGACTTGCAAAGGGTGGTTTTCGTGTTTCTAACATGGGCGCGGCAGGCAGGAGACTATTACTGTCATGCATGTTACATACACATGTAATATTATAGGGTCATTCCGTGCCATGAAAACAGTGCAAGAAATAATGTTTCCTTGAGACAAACAGGGAAAGGTTTCAAAGAATCCGCATCCTGGCTTGTTCCTTTCCACGTCAAAAGAGACTTGTCCTTTTCCCCATCTCTTTCTGAAATTCATAAGAAATGTATTTAATCCCTAAAAAGATATTAGTGAGCAATACCACCTTATGAGTTTTTAAAGAAATTTAAACAGAGTTTCTGGGCCCCAAAATAAAAGCCACACACAAAAGAAATTCTTCCTTAATATTTTAATTTTAGGCTATAACTGTGGGAATCTTGGGCTTTAAGATGCTACGGAACTTGTAAGAAGACATGAGGCTCTGCACTAATAGTTGAAGAAACCCGTGAATTCTGCCACCAGAGCCCTGAGGACTGCTCTCGGGAGGTGGCTTCCCGCCCTCCTGCCCCCACCCCGCAGAATCCCCCACTGCTGACGCTTTGGGAGGAGTGTGTCACCATCATGTCTTAGAGGCAAAGAGGGGCTTAACCTTCACTTTTCTATAAAAGTGAGGGTTCACTCCTTTCAGAGGAAGAAGGTCAGGTTTAGAAGCTTTCTTTTCTGTGCATTGCCTGGCTTGACATTTATTTTTATGTCTCCGTCTCTAACTTTAAACATTTTGATCCAAGGTGGGGCGCAGAAAGACAATTCACAATTAATAGTGACGTCAAACCATTTCTTTTTCCTTAGCCATGTTAATTGTACTAACCTGCGGGTGTTTTTATGCTCTGGGAATTGATGACGAACGGAACAAATATTGCGAGTCACGTCTGTCTCCTCCAGACTGGTCCGTGCTCAATGCTGCCCCTTCTCTGCTGAGCTAAGGTGCTGGGCAGGTCCCCCCCTCAGCAAACTCAAGGCTATAAATGTGCTCTTTCTCCAGACTGTGTTTCCAAAATGGGAAGAATACAATATTTTGGTTTGCATAGTCTTAGTTGAGTTCTATACACTTGTATTTTAGATGGAAATAAATAATATATATTACTTGTAAATATATACATATAAGGTAAATCAAAAGTCAATTAAGCTGATTCTAATATTAACAGAGGAATTGAGAAAATAACGTCAGAAATAATTGATTTTCCTATGACTTCCTTTCAGTTTGGATAATCTTCCTGACAGTTACTTGTGTAGACGGGAAGACAAGATCACGTACCCGTTAACGAAAAGGGGACGATCGTGGCTTGGACGATTGCGTTACACTTCAAAGGGACCCTGGAAATCATTGAGCTCAACCGCTTCCTTTAAAAGAGAGCTTGTTCCGTTGCCCAGTGTCTCCCGGGGACAGAGCTGGGGGACAGCCCGGGCTTTGTTTTCCGTCCCCTGTGCTTTGCTGTGCTTCTCCCACTTCCCCGCAGTGACCCCTTCCAGGCTGGGTTTCCTCAGCAGCTTCTGGGGGTCCTGTCACCGTGTCCAGCTGCTTTTAGGGTCCTGTCTCTCAAGGTTCTTGTTTAACAGGCTGGCTAACCTGCTCCCAGTAGTGGGTTCCCTGGGTCATAAGGAAATTCCATCTTTAATTTTTTGAGGAGCCGTAACACTGCTTCCTGCAGCGGCCGCCCCGTCTGCATTCCCACCAACGGTACATGAGGGCCCCCTTTCTCCACGTCCTCGCCAGCGCTTGCTGTTCGTGGGTTTATTGATGATGCCATCTGATATGTGTGAGGTGGTATCTCATTGGGGTTTTAATTTGCATCTTTCTGATAATTACTGACATTGAGCATTTTTTCATATGTCTGTCGGCTGTCTGTGTGTCCTCGTCCTCTGCCCACTTCTCTTCGTTTCTCTGGTGTTAACTTGTCTGAGTGCTTTATACATTTGGGATATTAACCCTCATCAGCTGTATCACTGGCCAACACGCTCTCCCATTCGGTGAGCTGTCTGTCCATTTCGCTGACGGCTCCCTCTGCTGCGTAAAAACAGTTTAGTTTGATGTCGGCCCGCTCGTGTGTTTTTTGTTTCCCTTGCCCGAGGAGATAATGTCAGAAAAAATATTGCTAGGGCTGTCTGCGCTTTTACTGCCTATGTTTTCTTCTGGGGTTTTCCTGGTCTGAGCCTTACATTTAGAGTTTATTCTTGCATCTGGTGTAAGAGGTGGTCTGGTGTTGCTCTTCTGCTCAGCCGGTGTTCAGCGGCCATTCGGGGCGAGTGCTCTGTAATTTAGTTGTAAATCCTTCAGTTCCCGGGGGCGGGGGGTGGGGGCTGTAGCTCCCCCTACCCCACAGCCATCTTGGATCCTTCTCAACAGGAAACATGTTTAAAGCCAGACTGGGTTTCTACATGCGATGCTTAAGCTCAGAGGATGCTGAACTGAAAAAAGTTATGATTTTTAAAAATATCATTTAAAATGATGTTTATTTCTTTAATGTAATGTTTTCCACTTATCCTCCCCGGGGCCTTTGGCGTCCCTCAGCTCTCGGACGACAGGGGGGACTCACGCCGGAGGAGCTGCCATGGACGTGCACCGGTGGGGCCGCCGCAGGGGAACGAGGAGCTCTGAGCAGGCCGGCACCCCGTCGTCACTCAGGGAAAGGATGATCACAGTGTGTGCCTTTCCAACGTCGTTTTAGGGATAATCTATCACATGGCACTGAAGTCATCCCTTTCAGGAGGCCCACCTACAAACCTCACGGAGATGATGGTATTGATCTGCGAGTGACTCAGATCCTAATTTACAGCTGGGAGATTTGCTGACAGGGACTTCTGATGAATTTTTCTTTCTGGAGTGGCTTTGGGAGCAATAAATGGCTTCCTAGTCTTGTTACTTCCAGAGTGAGATTCCGAATACTTGGTTTGGCAAGGTGACATTCAAGTATTTTATTTTGTTTCGTTTGTGTGCCCGGAAAGTGCGATCGTAGAGAACAGCAGGCAGACCCGCCTGTCAGTGGGCAAACCTGCAGTTTTTAAAAGCGGCCGCATCCTGGGACGGCCCCTCACCGCGTTACTTAGTTTTAAAAGGAGGCGAACACCTCAAGCTGTGTCCTTTCAGGAAGCCACCGAGCAAAGCAAAGAATAAAAGGCATCATTCATGGGCTTCAAATTCGTGATCAACCAGACCCCAGCGGGAAAGAGAGGAGGCGGCTCTGACCGTGGGCGGCGGGAGCAGCCCCGCGGGGGCCGCGGAGAGCCAGGTGCCCGCCGAGGGAGAAGGATGCCACGGCCGGTCCCCAGGGCGCTTTGTTTCCTGCTCCAAAGCAACCTGGCACTGCATTGACACGCAGCGCTGCCCCCCGCCGGGAGCTTCCCCCCGCGTGGGCATGTCCCTTGATCGTTAGCCCCGTGGTCCGGATACAGCCTTTGTCTCGCCCGAGCAGATCAGGAGAGGCCCGCGCCTGCGAGTTAGTGCCCGTGACGCCCGGGCGCGCCCTCGGCTGGTCCGCAAGCCGCCCGCCAAGGGAGGCCCCGCACACAGCGCTCGGCTTCTGAAATAAAGCACAAAGGAATCCGCCAGCTTACGGGCTCCGCTCCCTCCGAAATGCTCTTCCGCGGTGGCCTTTCTGCCTCGGGGTCCTCTGTCAGCGTCTCCAGAGCAGAGTGCTTGGCTATGTTTTTAGCGCACCAACATCTCAGCAGCTGAGCCGAAGAGCTTTGTCCCTGTGCCCCGAGTCCCTGCAGCCCCCTGGCTCCTGTCCCCCTCAGGCTGGCGGTCCCCTGTGACTCTTACTGTCCCCTCCCTTCTGCACACACCGCTGTCATTTCCGCTCACACCTGCTTCGCCTTCAGCTGCATTATGGGAACGGCCTCCCAACTGAGAGCTTCCTCTCCCGATTCTGTCCCACTTATCTTTCTCCCTGGCGTGGCTGCCAGGTGACTGTCACAGCGCTTAGACTTCGATCACATGTCACTCAACCAAAGGCCGCAGGTGCCCCCAACCACTGAACCCCCTGTGCCGCCGAGGCGTCGCCCTAAAGACCCCGTGCTGACCTCCCCAGTGACCTCGCCTGTACGCTCCTCGTCGGTTGCGTTGCAGCTGGACGGGCGGGCGTCCCCGGAGCACGGCTCTTAGTCTCTAACGCCGGCACGTTCGGTCACCCGTCCCAGGCGTCTGCGACACCGGTGCGCCTGGCCGCTCAAAGCCAGCGGTTCTCTCCTGTCCGACCTGCCATCTCGTGCCCTGTCTGCGGGCTGCTGCTCTCCTGAGCCCAGCGGGCACCCTCCTTCCTACACCCAAACGACGTCCTTACAGCACTGCCCGCGTTTTCCTTTGTATTCCGCCTTCATCTGTAGACACGTGTTCTTGGCGTTCCGTCTAACAGGCTGTGAGCCGCTGAAGGGCAAAAACGTCTCTTTCGTTCACCTCTGGCTCCTTGCAGCTCGTGGCCATGAACATGGAGGCGCTTAGTAAATAAACCTTAAATTGGCCCCGTGAGCTAAGATTCATGATAGAGAAACCCCAAAGGAAAACTCACAGAGGCTGCAGCAAAAATCCAATATCATGCAGAGACGCTCCCAAAACTTAGGGACCTCCCGACAGAGGACCGGCTGCCTTACAAGTCTCCCAGCGTGGCCGGACACTGGCACCCTGATGCCACCAGATGCTGGCGAGGACGCGGAGCGACAGCAGCTCTCGTTCATTGCTGGTGGGGGTGCACAGTGGCGCAGCCCCTTTGCAAGACTGTTGGGTGGTTTCCGGCAAAACGAAGTATAATTTTACCACACGGTCCAGCCACCACGCTCCGTGGTAGTTACAGGAAGGAGCTGAAAACCGATGTCTGCGATAACCTTGCACAAGGACGCACAGAGTGGCTTTCCTGTAATTACCCAAACTCGGAAGCGGCCAATCTGCCCTTCAGCAGGTGAAGGGCCATACGAATGCGGGTCCGGCCAGACAGCGGGATATGATTTAGAACTAAACAGGAACGAGCTACCAAGGCATGAGAAGACACGGAGGAACCCTAAATGCATATTGCTAAGTGAAAAAGCCCACCTGAAAAGGCCACCTACTGTGTAGTCCCCCCTACATGACATCCTGAAGAAGACCGAGTAAAGGCGAGGGATGTGCCAAGGTTGAGCTGGAGGGAGGGGCGCGCAGGCAGAGGAGGAGAATTTTCAGGGCGGTAAAAATACCCGTAGGGTACCGCCAGGTCATGCCATGGTGGTATGCGTCTGACCCAGCCCGCGGGATGTTTCGCTGAGAGTGAACCATAAGGCGCCCACACGCTTCGCTGTGACCCTTAAATTGCTCTAAAAAAATAAAGCCTTAATAAAACAAAATTGGCCGCCTAAAGGAATGTGTTACCTCCTTCCAGTTACTAGAACCAGACCTCACCCTTCTGCTTGCGTGCAAATCTCCGACCCCCACACCTCTCCTGCCCAGGCTGGAAGCACAGAATGCCGCACTGATCACACACAGAGACAATTACCTCTAAGCGGCACACCCTTTTCCTTCCTCAGAGGCGACCTGATACATGTCAGACTACCCACAACTCTTTTTGGTTTAGGGATATTTTTAAAAAACTATTAAACCATGTTATTAATCAGGAAAAAAAATAGAAAGATGATGAGAACTAACATGAGTTAGTGATAGATGCCTTAATCTATTATCTCATTTAATCTTCAAACTCACCCAGCGAGTCTGTCTTCACCTTGCAAAATAAAAAGTGGGGAAGGGAGAGAGCCTCAGGGGTCAAGTCTCGGTGAACTTCAAATCCAGGCGGGCCCCCTAAGTCTGTGCTTTCAGTACCACACCGGCCTATTCTAGAAAGTAAGAAGGCAGAAAACATGTAGACACAATGGTCACGGCCGAGACAAGGATCAGTCCCGAGTTGCTAGTCAGGGGAGAGCGTGTGCAGACGTGAGGACTATCCAAGCTGCAGGATTCAGTAATCATCACACGGCAAATTTATTGCATTTATTTTTATGTTTAATATCCAGAAGATATTTAACATCATTCTTATTTTCTGAGGATACTGAAGTTCAGTTGGCTGATATAATCTTAAAGACTAAAAATTGTTTTGTAGTATTAATCATGGAGATTGGGAAAAACTGGCGAGCAAGAATAATGAACTGTATTAGCCTTATCTTGGGCTCAGGCTATTGAGCAGACCCCAAAAGCCATCTTAGGAAACTTTTCCTGTGTCCTCTCTTTCTACCGGACTATTTTGCTTTGAAAAAATTTCCCCATTAAAATAAACCTGAAACTATTTTTTAAAAGTGTGCTCTTTAATCTTTTTATATTTGTATTAAAAAGTTTTAATTTGTATGTAAGTTTCTAATAATAATACACTGATAATTTTCACTTATTACTCATAATCATCTGATTTTGTCATCCTTATAGTTTTACATTAAGGAAATTTAAAGTTAAATTATGACTTCCAACTGCTTTTTGTTGACTTTTATGGGTTTTTTAAAGACTAAAATAGAATGCTGAAATGCTATAGACCCCTAAAATAATACAATTTGAGTTGACTAAATCCCATATTAAATTCAGTGTTTCTCTCTGTTTAAATCACGGAACACAGGTCTCCTGTGCGGTATTTGTCGTGAGAGCGTTAGAGAGGTTGGCACGCAGCTGGCGTTGGTGTCTGTTCACGTGAAGGAAACTTAGGGACCTAAAGGCCTGTTTTCCTGGATAAGGCCGTTTCCAGTCTCGGGGTCTGGCCCAGCCAGGTCTCAAAAAGAGTCACATACCTCCATCTGGTGGCCCCGTCACAAAATATTTTTTCAAGATGTTCTGCTTCTGTATCGTTTCCAATTTCCCAGTTTTTAATGAATACCATAATCACACTGAAAATTTGTTTCTTAAGGTTCATGTTACAGCGACTGGTATTCAAATAATTAGCAGCCTTGAGAAAGTTTAAGCTTTGCCTCTGCTGTTCCTGAAAGTCACTCTGATCATGAAACACAAATCCAGTCTCTTGGCCACTGAAAATACCATTATTTTCTATCCCTTAAAGAAATGCTTTCTTTTGAATTGTTTGATTTTTCCTGATGCCATTTCACAGTAATGTATGCGTAACTTTTCAAAATTCAGTTTTATCAGCCTATGATGAAATATTTAGTAAAGAACAAGATCAAAAGACTTATTTAAATCTAAGGTATGTTATTTCTTCTGCTTTCTCACAATTTACCAAATTCAGTCCTTTATTTCAGAAATATTTTTAAGATATTTTGGCTAGTTTTCTTCTTTAAGAATCAACACTGATATTTATTTAACAGATATAAAATAGGGATTGATAGATTTTTTCCCTAATATCTTTAGAATAGTTGTGAAGCCTGCAAATACACAATTTTAGTATCGTTTATTATGTAACTCAATTTATGATGGACGCTTTTTTCTATCAGGAAGCGTCTTCTCTCTCCAATCTGCACTCCAGACGTACTGTTCTAAGCTCACCCTCCCCTGCTTCCAGACCACCCTGGTCTCTTCAAAATGTTACCCAGGGCCCATATATATTTTAAAAATCAGTATAGCATAAGTAATGCTGTGTTTGAACAGAATCTTTTATTTGTTGATGTTTGTTAAATCCAACTATATAATTAAAATTGCAATCCTCCCTTAATGCACATCTAATTAAAATTAGTGTTGGGCGTTTATTATGTGTTTCTGATTACATGTTACATATCAGGGTTAAATACTTAATCTTGCTATGGTGACATTTATGAAAACCTTTATATTATTATAATGCGAGTTTTTTATTCCATCAGATTTTTATTTTATTTCCTGTTTCTTCTGTTTTTTATTTGACATGTCCTGTCTGTGTGTCTTAGCATAATTTCAAGTGATTTGGGCTACATGCCAAGTATAATTACCTAATTCTCCGTCACCTTATATTAGAAAATAACATTTCCACCATTTGTAACTTATTTTATATATTGAATGCCATAGAGAATATAACCTTGCACTTGGCTGTTTCGGTTCCCGCGTTCTTTGGTTCACACGAAGCCCGCCAGCTATCGTCCACTGTGTAGTTCAGTACCGACTCGGAAGAAATTAGGGAAACACGCTTGATGCAAAGAACAAACGAGTCGCTTTCCGGGAGGGTCGCCACTGACCGATGTAACTGAACGGCGCACATGCTTTTCCTTTTCAGAGGCGAGCGGCTGAAAACCTGCGGCGGCACCACCAGTACCAGGTAAGGGGTCCTCAGCGCGCCCTGACAGTCACGCGGACTCTCCAGCCCCGACCACGGGCGGAACCCTTCCGTGTGCCCTGAGTGGCAATGCCCTTGTCTGGCCCCCCAGGAGGTGATGAGGAGCCTGGTGAAGCGATACGTGGCCGCGATGATCCGAGACGCCCGCACCGAAGAGGGTCTGACCGAGGAGAACTTCAAGGTGACGCGTCCTCCTGGCGCGGGTGACGCCACGTGGCAGCCGGGTCCGCAGGCACGCAGCCCCGCACGCACGGTTAAAACCAGAGCCGTGGGTTCCAGCGAGACCGTGTGCCTGCTGGTGTTTAAATAAAATCACTACCGAATCATTAAAAAAAAAAAAAAGAAAAAGCTGACATTTCTCCCAATGCGTCGTTTTCCGATGCATTTCACCTGAAATGCCCAGAGGGCTTATCTGGGGTCGAGGCGGTCCTAGAGCCTGCACCCCTCACTTGCCCATCCCAACGACACTCGGTGGAGGCTTTACTTTTTGGAGCTTCAGTCTGATTTCTAATCCTGAAACGTTTAGTAACCAACGTGCTAAAGGCCACAGAAGCCTTCTCTGTGCTTTGCACAGCTCTGGTGGCAGGAGATTTCAGGTTTGCCCTTCACTGTAACGTACCAGCGTCGTGTTTGTCCCTGAGTTTAATCAGAGGAGATAGGTGGCATTCATGAAGTATAGAAATAAATATAAATATATGCATATAGATGCTCATATGGTGTATATAAAATACCTCTTGTCCTGCCTGAATTGCAAGAGAGTTTGGAAGTCAATGAGGTCTTATCGGCAAGAGCAAAGAAAACAGCCTGCAGGGACCTCGAACAGAGAAAAGCAGCCAGCGTGAGAGAGAGCAGAGGTAGCAGCCCAGCAGGGAGGGAGACGGACAACCCCCAAAACTTAGCGCGCGCTGAGAGGTGGCCCTTCACAGGCAGAGCAGTACGTTTCGGGATGAAAGGCTTCTTGGTACTTTGGGGGAGAGGTCGGAGTCAGGAGCCCCCCTCCAAGGCCCCCGTCGGGCTGGGACTGAGAATCCCCAGGCCCAAAAAGAGAAGAGAAAAGGGCGGACCTCAGAAGCGCCGCCTGACCGGAGGAAGCAGGGTGCGAGGCGTGCTGAGCGGCTGACCCCGAGGTGGGGGTAAAACGGCCGCAGTGGCCGCCAGCTCCGCGGGGGGCAGACCCCGCTGCATGTTGTGGGGTGCGTCCCTTTGGACGGTAACATGTGCCTACGTTAACAATCTTTCCCTAAGGGATCCCGAGCGAGTGTGAGGTGACCTGAAAGCAGGTGACTATCTGAAGACTAAGTATTTGAACATGTAGTGCCCCCCAAACCAAGACACTCACGACTTGGTGGTGAAAAAGAGAAGGCGCCCTGTTTCTTTTCCTGTTGACCTCGGGACGCCCCCTTGTTCCTACAGAACCCGAATAGAATAGGGCTGTCCCTGGGCCCCAGCAGGGAGGCCGTGCCGGGGGGAAGCCGGAAATTCTAGACGGAACCCCAGCAGCGTGGCGTCCTAGCTCTTAAAAACGCGTGAGAACTGTGGGACAGGGGCCCCTGAGGTCCATCTGTGTGAGTCACACACTCATGCCATCCTTTCACGTTTCACTTAGGAGCTGAAGCAAGACATCTCCAGTTTCCGCTTTGAAGTCCTGGGGCTGCTCAGGAGCAGCAAGCTGTCGCCGGTCCAGCCCACGGCGGCCACGAACTCAGCAGAGCTCGAGGCGCGGGGCGCTCAGGAAGCCCCCGGCAAGGACAAGAAGAAGAACTTCAGCCTCTTCGACCTGACCACCCTGATCCACCCGCGCTCAGCGGCCATCGCCGCGGAGAGACACACGGTGAGCAACGGCTCAGCCCTGGTGGGGCAGGAGCCCCCGCCGCGGGAGAAGCCGAGGAAGATGCACTTTGTGGCCGACATCAAACACTTCGGGCTGTTCCACAGACGATCCAAACACAGCGCCGCCGAGCAGAACTCAAGCCAGATCTTCTCTGTGTCGGAAGAGGTGGCGCGCCATCGGGCCGCGGGGTCCCTGGAGCGGAGGGGGCCCCTGGAGTCGCGGGGACTAGCGTCCCGGGGCGAGCAGAGCATCCCTGGGCTCAGCGAACAGTGCGTCCTCGTGGACCATCGCGAGCGGAGCACGGACAGCCTGCCCGTGCAGGTGGGCAAGAGGATCTGCCCCTTCAAGTCGGAGAAGGGGGTGCTGGAGGACACGGTCCCCATCATCCCGAAGGGCCGGCACGCCAGGGAGGAGGACTCCAGCTCCGACCAGGACGCCGCCCCCGCCGGCACTGCCGCCCACGAGGACTACGTGACCACCAGGTTGTGACGGCTGACGGCGGAGGCGCCTGTCACACGGACACGTGTTTCTCGTGGTGCTCGGCGTTGGGGGGCAGACGTGTCGCCGGAAACCAGCAGATGCTAACTGACACTTTATGGCATTTATCAGCTGTGGCGTAGTATGTGTGACGTGTTTCAATCAGGCAGAAGCTCTCAAAAGAAAACAAAAAGCCCTTGTCCTTAGCCCGCTTCGGCTCTCACACTTTGTTTTACAGTTTTGTCGTTGCTGTCAATAAATAAACTCACCTTGTATTCTCGTACTGTTGCCGTGACCACGGGGTATTCTTCGCTCTCGTTTTCAGTGAAAACAAAGGCAGCTGACTTCACGTGCTAGTGGACGCCTACGGTAGATATTTTTATATGCAAAGTTCAACGTAGCTGACCTACTAGTGCTTCTCTTCAATGTTTAGGGTCTCTAGAGATGGGTCCTCATCAAGGACTTGTCACTCAGCCCTACAGTTTAGCTTTAAAACACAAACACTAATAAGTTATTTCTTGAGAACATGAATAATTGCAAGGACGCCGTCTCGTGATCCTTCTTAAAGTGAGCGGCAGGGGTACTTCCTGGGGTCTGCTGCCGCGGTTGCCCTTTCAGAAAGTAAGGAGCTCTTGGTCCTCATCGATGTGGATGGCTGATGGTTTTTAACATCTTGCCAGAAAAATGTTCTACTTCAAGTTTTTTTTTTTTTTTTTTTTTAACGGCCCTTTTCAGATTAAATTGCTGATCAGTACAAATCTGAGGCTTTCTGAATAGAACTGAATTTCCAAAAGGTGGCAAAAGCTCTCAGTGCCGGAAAAAAATCACAGTCAGTTGGAATAGTTTAAGCACCTCAGACAGAGCAAGGTGATGGACCGCGTGCTCATAATATCCAGACAAAAATGAATTCTAACGATCTTATCTCTCAGCGAAATTAAATTCTATTTTCAATCAATGCAATAATATCAATTCAAAAGGTGTTCAAAAACCTAGCAGTTTCCTCTCCTTTCCTCCAGTGACTTCCCTATTTGGGGGCAATTAAAATTTCCTGAAAATAATGACTAATTTTAGCAGTAGATACAGAAACAGTTTCCCCAGTAGGGGCCGCGTGCTTAATTGCTTGTTTCTTCTATTGTTTTCAAGGTAACTTAGCTCCGTTCCACTCCTTCCCTGAACTACTGCAGGGAAAGTACTTTCACCTGAAGTCCTGGAAACTTTTAAAAGTTCAAATTGTATAACTTGTGTCTATTTAAGTCATCATGGAAATGCCAGAAACTTCCTCACCGCATGCAATCAGCATTTATTTCAAATTAATAGAAAAATGCTGAGTTCATTTTACTTCAGAAATTATTAATAGTTCCAGGGGCTAGACAAATTGCATATGATTTAGCATTAACCAAACACTGCATAGTGCTACAAAACGCAATTTCTGCTTACAATACATCAGAAATATCCTTATGACAGCAGTAACGAGGCCGGCCAGTCCTCTGTGCTGTAAGTTAGCATACGCACCGCTCAGAACAGCACTCGGAGGGAGCTGCCACTCCTACTGTCTCCACGGCACAGATTAGGGCCGTGAGGCAGGACTAACTAGGCCAGGTGCCCACCAAGTGACGGAGCCACCACGCGCCCTTCACTACGGCACCACGCGGCCTCTCAGAATGTAAACAGACCAAGAAAAACCATGTGCCTGTGACAATGCTGGGATTTAGCTGAGTGGATGACCGTCCGGTCCCATGACTCTTCGGGTTATCACTGCCACTTCTGAAATGCTGTTTTGAGAGACAGTGAATAAACTCCATAAATCTGTAACCCTTGTTATAAAGTAAGATTATGTGCCAAATTAAAGATGTAATGTATTTGATTCTTTAGACTCAATTATATTCTAGATTTTTAAAAATGTACGTGGTGTGGACTATCAAAATGCAAGTTGAAATATTAGAGTTAATTTGCAGAAAAGCCATGCGCTCATTCCTAAATCTGGCTTTGCCCTATGGATTTAAGAATGGGCCCAGTAGGTTTCAAGAAAACTATGATCCTAATATGTTCTTGTTTCAAACACAGCTTTCTCCCCGATGTTAGGACTCAAAACCAGCCCCGAGGACAGTGAAATGCCTACGTTGTTCTGAGCAGACCTACAGCAGTAGGGGGTTGTAGGCCTATTCTCAATACGTGGTGTATTTTCCAATGATTGTTCTCTTGTGTGTTGTTGTTGCTTCTGCTGTTTCGTTTCGTCCCCCCAAGTAAAGATCATACACACAAGAACGCAGTTTCCAGTTTTCTCTATTCCTTCAAATCCCACCACCAACAATGAGAGCACAACATTTTCTCCCCAGTAGCTTATCTATATTCAGGGCTAGGGAACTGCTCTTTCACGGGAGTATGTGGTGACCACGGGGGGTTCATTTAGGGCCAGCAACGTCTTGCTCCTCAGTGTTCTGGAGAAGACAGTTTCTCATCACACGCAGATGTCCCTGACGGATCGCTGGTGACGTTAAACACAGTGCTGGGTATTGTTAGTACCAGATGTTCTAGAATTAAATGTTAGTCTAAATACATATTAGGTAGCATTGAGGAAAATGAACCGCAGGGGAAAAAAAGAAGAAAACATAAAACAACAGCAGGCTTGCAGGTGAAGGGAGGATGTCTTTCTGAGGTGTTTTAACGAGCAGTTGGGGGTCTCTTCTCTGCTTCTATTCAGATTCCTATCAACAGCAAGTCTGAAACACCAAAGAGGGTTTGACGGCCCACTGTCGTCTGCATCATGTGCCTTGTGGTCCCGACTATCCCGAGCATGCTCTTACCCGCCTCATCCACTTACTTACTTACTGCCAGGGCTGGGCGGACGAGTGGCTAGGAAATGGAGTTTAACTTGAATAGAATTAAGTTCACTTTAAAGCGCCTCATTTACTATTGCTGTATCTTGAAAAACACACGTACAAGAAAGAATGCTATGAAGGTGTACCTCATGTTTGTGGGAGATGCGTTCCTGAAAATGTCCTTGTAAATGAACATATAGGAGCTTTCGTAGGGGAACTGTCTATGTAAAAGCAAAAAAAGAAAAAGGAAAAAAAAAAAAAGAAGTAGTGAATTATTTTGTAAAATAAGTTATTTTTCAAAGTGATAATCATCCTCCGAATGTTAATTGTTTCATACGCTGGATATTTGTATATCAAATTTTCTTAAACTAGATATTTTATTTACTGGCTGGCAATTAAAATACTTCCCAATCATTCTCATTTTTTCCCCTTGACCCGGATAGCAACTTGACAACGTTTAATAATCCAACACACAAATTCAAACGAAGAAATGTTTTGGGCAACTTTTGTGATGTAAAGAAGAAGAACTGATGAAGAGTTAAGAGTGGTCGACATTATATTGTTCCCAAAGAAGCAAAGTTTCAGCTAACATAGTATACAAATACACCCTTCTAGTAGATAATAATCCTTACTAATCCTTGGATTTAGTGGAGTAAATGTCCATTTCTAGGAAGAGAGAGAGAGGGGGAGACTCTGATGTGAGAGAGAAACACCAATAGGCTGCCTTCCTAATGCACCTGATGAGGAATTGAACCTGCAACCTTCTGGTGTTCTCCAGCCAATGAGTCACCGGCCCATGCATGAAAAGTATTTCTTTAGTTTAACTTTAGTACATCTTTTTTCTTGTCTTATATTCTCCAAAATTCAGACCTTCCAGTAATCATAGAACTTAGAACTTTAATATCTCTGACAGTCTGTTTAACTTCAACTTCAAAAATATTGTTTCACAAAATATCACAATGCACTTTGTTCATATCACACAACTTCTTTAAAAAATTAGAATCGAAGGTTGGATCCAAGATGGCAGAGGAGTAAGTGGAAGCTACACTAACCTCTTCCCATGACCAATTTGGAATCACAAGTAAATTGCAGAGAAATCAAACAGATAACTAACTGAACACTAGCTGGTAAGAAGCCTTATAACCACGGACAGACGGAAGAAACCGCGTCACCACCACGAGACCGGCAGGGGGTGCAGAGACGTGAGAACGCTGGCTGGGCTCCCACGGGCAGCAGCTGACGTTCCAGAGGGATATTTCAGCAGCCGGGGTTCCCCCTGAGAAGTGCTGGGTCTAAACCCAAGCTGGGCCCCCCAGCCTACAGTCCCAGAGCCAGAAAGGAACCCAGATAACATTCAACTGTGAAAAGCAGTGGGGTTTCTGCCTGCCAGGGAGAGACAGTTGGATACAGAGAGCCTCTCAGAGGGCCAACACACAAAATTTTATTTATAGCCACTTACCTGGGCTCCAGCAGGGGATGGTAGAGCGGACTAGAGGCCCGTGAGGAGAGTCCGGGGCTGGTGACTGCCGAGAGAACCGAGCACGCAGCCGCCAGGATCCCAGCGCTGAGTCCTGCCCCAGACGGCGGGCCCCTCCATGTGACATCAGCCTGGGCCCTCCCTGCAGGAATTATTCTGCCCCCCCGCCCCCGTGGTGCTTAATTAAGCCAGGCTGCTGATTACAGCTGGATTAGATCAACAACTGATCGGTTTAATGGATCATTAGTTTAACAACTAAGGTGGAAAATACAAAGGAGCAGCTGAAATGGGAAGACAAAAGAATCAAACCCCAAGTGAAAGAACAAGAGAATTCTCCAGAAGAACCAGATGAAATGGAGGCAAGCAATTTATTAGACAGTTTAGAGTAATGACTATAAAGTTACTTGATAGCATGAAAAAAAGACATAGAAACCATGAAAAAGGATCAGTCAGAAATAAAGAATGCAATATCTGAAATAAATAATATACTGGAAGGAAGAGATGAAGCAGAGGACCAAATCAGTGATTTGGAAAACAAGATAGAAAAAAACACCCAGGCAGAGCAGCAAAAAGAAATAAGAACTTTTAGAAAATGAGAGCTTAAGAAACATTGTGCACAACACGAAACAACACCTACGTCACAAGGGAACCAGAAGAAGAGAGTGAGCAAGGGGTCGAGAACCTGTTTGAAAAAATAATGACTGAGAACTTCCCTAATCTGGTGAAGGGAAAAGTCACACCAGTCCGGGAAGCTTAGAGAGTCCCAAATAAGTTGGACCCAATGAGACCTACCCAGAGACACATCACAATTAAAATGTCAAAGCTTAAAGACAAGGAGAGGGCCCTAAAAGCTGCAAGAAAAAGCAGGGAGCACTACTTAGACTGGCATCTGCTTCCTCACCAGAAGCATTTCAGGCCAGAAGGGAGCGGCAGGCAACATTCAAGGCGATGAAAAGCAGGGACCTACAGCCACGGCTGCTTTACCCAGGAGGACTATCATTTAAAATCAAAGGAGGAATAAGGAGCTTCCCGGATAAGAAAAAGCTAAAGGAGTTTGTTAACACCAAACTGGTACTGCACCAAATGTTAAAGGGTTTGCTTTCAGGAGAGAAAAGAGAGAGAAAGAAAAAAGGAGGAAAACAGAATAAAATAGCACTCCACGCACACCTATCAATAATCCCCTAAATGTAAAGGCTCGAACGCTCCAACCAAAAGGCAGAGGGTGACTGAGCAGGTAAGAGAACAAGACCCACGTGTGTGCTGCCTCCCGGAGACCCCCTCAGACGGAATGATACACACCGACCAAAAGTAAAGGGCTGGAAAAGATACTTCATGCAAACGGAAAAGAAAAGAAAGCTGGGGGAGCAGTGCTCATACCCAACAAAACAGGACTTTAAAACCCAGGCCACAGTCAGACAGAGAAGGACGCTGACAACAGCCCAACAGGAGGACAAAGCCGAGTAAACCGCGTTTGCACACCCAGCACGGGGGCACGTGAACATGTGACGCAGATCTGACGGACATAAGGGGGGAGCCCAAGAGAAACAGTCACAGTCGGGGATTTTTACACCCCACCGACTTCCATGGATAGATCTTCCAGAGAGGAAATCAGCAAGGAGACCGCGGCCTTAAACACACACTAGATCAAAGGGGTTCACTGGTATCTTCAGAGCGTTTCACCCCCAAGCAGCAGAATACACATACTTTTCAAGTGCACATGGAACGTTTTCTAGGCTAGACCACATGTCGGGACACAAAATAGGTCTCAGTAAAGTTAAGAAGGTTGAAATCACATCAAGCATCTTCTCTGACCACAATGCCATGAAGCTGGGAATCAATTACAAATTGCCATACTATCTAAAATTTTTCTCTCCAGAAACTTTTTTATTCATTGCTTCTCTTTGTATGTTCTGCCTCTTTCTCTAAAATACTGCTCCATAAAGGCAGGGTCTTTATCTGTCTTGTTCACTCTTATATTTCTAGCACCCAGAATAGCGCTTGGGCTATTAGGGTGTGCCTAATACAGAAACTTGAATAAAGTTGTCAACTGTTTCTTCGTACTATCAGGTTCTCTTGCTCCTTGAGTATCCGCCGTCGGTGAGTCAAACAAATAGAGTAAAATGCATATTAACTCAATTGTGTTCTAAAATTAAAATTTTTATAGAAAATTTAACAAAGAAATAAAGGAAGGAAAAGAAACCTCGTTTTGAACAGTTAGTTTTACTAGGAAACTTTCACACATATCTTTTATTTAATGTAACTCATAAAAGTTGTTAATAAATAAGTTATGTAGGTAAAGGAAAAAGAGATGGGGAAAGGTTAGTGTTTTGCCCTGTCTTAGAATGGCATGTTTGTGGAATAAGATTGATTTCAACCTATGCACATCACTTCAAAGGGACAGAAAAGGAAGAAAAGGAAGGAGCAGGAGGGAGAGGAGGAGAAGGGAGGGAGGGGCAGGAAAAAGAGAGGAGGAAAATCAGACACAAAAAGCATACAATTCTTGAAATAAACATTTACTCATAATTTTCACAAGAATTAGATACGATAAACTCCATCCCCCTCTCACTCAAAACTGATGATTATAGCAATTTTGTGATTTTTGTCCAAGTGACTCATAACTGGAAGATGGTGGAGCTAGGACTCAGACTAGGGTATTTTTAATCCCAATGCCTATGTTCTTCTGATTATATCACAGTTTTTCACAGTAAGAGAAAAAAAAAAAATCTGGCAGAATACTGATTTTGCAAAATACTATTTTTGGTCTGGTTCTTACACTTGAGAGACGTGTTTCTCCCTTTTCACAGGTCCCTGTGTTTCAGATAGCTGAGTTCCATTGTTTGCATTCACATAGTCATATTGTGCTAAAAATAAAACGATGAGGAAATTATTATTAATAAGCTATTATTCGTTACACAGATAATTACCATAATTGTTTCCTGACACATTGGAATAATGTGTATAAACAAAAAGAAACAAAGAGACCTTTTCCTTTGCTTTCTGCCTCTACAGGATATATACGTGTAGAGGCTTGGTATGAGTTTAAAGAAATCCACCCTGAAATCAACGCCAGGCGTGAGCTCTGTGATGAAAAACAGGGAATGGAAGGACCGTACGTGCGTTTTCCATTAGAGATCTATTCGAATGACTGCATTTTCAGTTCATAAAAGCAGAGCCGTTTTAGCGGGCTGTGTGCGCCGACCCAGCTTTGCCCGTCTGTTCTGTCTTCCTGAGAGAACACCGGTCAACACCTGCAGCCATCATTGCAGACGCTCATAAAGGTTTCTCCCCCCTGATTGTCGGCTCAGGGATGCACGCAAGAGCATCAGACGGGAAATCAAAAGCTGCAGAGGCCAACGTGAGCTTTGTGGGCAGGAAAAGGACAAGCAGCTGCATCAGCACAAGTCAAGGCAGATCCTGTTGTCGTGAGCTGATGTTTTGCAAAGTTTTACTGAATAAATTCAATCCAAGAACAAACTTAACAAGCGTCTTTCCTTGCAGTTTTTCAAACGCCATGTGTTAAAGATTTCTGTTGTGAGACGTTTCACCCACAGCTGTTGCCTGACTCTAAACTAAAACAAACGTGATATACCTGCCACGCCCGACGCCGAGTGACTTCAGCTGTTGAACAGGACTGGCTGCCGGCGGATGGGAGGAGAACAAATAGCAACGCAAACGCTCTCTGCCCCTCTCTCTCGGCGTTTGTCCCTTGTCAGGATCAATAAGACCTTTTTCTCCTCTCCGAATGCTCTCTGGGCTTGGCTCTCATAGAGCAGAACGGCAGTGGTCATCATTTTAACTCCCCTAACATAGGCCATTGCAATAGTAACCTATTTATTTTCAACTGTAACTGAGCGGGGGTCAGGCTGCCCACTGCTTTGGAAGCCAAGACGTGAGAGACAGGCGCTGGTGTAAAGGAAAGCGGTTTATTTTCGGGTGCTGGCCACCTGAAAAAGACATTGAAGACATTAGGGTTACTTCAGAATCCATCATTCAGGCCTTGTTCCAACTTACTTTCAGCAAGAGCTGGTTGCCATAGCAACAAAGTGGCATTAATCCTAGCACTCGACTTACTGAGTTATGAGCATCAAGTGAAGTCAGGTGTTTGAAAATTCTTTCAGGAGCAAAAATGTGGTAAACAAACCTAGGCTGAGCTCAAATACAAATGCCACAGCAGCAAGAGAGATTGAAGGAGGCCAGACTCTCTCTCTCTTGCTCTCTCTCTCTCTCGCTTCCAGACCAAATCTGAATAGTAGTGTCAATTCTGCCCCTGCTCTGGACAACCACAAATGAAAAGAGAAAATAAAATATAAATACACATTAATTTCTATTCACGTGGTCTAATGATGATGGTGGCCCTAGGAGCCAGCACACAGAATAAGAAAATTGCTAACAAGAGATATAATGATTACCTTTACCCTTCTACCCGAGTTACTGTTAAGGCTACAGACAGAAGAAAAGCATTTACAATTTTTATCTCTATTTCTTCTGAATAATATAAAAACAGCACTTAAGCAAAATAAGTCTTATCTAAGATGCAGGGAATCTATTACTATGGCAACATGATTCCCAGCAGAAATAGCAACACTGATCTTGGCATGTTTAGGGTTCGTTTTCTCTGGCTCTGCCAACGCGGCATGCAGACGCGGCCCGTGAAGACCTCGGGCACCACACCTATGCCATGTGTCACTGCAGTCCCCAGTGGGGTTGTATTGCATTTTACCTGCAGGGTCACCATGCTTACGAGACTGTTCACCTGACGTGTGAATAAGGGACACAGTGCTGCTGTGTTTTCAGGGCGCACAGCAGAGGCGAAACCTGTCAGGTGCCCCTGAACTTGATACACCCAACTATCTACGTCTCCTGGAGCCAACAGACAAAACAAACAAAAACCCTTTCTAGACAAAATACTAAAAAGGGATTTTTAAACCTCAGTTTATATTTATTTACAAACAAATGTGGAAAAATCATCATGTATCATCCTGACACACTTGACTAATACTAGGTCTGCCCAGAAAGTATCCAGCCACGTGCTATGAAAAAGAGGCATTTATTGAAGAAGACACAAGAAACACTGTACACAGGACAGTGACGCCTCAGGCCCCTTCTGAGTAGGGACCTTGGGACCTCACACAGGTCTCCCAGTCGCCATCACCTGCCGCGTTGTATTTTCCTGACTCTCATCGACAGTCTGAAATCTCTTCCTTTTCAAAGGCAAGTTCAGTTTGGGGAAAATCAGATCTAAGAAAGAGAGAAGATGAAAGCGTAATATTAGCAGCACCGCACAGGCCGGGGTGTGTGCGCGTGGGGGGAACCCAGGACCAAAGCCGGCTGCAGACGTGGTTATTTCCAGTCGTTCACTTGGAGTAGAAAACCTGTCACAATTTCTTGAGCACAAGTTTCTATCCTTGCCTCTCACCTGTGTCAGGGCAGAACAACAGCAGCAAAAACAGATAAAAAGTCGAGGGAGCCATTCTCCAGCGGCATACGCACAGAAACAAAAGCAGATTTTCCGCTTTGTATCTAGGACTGCCCTCATTGCCTGTGGTCCGTCTGACCCAGCTTGACCACATTTTATGTAAAAGACCATGATTCCTCTTCAGTTGTCTGGCATTCGTAGACGCACATAAAGGGCTTAAGATGACTTCAGATTTGTGTTTTAATCACAACACGCCGGATGCTGGCTGTGCTTCTGGAAGTGTGGCCTGCACTCTCTCCACTAGATGTCTCCCGAGACGCACACGTCCGGCCGGCCGATCCTCTGCCAGCTGTGAGGTGTCGGACGGCCCGGCTCCATCGGGGACAGACAGCTGCAGGGGGCACGTGGGTCAGGTCTGGGCCTGGGCGCGCGTCACCCGCAGTTACTGCTGGGCGCCCCGCGCTCTGCTGCTCCGGGAAGGAACGTGAAAGAGGTGCCATTCGGTGCTCACTCCCGGGTCGGCATAGGCGTTGCTTTCCCCAGCGCACTTCCATGGTCTGAGTCCTGCGGGGCCGGTGCATCCCTGGAAGGGCTCCGCGAGCAGAGGCGGGAACCCTCCGGGAATATTGGGAGTGGGGCTCCGGGGGTCCCACCCTTTTTAGTCTCCGCGAGGGGTCGGCCACCGGCGTCTGAGCCTGTACAGCGCCCTTCCGACCTCTGCCAGCTGGCCATCGTCGCGCGACGGTGTGTCAGCCGGTGCGTTGTTACAAAGGGAAAACACTGCAGACCTTAATGTTTGTTTAATCTGAATTCCTTCCACGGGCTCAGCTCAGCATAATCTCACGATCTGAAGGGCGCATTGTCCCTTCAGGAAGGGACCCAAGGCCGCTGGGTCTCTGTCAGGACCCCGGCCCTCAGAGCTGCAAGTCCCGGGGCCGGGCCGGGCGGGATGGAAGGGCCCCGGCACGTGCGGTGTCACCCACAGGCCCTCCGCAGGGGACAGACGGGCCGGGAAGGGAACCAGATGGCGCTAAGAAATGCCAAGACCACGTGAGAACAAGCAGAGTCTTAGAAGCGTGGGGCAGAGCACGCCTCGGGAACACTCAGAACCAGGGCCGTTTCGTTCCAAAGCCCAGCCTGGCCCGAGTTCCCAGGCCGTGCCCCGCGCTGACACGGGCTGCCTGCTGGTGACCGCTGGCACGGTGACGTCCCGGCCACCAAGGGCTGTGGGCCCACGGAAGTGCTACTGGGCCACTGGGAGCTGCTGGTGAGCTGGCGTCCTCGGAGCGAGCGAGCGATGTTTTTCACACACAGGCATGTCCTCTGATTGCAGAGCGACAATTTCTTTGTCATTAATGACTTACATTTCCGGGTCAGATGTGGCAACCCTGCACGTCCCAAGACTTGAATCGCCCTTCAAGCCGCCGAGAAAACGATGCGGCCGACGCAGGGGCAGCATCTTTCCATGAAGCAGAAGAACAGGCTCTTGGTGCGTGGAGAGGGGGCGGGGAGAGGGACCGTATTCCTCTCGAGATTGCTCACTCTTTTCTCTACGACTTAGACTCTCTGTGCTCCCCATTCTCTGGAACGGGCCATTCCTCCCCTCACGCTGCCACCCACGGTCAGCCGAGGCCAGGAGTCTGCCCGAGTCGTTGCTTGGACTCCCCCCTGTACCCCCTTTCTGGGCTGGACTCGGCTGCTGACGCTGCAGCGCTTTCACACGTTTTCGCCTTTACCCTGAAATGTTCCTCCTCCCGGAACGTCCTCCGACCTGCACCTGTGCGTGGGGCTGACATGCTCCTCCTGGCCGCGTCTCCAGGCCCCTCGGGACGGCGTTCCTCATCTGGGGGGTACATATCTGCTGAGGGCCACCACGTGTTGACTTCCACGGGACTTAGATTCCCAGAAAGATGCTCGTGGATGTCGTTAAGACTCCACTGTTGGAAATTCTAAAAGGAAAGGCTTGGGAAATGCCTGTCCACTGGGCCAGCCCGTCTCGAGTTCTCCACGGAAAGGAGCCCTGCACCTCCCGTCAGAAGGGGGCAGACTTCTCCCTGCTCATCTTCGCAACCGTTCGTTCGTCCGTTCGGACCACCAAATGGTAATGCTGTGCTCACCACGAACAGTGGGGCAACTTGTCCTTGAAAAGAATCAATGTATTCTCAATGTACTGCAGGCTCTATTAAGAAATGACTATTTATAGGGGTGATGTTAGGGAGATTTCTATATGTTAAGTTTGATTTATTTTTCTGTAATTCCAAAATCCTATTGTTATGTTTTAAGAAAGCAAGTGATCTACATTATAATGTCTAACCAGCCTAGAATTGAAGACTTTTATAACTATGTTATCAGTAATGTTCTCATAGATAATTTGTTGCAGTTAAGTAGAAATTATTTTCATAAGTCTTTTCATCCTACCCAGTAAGTAACTCCTAACACCACCTATTTGCCCAGCATAAGAGGAATAGAAGGCTACTGTAGAAAGCATACAGGTGGAGTGAGAATAATTGCATCCACAGAAATATAAATTACAGGTTAATTCTCTTCTTCCCACCAGGGAGTAGGGAAAGGAAATAATTTACCTTTAATGACATCTCTTCATCTCTCCTTTTTTTTTTTTTTTAAATCCTCACCCTAGGGTACATTTATTGACTTTAGAGTGGGGGGCAGGGAGAGAAACAGCAACATGGGAGACAAACACTCATCCATCTGTTGCCTCCCGTACACGCCCACACCAGGGACTGAACCCGCGACCTTTCCTGTCACGCAAACCAACCAAGTGACCAGCCAGGGCTCCGTCTCTCCTTTGACATTACTGTCTTATTTTCTATACCTGACTCCCAAAGTTTGCAAGCTGAGAAGAAGTTTCTGGATCACATTTCAGAACTATTGTTTCGTTGCATGCTTTCTTGATAAACTAACAGCAGGTTGAAAAATTCTTTATTGCCTGTAGCACGCTCCATAGGATTCTCCCAATGCTTGGAATTCTCTCTGGTCCAATCCAGCCACCCCCCGCCCCCCAACAACTGCCCTGCCGACGGGACAACATGGGGGTCTGGTGTCTAATTTCTCGGTATCACCAGTGCGGGAGACTTCGCCACGAGAAATATCTGAACTTCCCTTTGACTTGAGGATAGTGTGGGACCTGTTTATTCAAGGAGACTCATTGTAGTTATCATTTCAGCTCCTTGTTGATGTCTGGAATTCAGATTTCTTTCACCCAAGATGTTCTGAAGATTTGCCAGGTTGTATGTGGGGTGCTGAGGGCGCACGCCCCCTTGGCACAGAACCACGGAGCAGAACGTGTAAAGACGTGAGCTACTCTTGACAACGTCCGAAGGCTAATTCTGGCAACCCCCCCCCATTTCTGAACCTCCAGTTACGTGTTCCTTTCAAGTTCTGTCGGTGATACTGCTTTCCAACAGGGGACGTGTCGGGCCGGGGGTTATCAGGGGATGAGCTCCCTCGAGATTCCCAGCATCGTGGGAAGAAGTATGTCACGGGTAAACAGCCAAGCGCACATGTTTTCCTTTTCTGCTTTGTTTCAAGAGTTGGGGAAACTTGCCAGAAGCAGATTATGTTAACCCCATCTGCTCCCTGATAGTGAAAGGGAACAGCGAAGCGGGAGGGGTTTCCTCCGTAGGGTTGCCCGGGAGTGCGGCCTCTCCTACTGCTTGGTCAGCAAGTTAGAATTCTTATTTTATGTTCCGTGCAAGTGTGCGATCCAGCCAACATTTGTTTTTAATCCACAGCCGTGACTCCTTTGTGATCATCAGGCTTACATCCTCCTTTGTTTTCTGGGGGGAAACGCAGGCCCTTTTCACTTCTGATGTGAGCCGAATGTGACAGAGCGGTAAGGTCAGACCGTGACCTCACCCAGCCCAGGGGCACGTGCTCTGAAGCGGGCGGATGGCAGGAGATTCCCTCGGACCCAAAGGAAAGCATGTTCCACGGAAAGGCCCCTCTAACTCACACTAAAGAACAACGTTCAAGTATGAACATGCCCTGAGCAAGGTATTGAAAATAAAGAGAACTGTAAATAATGTTAAAGTAAATCTCTTCTTCGTAATGAGTCCAAGAGAGGCCCAGCGTGTCCAGGGAGCCTCGCAGCAGCGGGTTGCAGCTGGCAGCGCGCGGAGCCCCGATTCCCCGGCTGAGGCCGCGTCCCTCCCCCGGCCCCACATGTATATAAACCCCGAGCCCTCCCAGAGCCGCGGCCAGTTCTGCCGGAGGACCTGCAAGAGGCTGACATGCTTCCTTTCTTCCCCGCGCTTCCTCTGCTCCTGCTGGCCGCGGTTAACCCCGCCGGCGCCAACGGCCACTATGACAAGATTCTGGCCCACAGCCGCATCCGGGGCCGCGACCAGGGGTGAGTCGGGGGGACGAAGCGCTCTTTGTCCTTGTCGCTGGCTGTGCACACACGTGCACTTCAGGGTTTTCTCCTCATTGCAAAGTGACGGGGAAAAGGGAAAAGGATGCAGTCTGTGCTTTTTAGATGCTGTAAACTTGAAGAAGCACTCTCAGAATAACTTGTGTCTAATTGCCTTTTATGGAATGTTGTAGAATTCTAACCTAACATTTAACAAGGCATTTACTTAGGATACAGTTTCCTTGTGTTTCCATTTCCTTCCAAAAACTCTGGAATGAGATTTTCAAAATTAAAGAATTTATGGTTAGAGGCTCTCATTATGCAAACAGCTTTGAAATATCTCACATGATGTTAGGAAGTTTTTTATTTAAGTTCTGTAGAAAAATTAAATAACTGTCAATGTAGTTCTCTGAATTTCTGAAAGCATTTAAGAAGCTTTTAAATTTTAGCTTCAGTAAAAATGCAAAACGGTTTCTATTTCTTAGAGTAAATTCAACTACAATTTAGCACTTTTAAAGTTAAGTTGTAATTTAGTATTTCAACCACACTTTTTGGAAAGGGATCTTGGCAATTTCTCCTGTGTCTTAGAGGGATTTTTTATAATACTCAGATGCCTTACAGGACAAGTAAGACTTCTGTCTCTTTAAGAGGAAAAAAAGAAAAACCCTCTTAAAGTTCTTGCAGAGAATGTTCTGACCTATTAGCTCCATTCAAAAAATAAGTTTTCTTTTATGCAGCCATGTTATGGAAGTGCATTTTTCCCTCATTTGTTTCTGTGATGACTTATTAGAAAATTGCCGTGTATCATAGTGTCTGCAGACAAAGTAACAGTGGTCTCTTCTGCCCTCTGACCTGTCATGGTTCTGGGGAGCCCTGGTGGCTCCCCCAGCCCCCCAAATGGGCACGTTTAGTTTTAAAAGGGTTGACGGATTATTTAAGATTAAAAGTAATAAGACACGTGAAAAAGAAATGACGTTAAACTGGAGGCTGCTTTTCTGACTCCAGGAGATGAACTTTTGGAAGGCTGGCATTTTACTCTCAGGCTGTAGCACCGCTTCCCTCTTCAGCCTTTATCAGTGACTCAGTAGGTTTGGGTCATAAGTCAGGTTTGTGCAACACTAGCATCACGTCCTTGAAAATCAGATCCACGCATCGATGTGGTTCTTAACCACTTCACCTGTAGATATTAAAGAACGAGTTGTCATTGGCGCATCAACTCTCCTTCTCTCCCCCCATGCCCCCAGCCCCAACGTCTGCGCCCTTCAGCAGATCCTAGGCACCAAGAAGAAGTACTTCAGCACCTGTAGGAACTGGTACCAGGGGGCGATCTGCGGGAAGAAAACGTGAGTCTCCCCCTTCTGTCCCGGCGCCTCCCCTGGGGCACGTGCTCCATTTTTCTCGGAAACACTCCCTCCAGCTGGGAGGGGTTTTTCTAAAGAGTGGGTCCCACACAGGAACGATGACATCCTGCCTGCGTTTCTCCATGGCTGGCGGAGGTCGCGTTCCAAGCCCGCGGGGCGGGAGGTCCACAGGCGGGAAGTCCCAGGCAGGGCCACGGGCGTAGCATCGGCGTGACCATGTCATGTCCACTCACTCTCGGTGCCCGAGGAATGAAAACATCTGAAGCGCCGGGGTTTCGGGGGCACCAATAAACGCGTCCCTAAAGCGCTCCACCCGAAGCCCGTTTCCCTCAGATGTAAAGTTGCAGAGGGGTTGAATGTCAGCTCCTCAGCACATTCAGCCATTTTCTTCCAAACCCCCCGATTCCCAGGGGGCCCCAAAGCCCACCATGATATTTACTATTTCAGGAGCCAAGAAATAATGACTCTGTAACTTGGCTGTATAGTTCACGGATTAACTTAAAATTGGAAAACGTTTTTTATTACTTGGTAGGCATGCTTATTCATTTAATCTATTAATACACATCAGCAGAAAAAGCTGAATCCTGGGCTTTGAAGGTGGAGGGCGGCCCATGTGGTCCACGCTGTTCACTTTAAAATGAAGGAGCAGAGTCATGGGATAAGTTACTCCACCAGAAAGGCTGGCAATGTCCTCCCCAGCCGAGAAGACCATGGTAATGACTCCTCGCTCCCCGTGCACAGGGGCGGTGTTGGGACGTGAGCTACTGAGCACATCATAGAGGGGCAGGGCCGGAGGGCTATCAAAACTGATTCTTTCGTTTCAAATATCAGTACAAATAGCAAGTGTGAAGTCACTTACTCTCTTGGAGTCTCCATTTCTTCTACCTGTGAAATGTGGATTTAATTCGTACAGAGTTTCTGAAGGTCAATTGCAGGGACTAAGTGAAATGGCTCAGTAACTCACGACATCAGTTGTCCTTCCATTTTAACTATTCTTTAAAAATGTATAGACGCAGAAGGGAAAAGGAGTCGTGGGCAGATGCCTACTTAACATGTGTAGGATTGTTCTGGTTTCCGCATAAGGGTCACCTGTTCCGTGTAAACAAGTGTCACATGTACCACAGGACGTTGCTAGTCATCCCCCCTCCTTGGCTTCACAGTGTTTCAGGAGATGCCACTTTTTGAGCCGGACGTTATTGCTATCGGTTTGCAGACAGGGGAGCCGTTCATACATTTACAGCTGCAGGGACCAGTCAGGAGTGGCGCTGACCTTGGCCCAGCTGGGAATGCCAAGGCTCTGGATCCAAATATATTTGTTCTCTGTGTTCCTGGTTACCATGAGGCATCCTTGGGCTGCATGGTAACTACGTAAGAAAGGACATGTTCTCCAAAATGTTCCGGGGAAATCTTAGCTATGTTCCCCCTGGAAGTTAAGAAGTATGATGTCATCTCATATTAACCATATAAATATATTTGCAGTGCCAAGGCTTGTACCGAGCATATGCCAAGATTCTTTCTTGCTTCCCATTAAAAAAAATTTTTTTTCTGTTTTGAAGCCTGGCTTTTTGCCAGAAACGTAACACTGTCTCCTTTGTTTAATTATATTGGCATATTTTCTCCCAAGTAGCTTCATTTTTTCACAGACACATTTACATCTGTGCTCTGGAATATATGTAAATGCTGGCTGCTGTTCAGCTTCAAATAACCAAAGAAATCAATAATTTTGACAGGAAGAATGCCTGATTTGCTGCCCCCTGGCAGGTGCTAAAATTTCCAGTGACACCTTTAGGACCTTGCGTACCAGCTGGCAGAAACGCTTGCCTTCTGGTGGAACAATTGCTTTAGAGGTTTGCGGGGGGTGAGTAGAGTCCGCAATGCGTCCCCCGGACACGGTCTCGTGTGGTCACGAGTCCGAGCCAAGTCTCCATTGTAACGGCGACTTTCTTCCAACGTGCAGGACGGTGTTGTACGAGTGCTGCCCCGGCTACATGAGGATGGAAGGGATGCAGGGCTGCCCCGCAGGTAAGGCTGCGGTCGCTGAATTAAATGAGCCGCTTGTCCTGTGAGAGGAGAAGAGGCTGGGGTGGCTGCTAGAGGAGTCACGTGTGTGCGTGTGCGTGTGTGTGTGTGTGTGTGCGTGTGTGTAGCCTCGTGATAGATCTTAGGTTTACACCCTACGGGTACATTGATACTTAGGTCAATCCTGAACTGTCGCCATGGCGACAAAGGAGTAAAAAGGCTTTGCGTGCACTGGGCTCTAGACAGGGCCACAGAAGCTTGAGTTCAGTCAGCTTTCCTCCATGAACAAACAGTCCCTCCACGAACCCCCTCTCTGGGAACGTGACTAGAGACGCGGAGCGACGGCCCAGCAAAGCCCCCTCTCTTCTGACCGAACAGCCCTGGCTTTCTGACGTCCTCAGACCCAACGCTGGTTTCCTAAGACCCTGCCAGCCGGAGACAGCGGCTCACCTCTTCCCTCCTGGGGACGACAGCGGTTCCCACATGCAGCGCCGGCCACCACGCCCTTCCTGTGGCCCCTCTCCCCTCCCAACAGAAGCTCCTCTTTTCTGGGAGGTGGGGAGCCCCCCCACACCCTCTGATGTTGCGCAGCCTTTGGTCTCTCACCTTCGTGCTGTCGGCCCATAAAGCGCCTCTAGTGCCGCCGCCTTTTCCTGCTTGTGACCCCGGACAGGCGTTTCTGAGTCGCGTGGGCCCTGGCTGCTGAGAGAACACGCAGACCAATACGTCACTTTCGGGGGCCCCGCCCGTTGGTTAATATAATCGGTGACCATGTCCCGTCATTAGCTCATATTGAATTTGCAGCCCATTAAGGTAGATTACAGGCCTTCTTCACATGGACACTCTCAGGACAGGTCCTTCCTAGGGTCTGTGTTCTCAGCGTAAGCGCGGGACTGGCACGGGGCCCGGCTCCGTTACATAAACCCGATTCATTTTGACTCCTTTCCTCCATCCCGATGGGATCTTTTTAATTCCTGATTTTATACTTTAATATATTAATTATGCCACCTAGTGTTATTATAGTCACAACGGTAATAATCACTTATGCAATGCTATTTACAAACCAGACTAATTTTCAAATATGATGGAGTTATAAAAATAAGTTGGTTGCACCAGCTTGTAGACATGCTAGACACGCTGACCTATTTTTTTCCCTGAAATTATGATTAAAAGGAGCAGGCTTACATATGTTTTTAGGGACCCAAATCTATAAAAATTATATGTCTATACCTATAAATATTATACTGTTTAGGAACTTTAAGGCAACATGACTGAAAATATTACCTTTGTCGTGAAATAATCTGAAATATTTACTGATAATTATAGTTGAGCTATTATGGACATGCACGTCAGTAGATTAAATGTTAAACCAGGACGATAATTTAAAATTCATTTTCCTCACATGGGTATACACAAAAGGCATGTGAAATAATAGTTTTCAATAGTATTACATTATTTAGCACTCAAAAGGCAACTTTCCTATAAAATTGATAACTCCCAATTTTTTCACTAAAATTATCAATTCAAGGTATTGCGGGAGTTAGTGTAAAAGTGAAGTGATCGTGAAATAGTATTGTTGGAATAAAATCCGAAGCACACGTTCCTTTCCTGTCGTTTCAGTCATGCCGATCGACCACGTGTACGGGACCCTGGGCATCGTCGGGGCCACCACCACGCAGCACTATTCCAACGTCTCAAAGCTGAGAGAAGAGATAGAAGGGAAAGGGTCCTTCACGTTCTTCGCACCCAGTAATGACGCGTGGGACAACTTGGACCCTGTAACTCACCATTTTTATTAATATAATTATTTTAGCTGTTATTGTTACTTTATTGGCATTGCTTTGTGAACCTGGAAGTTAGTAGAAGTTTCATATATTTGTTTTGGACACACATGAAGATATATACAGGGTGGCAGAATGCAGGCGGGTGCCCGCGGGTAGCGTCCTGCTGCACTGACCGTGCGGCCGGCTGCGGGCCTCGCAAACGCTCCCTTCCGGCCGGCTCTGACCGCAGGGCCGTCCTCTGCTGACTCCTCTTCCTCCTCTTCCTCCTCTTCCTCCTTGCCTGAGGGACGGGTCTTCTCGACGTCCTCGCAGGGGCTGGCTTGGCTCTTGGTACACACTTCCGATGCCGTCTGCTATCACCTGAGTGCAGATGACCACGAAATCTGGGTTTCTTGTATTTGCTCTCCTTGGAGCCCCACGGGAATATTTCTAATATCTCTCTTAATGTTGCTCCTCGGGTACATCTTTGTCTCTTCCGACAAAAAGGTGTCTAACACCTACGCCACCGTCTCCCCACAAACAACCGCTCGCTGCCGGCTTTCCCCCGTAACCGGCAGTAACCGTCTCTGCGTTCAGACTTGAAGATTCTGAGTCACCCTTTCCTGCTCTCTCTCCCGTCCTTGCAAACTGCTGTTAGTCACCACAGCCCGCGTCTCATACCCCTGACCCCCCAGTTTCCCTCATTTCTGCCGCGCGTCGCCGCCATATCGGCCCTTCCGAAGCCTGTGGATGGTTACACCCCGACGCCACAGCACCTTCAGGGGCTCCCCGGGGCCAGCTGAACCCACACATTCCTCAGGCATTAAAGCCTAGCGTGTGATTGTCCCCATCCTGCTCTGAAGGTCTTTCTTAGGACGCCTGATGAACGCAAAGGTATGTGCGCACCCCCGGGCCACGTGTGCCTCCTACCGCGCTCCTGTCTCAGCCGCGGGACTCGGCACCATGGCCACGCGTCTCCCGTCCTCGTGCCCCCCCGAGGCCCATCTGTGGGCCTTGAGAAGCTGGCTTTCCTCGTTTGACCCCTAAAATCGTGGTTCCCTGCTCTGGCCTTTCCCGTGCGGTGCTCATGTTCATGCGCTGTCGTATGACCAGTAGCTCAGGGACTCCACCTCTCTCATCACTGTGCTCCCCTTGGTGCTGAGCCGGGCACTTGCTTTGGAGAAATTAAAAAGCACAGGATGTTTGCATCTTTAAAGTTGCTTTTGCATAAATACAAAACCCTTGTTTAAATTCAAATATCGCCTACAAATATAATGCTTCTTGTTCTGTTACTCAGTATAATTTAAGTATCTGATAACAGTATGTCCCCTTCAGCCTTTATATCAAAACTGTCACTTTATCAAATATGCATTTAAAGCGTTGCTTTGTCTCTAAAAGCACCCAAGTCCTGTACTGGATTCAGGACCCTTAACTGAGCACCTGTCCTGACAGAATTCCTTAATCACTTGAGATAATGTAAGTTATGTCAACTTTGTTTGCCCAGCCAGGCAATGCGGCGCGAAAGGAACGAGCGGAGGAACCGTGTAATGACAAGAATGTCATAATGAACCACAATAAAGTAAGTTTCTACCACTGTCATTTTTCCCAGGATATCCGTAGAGGTTTGGAGAACAACGTAAATGTTGAGTTGCTGAATGCGTTACACAGCCACATGGTTGGCAAGAGAATGCTGACCAAGGACCTAAAGAACGGCATGATCGTCCCTTCGATGTACAACGATCTGGGGCTTTTCATTAACCACTATCCCAACGGGGTGAGTCTCGTCAGCAAACAGCACGTTTCTAAGTAATTGCACTTAATTTTCTCTGTGCTCTTTATATGAGATGGCAGGTACATCATTGATCCAGGGACTGATTTCTGCTAAAGCGTGATTGTGAGCCATCACACGGGCAGGAGGCCTGGATGTTCCAAAGCAGGACATTCTGTACTGGATGCGTTTGAAAAAATAATAATGAGAGAAAAATAATAAGAATTTATCAAAGAAAAATCACAGAATGAGGATTTCTTTCTTCAGCCTCTGGCTATCCACTGATGTAGGGTCTTGTGTATTTAGATAAGAATCTTTGTGTGAAATTTACAAGTTCATAGGGCTCTTTTAACAGTCAGATTTCCAGAGGCAAAAAGGGTCACCGATGAGGCAATATTTAGGGCATTATTAGAATACAATTTGTTATATTTATGCAATAATTGTGAGTTTTCCTCTCTCAGAACTTATTTTAAGGCTATGTAAACTGTTCATGTGAGTTACTGCTCTCCATTAGAAAGTCGATTACTACCTCTATTAAGAAAGCAAAGAATAAAGGCAATAGTTCAAACGAAAAAATGCCTTTGTCTTATGCTTTGTGATACGTTAAGTGTAACTGTACTTGCGTTCTCTCCTGTTTTCTCCTATTTCGTTTGTACATAGCAGCATGTAAGTCCCCCCGCTCAGCGTTTATATTCAGAGCGCCCCGGCCTCCATGTGCATTTTACGAGCATAAAATAAAAGTAGCGTGTGGGCTTGCAGCCTCAGCTGTTGATGGGTAGTTCCCACTCCTGCCCTTTGATTTTCCCAAATCATCATAGGTCGTCACCGTGAACTGCGCCCGCATCATCCATGGGAACCAGATTGCGACGAACGGGGTCGTGCATGTCATCGACCGGGTCCTCACGCAGATCGGTGCCTCCATTCAGGACTTCATTGAGGTCGAGGACGACCTCTCGTCGTTTAGGGTACGTATGAGAAGCAGCGGAGGCCTGTCTTGGGTCACTGACATCCCTTCTTCCTGCGCAAACGGAAAACGGACACAAATGCTGTTACACAAACCTGGCAGGAAGGTGACAAGTATATTTCCTGAAACACAAAGACTGTCACTGCACATAGAAGAAACCACCTCACGTGAAATGAATCGTAGGTGGGCCGCACAGACCAGAATGGTTAGTTCTGCGGCCGGTACATTTAGTGCATTCAGAACGTGCCCTTCGTGGTTATTACAGGCGCTGGGGATACTGCTACGTTCACGCGGACAATGCAGAACTGTCACGGTGACCAGCGTAGATCGGGGGAGGTTGGCGGGGACGGGGTCGGTGTGCCGCCAAGGGCGCCCTTCTCTAGTGTCTGTGGAAGGAGACCCGTGTCAGCCTAGGCTCGGCAGCCTGTCATTGTCATTGGGCCTCGGATGGCCCAGCCTCTGAATGCGCGCCTGTGTTCCAGGCGGCGACCATCATGTCTGACGTGCTGGAGACGCTGGGACGAGGCGGCCACTTCACTCTCTTTGCTCCCACCAACGAGGCCTTTGAGAAACTTCCACGCGGAGTCCTGGAGAGGATCATGGGAGACAAGGTGGCTTCTGAAGGTAGGAGAATGGTTTCCTCTGGGAGAAGCTTCCAGAATTTCAAAAAGAAAAGAAAAAGCAAAAAGAGATTGCCATGCCAACAGTGTCAGTTTTCATAAGCAAAGACCGAAAGGGTTTTTTTGAGTTGGACCATAAAAATCTTAAAAAACAAAGTCTTGGAAAGAATATGCAGTCTTGAACTCACTTAATAATTAAAATCATAATATTCTAAAGATTACATTTTTGTACTACTTTCAAGTAAATCAGTAGCAACATTAAAAAGGATTACCAATATGAAAAAGAAATATTAGATGATCAAATTTTAGTATTGTACACATTACGAAATGCTCTTTAATTCTCAGTTTACGCTAAACAATGTGATTGAGCTGAGACAATGGGATGGTTCTCCGGGGCCATTACTGTCACCCAAAATTTGGCTTCTTCCCAGTCTCCCTATTTCCAAGGAGGCTTCACGCTGTGACTAGTATCTTTCACTTACGCGCCCTGTTCCGAAATACGCTTGCCCACCTTCCGATGAGACATTTTGAAGGTGCAGGTATGACAGACTGAGGCGCAGAACCCGTGAGATGTCCTTCAAGAAAGAGAGCGTCTTTCTCTGGCTACAGAGAATGGCTGGCCTTCCCTTCAGCCTCCGTGACCCTCCTGACAAATCATGTGCAGCCACCCCGTCAGAGTGCTAATGGGAGCTACTGCTCGGGGCTCCGGGGACAGAGGACTTCACAGGCCTTCTGAATGGAACAATTTTTTTTTTGCCTGCCCATCAGAAATTACTTTCTTGTAATAGTGAGAACTTGACCTAACATTTCTTTCCAGTACCACACAAACCATTTCATGCCAAGGGTCTACTGGGTTCACCTTTTTCTGTGCTGTAGTTGATGTAAAAACATTCCAAGAACTTACACAGATTTTAAAAAACCATTCGTTAAAAAAAAAAAAAAAGGAATAAAAACCTTCGGTCGACCCTTAGATAAGACATGTATTGTGTTTTCAAGGAATAGTGTCACGGGGAAGCGCGCTTGAGGGCCCGCGCTCCTGCCCGCGGCACGACACGCTGTGACTGGGTCTCTCCCGCAGCTCTCATGAAGTACCACATCCTGAACACGCTCCAGTGCTCCGAGGCGATCATGGGAGGCGCCGTCTTTGAGACGCTGGAAGGGAACACGATCGAGATCGGGTGTGACGGCGCTGGCATCACCATAAATGGCATCAAAATGGTGAACAAAAAAGATATTGTGACAAACAACGGTGTCATTCACCTGATCGACCAGGTCCTGATTCCTGACTCCGGTGAGTCACAGTACCACACGCTCCTGCTTGCTCTTGTGTGTGAGTCGGGACACCTGCACAGCAGGTCGGAGAGCGGCGGGCGTGTCGTGTAAGGAACGGCACGTGAAACAAACACGCGGGACGCAGAGAGTGAGCTGGGGGCTCTGTCGGTAGCCTGTGAGGTCGCGGCACCCGTGCAGGAAATGCTGGTTTCTAGGGTTTCCAGGTGCCTGCAATGCCAAAGGGTTCTTAAAAACGCAAGGGGAGATACGTCCAGTGGCCACCCTTGAACAAAGGAAGGATCACGGTACTCACGGGAGTAGAGTTGAGACGTGAGCAATAGGGAATTCAAGTGGCAAGTACGAAGGAGGATACTTTCCTTCTGAAATGCCGTGTGATTACGAACCCCCAAAAGGGAAGCCGAAAAACTTCCAGAAAACAGCCGAGAACCGATTTACTAATTTCCCGCGATGGTAATGACAGCGATGACAGTTTTGGAATGGCGATGATTTATGTTACAGCCAAACAAGTTCTGGAGCTGGCTGGGAACCAGCAGACCACGTTCACCGACCTGGTGGCCCAGTTAGGTCTGGCGTCTGCGCTGAGGCCCGAAGGCGAGTACACGTTGCTGGCACCCGTGAACAACGCATTTTCCGGTACGTACTCTGGTCCCTGTCCCTCCTGCTCCCCTGCCCCCAACAGAGCCCCACCATTCCTCTTTACCACGATGGTTGGCAACAAGAAATAATATCTGTTTTACACGGTGTTATTCGCTTCTGCGTTGGCCACCCGTGCAGTGTGTCAGCACGACAGAAGCTCTATTAAAATGTCCTTCTTTTCAAAACCTTTTATTTTAGCAGGTAATAGCGTACAGGAAGGGCAAGTTTGTGACAAGGGAGAGTCACTTATTCCCCAATAAGACCACATTACCAGCACACATAATGGACATTAAGAAAAATTAATTCTCTTATTTAATACCAACATAATAGCTGAAAATAAACAGGTAGAGTTTGCATCTCAGAATTTGACAGTAAGATGTTAAGTTACAAGTAAATAAAAACAAGAGAACATGACGCACTTCCACGTTATGATGTGGACTATTATTGTCAGTGCTTTACCCGAGTAGCTGCTCCTCAGGGACAGTGTTCAGATTAGTGTGACCTGCTACAATGCCCAGAAAAGTGATTTCATAAAGACGTATTTAAATCGTTAGGCATAATTTAATAATTATAAAAACAAATAAGCGCCCTGCTTTACAACTTTCTAAATACCAAATTGTGACGTAGAAATCATTAATTAAAAATTCAAATTCCTAGCAATATTTTTCTCTCTGTAATAATGATGTCTGCATGTGTTGATATTTACCCACCTATGAGGCTGTGTGCTTTGATTTTCCTCTTCATTAATAAAGATAAATCTACCAATGATTCATCAGTAGTCTTTCATGTGAATAATCGATATCAAATTCTCAGAAAAATTCCTGGCCAGCGTTAGAGTTTAACTTTTGCCAGAAGCCACGTAAAACTACGTGGCCCTCACAGAAACGAAGCTGGCCACATGGACTGCGTGGAATCTGTTACCGTCGCCTGAGGGAGCGGCTCATAGAATTTCTGTGGGTGCCTAAAATTCATTGCCTTAAGCTTTTAATTGACTCACATACGATATGAGTGTAGGAGCCGTAATACCAGGAATAGGAATGGTCCGTTTTCATGAGTTTCTCCTACCAGGAGAAACTTGAATACTTTCTAAATAAAGTCATCTTTTCTCCGGAACAACCGCCCTGCAGATGACACCTTGCGCATGGACCAGCGTCTTCTGAAGTTAATCCTGCAGAACCACATCCTGAAGGTGAAGGTCGGCCTCAGTGAACTGTACAACGGACAGGTGCTCGAGACCATCGGAGGCAAACACCTCCGCGTCTTCGTGTATCGAACGGTAAGCGGATCCGAGCAACGCAAAGCCTCTCCACTGGCCTGAATGTCAGGTGACATGCATTTGTCCAAGGACATCGTTACAACGAAAGTGTCCCACAATCCTTTATGAGGTGGTAATGGTTGGTGTGCCTCTGGAGGTCAGGGAACTGCGTAACGTGTGTGAAAGCAGAAAATTACGCAAAAACGGCCGTGTGTTAACAGCTCAGGAAATTTGCATTTGTTTAATGATAAATAACTTTATGCTGTAAAGCATTAGTTATTTCAGTTCCAGAGATCACGAAAACTACTCTAAAATAAGCTTATAATTTTTGATTTAGGTTTCGTTGTGTACAAATCAGTTTCAGATGTACGATCTGGTGATTCGACATGTACATGCCTTGCAATGTGACCGCCACACTCAGTCTAGTGCCCGTCCATCACGGTGCAAGCTGGTCACAGCATCGTTGGCTGTATCTCCTTCAGCCGCCCCCACCCCCGTGCCCTCTGGAAGCCATCAGTTTGATCCTTGTCTCTATGAGTCTTTGTTCTGTTTTGTTTTATATCCCACAGAAGAGTGAAATCATAGGGTTCTTAGCTTCTTCTGTCTGACCATGTCCCTTAGCACAGGATTCTCAGGGTCCATCCACGCTGTCGCAAATGCGGGATTTCACTTTCTTAGAGCTGAGTGACATTCCATTGTGTCTATGCACCACGTCTTCTTTCCCCCGTCCTGTGCCGAAGGACACCTGGGCTGTCCCCCTGCCTTGGCCACCGTGACTAATGCTGCAGGGAACACAAAGGTGCACATAGCTTTGTGAATAAGTGTTTTCAAATTCTTTGGGTTAGATGCTCCGAAGAGGGGCTGCTGGGTCACATGATATGTCTATTCTTAATTTTTTGAGTTTTCGATAGCAGCCACTGGACTGCGGTGAGGCGCTATCTCATTGTGGTTCTGACCCGCACTTGCCTGGTGACTAGTGCTGCCGAGCATCCTTTCCCGCGTCTGTCGGCCGTGTGCACGTCGGTTTCTAGGGCTCGTTACAGTTGACAGGGCAATTTTTATATAGAATCAAATTTGTAGGATGGCCTTTTACAGCAAGATCGCAGTGAGCAACGGAATCTCTTTCGAATGACTTTCAAGATAAACTTTGAGAGTCACATACAGGTTTCTGAACTGTACAAAATGGTTCTAATGTACTTTATCTGAGGAGAAAGCTTTAGAAAATGTCGCTGACCGAAGCCCCAGTGTGCCCAGCGGTTGCTGGGCTTCTGCCCGGGAATCGCACGCAGCGCCAGGTCACGCGTTGCCCCGAAGGTCCAGCGCTGCCTCGGACTGAACGCGGCGCGGAAGCCCCTCATTCTCGTCCCACCACCCACGACACGCATGTTAAAGGAAGGAGAGCGTGGGCTGCACCCTAAATTACACCAATAGCTTCGTTTGTTTAAAAATACTGTAACTAGATCAATGACTTCATTTCTAATCGATGGGATCCTACAGTCAAGGGAATATAGTAAGTGTTTCTGCAGAGCACGAGAGGCACGGAAGTCAGGACACCTCTGGCCAAAGCAGGGCCTGAGGGTCCGAGGGTTCAAGTCCCCTCAGAGGGTTGGAGAAATGGCGGGGGGTGACGAGCAGTGGCAGGAAACGCCGAAATGGAATATTCTCTGCCTCTCTGGTCACAGACTCGCCAAACCACCTGCAGGACACGCAGGGCAGCCTGACCGATAGCAGAGAGCCGGGGGTCGGGGCGGGTGAGAAGCCTGACGTCCGATTCTGCAAGGTCTTCAGCAGAGGAGCGAAGCTGCTTCCTCTGGCCACAGAGGCTGGCTTTCCTCTTCAAAGAGTCAGTCTAGCCGTTTAATGGCGCAGCGATGTCCACGTAGGAAACTTGCAGCGAGGAAATGGAGGGCCTTGTCTTTCCCCCCCGGCCAGGCGGTCTGCATCGAGAACTCGTGCATGGTGAGAGGCAGCAAGCAGGGCAGGAACGGCGCCATCCACATATTCCGGGAGATCATCAAACCCGCGGAGCAGTCCCTCCACGAGCGGTTACAGAAAGAGAAGCGCTTCAGGTAAGTCGGAGGGGTGCCCCCGCGGGGGGACGCGCGCTGCCCGCATCTGCGCTTTCACCGTCAGGGTCCCCAAAAGCTCTCAGGGTTCAGTACTGCTGAGAACGGAATTTAGGATAAGAAGTCCAGGAACATGTGTTCAAAATGAAAACACATTCTCAACACTGTTTTGCTTCCTGGTGCACCGTAATATCACTTAATGAGTGGAAAAAACAGTCTTGTGAACTGAACGACTCTTCGCAAGTTTTGTGTAATTAATTTTTTAAATGATAAAATATAAAGGCTATTTTGTGGAGTATTAAATTTAAAAAACATGCTTTTTATTTGTTATGATGTGTGACCTTGTCAAGTTTTAGAGGATAAAAAGAGTTTAGGAAATTTTTAAAAGCAGTATGTGTATTTAGCTTATCTCCTTATAATAAAACTTTCTGAACAGGTGAGTGGCATTTGAAACATGAAAGTGTATGCGCCCTTTCCTCGTGTTTTCTGCTCTGCGCGGCTGATTTCCTGTCCCGCGCCTTATGGGTGCACGTGCCGTACCTAAATCAGAACCTAACAAAGTAAACACGTGTCCTTTCTGTTCAGCATCTTCCTCAGCCTTCTAGAAGCTGCAGATTTGAAAGACATCCTGACGCGTCCTGGGGACTGGACTATATTTGTCCCAACCAATGATGCCTTTAAGGGAATGACAAGTGAAGAAAAGGAATTTCTGATTCGTGAGTAGAAGTGGATCCGGGCACCTGCCCCCCCGTTTCGGGGTCTCGTGTCTTCCTCGCGGGCTTCTGCCCGGGCATCAGCCTCAGAAATGTCTCCTTTTTCACATTCTCTCCTGGCCTCAGTTTTCTCCATTTTGCTTAGGATCCGTGGAGGGTCGCTCATCAATATTCTTCTTTAACTGCTTGCTGTCATGCTGTTGGGCCCGACGTCCACTTAGGTTATTTATTGATGGTGACGTGAGCGAGCAATGGCCTGAGAAATGAGAGTGTGGGAAACAGCCAGAGACCCATCTTTTTCTCTGTCGTCTTCTGAGTGTCGAAATGTCAAAAAGAAAGAGGATACTGCATGAGACAAATATCTTTCCCCCCCTCAGGCAACAAAAATGCTCTTCAGAACATCATCCTTTACCACGTGACTCCCGGGGTCTTCATCGGAAAAGGGTTCGAGCCTGGTGTTACTAACATTCTAAAGACCATACAAGGAAGCAAGATCTACCTGAAGGGAGTGAGTTCTCGGGCAAGAGTTTACGATGGTGTTCGTTCATCACTGGCTTATTGTGGTGCTCGCTTTTCATTGGTTCTCGCATCAGCACGGTCCCCTGTTTTGACAGGTAAATGACACACTTCTGGTGAATGAAGTGAAATCAAAGGAATCGGACATCATGACAACCAACGGAGTCATTCATGTTGTGGATAAACTCCTCTATCCAGCAGGTTGGTAATTGCTGAATGCATTAATAGATTACATCTTTTTTTTACTTATAGAAACCTAGATGTTTATTTCACACATTCTTGCCAACATTTATTTTATGTTCCTTTTCATAGACATACCTATTGGGAATGATCAGCTGCTGGAAATACTTAATAAACTGATCAAGTACATCCAGATTAAGGTATGAACTATTACTGGATTTGTTTATAATGTGTTGAACATAGGAGACTAGAATTGTATGCATTCATGTGCAGATGGACACCAGGACTGGATTGCTCTCTGTTGATTATGCAGCATCCGTAAAGAATGACATAAATTCTTTATCATTTTACTCCACAAACATCTACTAAAACTCCTTGGGGCCAAGAAGTGTATTAAATGTTACATGAAATATTAAGTTGAATCAGATACGGCTGTTTTTCAAAACATTTACAGTCCAATGGGGCAGATAAGACATGGATATAAAAATTATATAATTTTTCTATCCTTAAATGTCTTCGCTACTAAGTATAAAAAAAGGATAAAGTATTTATTTATAAAACGTTGTCACTAGTCACAATAGATAAAGGCAAAGGAATATTTTGCTTCCTTATTATGATAGGGTCAAAGTGTCAGAAAACATGTGAGGTATTACTCTGTAAATCTAGTCAGCTTTGGGTAACTTATTCGGTAACTTTTGAGACTGAATAACAAATCCAACAACGTTTAGGCCCTCTGACGCATAGCAGGGAATCGGAAGATGACTTCCATGAACCCTCCATTGCTGTTAAGTGTAACGGTAGCTTTGCTTTGTTTACCTGAGTAGGAATGAAAGTGGGGCCGTGGTTTTGTTACTACACCTGCCGCATTTCCTGTTACTAAGTCTAGACGTGTGTTTTCAGTTTGTTCGCGGCAGCACCTTCAAAGAAATCCCCGTGACCGTCTACAGTAAGTACCCCATGAGTGCGTAGTTGCCGCATGGAAGCGGCAAACTTAAATAATAACAATAGTGGTAATTTTTTGCATTTACAAACGGAGACTCTTGATAATCTGGCATGTAGGATTCCAATCCATGGCAAAGTTAATCCCGCTTGAAACAAGGCTGAGGTCAAAATGAGACCCCCGGCCTCAGCCGTACCGCCAGCCCCACTGCAATGCCCACTCACCCCAAAGCCGGAGGGACAGGCTAGAAGAGCGGCAGTGACATGTAATAGCCAGCCCGGCGAAGCAGTGGAAGAAGGGCCTACGAACATACAAAGGGAAGGGACAACTCAGAGGCACCCCAGGGCTAGCCGAAAACGGAGACTTGGGGGACACGGAAGTAACACTGCCGAAGGATTTCTCGCCTGTCCCACCCTCCAGCCCTGCAGCCTCTAGGGACAGGAGGGACACAGTGGCCCACAGGACCCTACTGTGTATGAGCTGGTGGTTAAAAACCCTCCGTCCAAAACTGGGCAGGGGAGTAAAGACCCTGCCAGGTCATCCAAAAGAGCCCTCCACGACTCACCGACGGCAAAGGTGTGTCATTCTCCCGAGCACAACTGGGGCCCTTCTTTTCAACGTGACTTTCCTTCCTGTGTGGTTTTTCTTTCTTTCTTGTAGCTTTCCAAGCAGAAATTCTTTTCACTCTGTTTTGACTCTACAATGAAATGCTCAAAGTGTAACAGTAGCCAAAGCACGAGGGCAATCCCCCATTTACCCTGGCTAGAAAACTTATTTACTTTATACCACGGGCATCTGTTATTTGATTAAGGAAATCTTCCTTAAGATCCACACTAGACGTGGAAAAGAAGTGAAGACAATACAAGGAGCAGAACGAAATGCTGCTGCTCTTACGCAAACCCCGTAGCAAGGCCGGCTCGGCCTCGTCTTAAAGACGTGGTTGGCGTAGCTGCGACCCCCCACAGTGCAGGGTTCAGTGAGGAAGCACGCAGCGTTCTTACACAGCGTGAGAAACAAGCACCCTCATGGGCTCTGTCCACCACACATGTAACGTCATCGTCCCCACGGAGGATGTCCACCTCTCTGTCCTCCGTTTCCGTCCTTTCCCTCCCCTGCCATACACGTCCGTGCCACATTTTGCTTACAAAAAGCCAACGCCTGGGATCCCTTCATTTTCCTCTGCTGAAATGGGGTCCTCGCTCGCAGAGAACAGTGCGCTTTATGACATCACGCACGTCTAGGGAACGTCCCCTTCCTGGTCAGGGCTCTGAGACACGCCTGAGGTTTCCTTGGTGATGCCGAGTGTCCTTTAACTCCGCCCTGGGCGTGTGCGCTGTGGTCAGAAGCCCACTTCAGATAGAGGCAGAGGCTCGTGAGACCAAAGATTTCATTTTTATGTTTCTTTATTGACTGGTCTATACAATTTCTTTAATTTCCTTGCTACGTACTATTCTTGTCCCCCAAATACCATACATTAAAAAAATTGGGCGGCATGCTCTTTAGCAGTATTGTCACATGTGTACCATCTGCGGTGCGGAGGAAAAATATCGCTGTTGAATCCTTCGCTTGTGACCTGTCAAAACTATTTAAGTCTTCAGAAGAGCAGAATTGAAACAAAACTAATAAACACCCTAAACTTCAAATTCCTTAACACAAAGTAAAAATTTAAGAGAAAAGTAATTAACCCATTTTGATAGCACCAGTGGATTGGGCCTTCATGGAAAGGTTTCTCTGTGGTAAGACCACCCGCGAGGTCCATCGCTGGCCGCAGACTGACACACTTTAGGGCTCTTTCACTGGAGATTTCAAGAGAGAAAATCTGATGTCACTGAAACACGGTCACCATTAAGGCCTAGAACCCGTGTTAATGCCAAAGCCGATACAACGAAACATCTTGGAAACCTGAGGTGAGCCTGTGACAGAAACCCCAACTGTGCTAACCTGTCACCTCTAAAGGGTCCCCGCCACCGGTCACGATGGCACAGGCAGCTGTAGTGCAGCCTGCTCTCTCCTGCAGCCATTTTTAACGGCCTCTCCTTAGACGTGACGAGGAGCCAGGAGCTCTGCTTCTATGGCCCCGTTGCCATTCAGTGTGTACAAGCAAAAGCCGAGCAGACAGCCGACCGCCATCTTAGGCGGGTGCGTGACATACATGCAAAACCCATGCCTTTAACTTTTTTAAAAAACATGATGATAAGGCTACAAATTAAAGACAAACTGTAACTTAAGTGTCAATCATATTATGTTTGTTGCATAGCGCTCACATCTGGCTGGCTGAGATTTTTTCCTTTTTACTTTTCAGTCCACTGAACTATTTTTCATATTTTCCTGTCTAGATGACGGTTATAAAATGCATGAAAACTATTTTGTCTTCTTCTTTTAATTTTTTCTCATTGAGAAAGAATTCAACAATGCAATTTCAGACATTATGAATCGCGTGAGATTAACCGTGTTCATTTGTCTTCTGTTGCTATGCAGCGGATATTTTCAAGACGCACAAAAGCCAGGAAAGAGCTTTAGAGGACAGTTCAGAGCGATAGGTCTCTAGGCAGCATTCCTCACTCAGTGAGTCTGTACTTCACTGGAGCAAACCCCAGTCACTGGGCCTCAGATTCCCCACGTGGACAGGAGGGGACACGACTGGCTGATGTACCATGAGCCTTGCCTGTATCTGCTGCCTGAACATATTACATGTCACCGCATCTGACACGCAGTTCTCAGCAAGGACCCAAAAAGGACCGTTCAGTTCGGAATTTTTTTTCTGTAAACATCATTTATGTTCCACTTTCTATACTTTCAGCAACTAAAATTATAACCAAAGTTGTGGAACCAAAAATTAAGGTGATTGAAGGCAGTCTTCAGCCTATTATCAAAACTGAAGGTAAAAGTCCATGTTACCCACGGTTCCTTTTGTCGGGAAACAGTTCGTATAACAGACTGATGGCTGCGAATGTATCTACCTTCCTAGTGCCACTAACACGCTAAACCCCGCCCGATGGCACGCTTCTGCTGCGGGAGAGGGCGACGCCGCCGGCCGAGCAGCAGGTGCCGCCGAGGCGTTCAGTACATTTGCTTGCTCTGCCCCGAGGAAGCGGGGGTCCCGACGGCCCCCGCTGCAGCCGGGCTCTTTCAGAGAGGCCGCTGCTTCTGCAGCTCTTTCCCCGCCCCCACGGGGGTCTCTCTGGTGCTGCTACACGACGCTCTTCCCAAAAGTGCGGGCGTTCTTCCCCGCCAGCTTCACAGAGCGCAGAAGCGGCCCCTGGGCGAAAGCTTTTAGCATGACCACCACGCGTGATGTAGTGTGAAGTCAGGCACCCAGAAACAGAAGCGGGAACAAAGAGCCGGTGCGGGGAGTCCAACGTTAGCGACCCTAATTCCAGCCCTGAAATTACATATATGAGAACATACGTGCTCTTACAGACTACATCTGGAAAATGGGCGGAACATCTCTCCTGATTACTCATTAAACCCTCCCTTTTCTCTCTGCCTTTACTGTCTGGGGCAGCCGAGGCCAGCATCCGTGACACTGCTTTTGTTTCATCTGCTTTAATTATCACGGAGAGTCAGACCTCAAGAACTGTTTTCTTTCTATGTCTAAACTTCTTCCTCTGGTGACCTGACCGACACTTATCCGGCAGCCGTTGGCAATTGTCCGGCTCTCAGATGTCACTGGTGTTTTCATTTTTGCAGATTTATTGACGATGCCCGACTTCTCACTAAATTAGACGGCAAGGCGCAATTGTGAGATGTTTCTGGTTTAAAAAAATAATATTTCACCGAATTTTTGAATGAAGAATAAATCAACTGACATTCAATTCAGCACGTGCTTACTGAGCATTTCTGGTGCTGGTTACTCTCCCAGATGCTGGCAGTCAGTAGGGAAATACTTTTTTTTTTTGATAAAAGACCTCACCTTCCTAGAGCTTAACTAAGGAGGATAGTTCTGAAATATCAGTTTAGGTTCTTTTAAAGAAATGTTGATTTGGGGTAATTTCCTGCGCTTACACTTTGTAAGTAGACTTTCCTTTCGAAATATCAGCTTCTTAAAAACCTGGCCTTACACTTTTATACTCGGTATCCCCAGCCCTGGAGGTCAAACATGGCGTGAAATATTTATTGTTTGAAAGAACTCTATTTTTGTTTTCATTATTCTAAATTGTTCTGGACTATTTAGCCCTGGGTAACAGACTGTTCTGAGCGGGCAAAGACACCCTCTCCGAGGTGAGCAGAGCTGACTGCCACGTTGCAGGGCGTTGCAATATGAGTTAAATGTACTGAACTTGATTTTCCTTTTCCTCTACGAAATAGTCCTGATTAACTAATGTGATAATCAGCTTTCTAACATTCAAAATGATTTTCTATGGGAGCAAAATCATTTTGCAAGTCAAATGCAACACATCAAATGTTTGCATTTGAAGGACTGTCTATTACTTAGTCAATTGTCTGCATCATTTGCTTATAGAAGGTAAGTGCTCAAATTCATTTTCCCATAAAACCTGAAATTCAGTATCTTAAAACGAGGCATAAAGCTGGGATTTTTAAATGTTCAATCTTATGCCCATTAAATTAAAAAGTGTAAGATACTGAGTAACTAAAATGAAATTATAATTTTAATCAGGAAGAAGTAATAGACAATCTCAGCATGGGGACATGAGCTGTACCCCAGCTATCATTAGAGCAGCTTGAATCTGTACATAGTGTATGATGCTCAAAGTAGAGCTACTCATGCCTTGTGCAATCATACTTAGCAGCTGTGAATGAGTGGGTGGATTTACGCATCCATGCAAACGCCAGTGCGGAAGAACGTCATTTAAGTGAGACGCCAGCGGACTGAGTCATTGTTTTCTCATAAATGCCCCCTGATCTGCAGAAAATGGGAAATGTTTGCAACTGAATCCGTAAAACCCCAAACCACTCTCATGTCTGAGTACCATCAAACGTGGAAATGGGTTCCCTGTTCCGGTAAATGTAACGGAGCGCCTTAACACGATCCTTTGTCCCCCACAAAAATGTCTCAGGACCTACAGTAGCCCAGGGGACCCTTGAAGGGGAGCCCGAATTTAGGCTGATCACGGAAGGTGAGACGGTGACCAAAGTCATCCACGGAGGTGCGTCATGCGGTTTCCTGGTGCCCGGTTGGGATTCCTGTGATTGTTTTAAAATAGTGCTGGTTTAGATATATTCAGCATCTGATGCTTTCCCTCATCTTTTGTTTCATAGAAACTGTGGGGGTACTTTTCTCAGTTATGGGGTCTTATTGACCTGTCAAATAAAATGTAGTTTCCCTTTAATGGATCTGATTGGAATGAACTATTAAGTCACCAGGTCCAGCAAAAATGTCATTATTTCCTCATATGCAGTGATGATTATGAAATATAATGGTAACAATAATGTCAACAAAAGGATATGTTAGATGTAGAAGAAAAAATGGCCATTGTGTTAGACCAGCAAGTAAGCCACTGGTAGGATCCTCGCAGGGTTCTACTCTAACCCTGCAGAGCTCCCCGGATTCTCACTAGATACTCAGCCCCCGGTTGGGACACAAACATGCCCTAGAGTTAGCTTGTCAGCTGGCCCCGGCCTTGACCCACGATTCAGGGCGCAATGACTAGCATCTAGATCTCTGATGATCTGAATTGATCTGAGATGTGTCCCCCAAATGATTACAATTAAACTCTAAATGCTGTTGTTCTGAGAAATACATTTTCTTGTTAAAATGTCTAGCTGTGGCAGTTTAGACACCATTGGGGATAAATGAAATGCATTTTTCTTCCCCCACTTTCAGAGCCAATTATTAAAAGATACACCAAAATCATCGATGGCGTGCCCGTGGAAATAACTGAAAAGGAGACGCGGGAAGAGCGGATCATTACAGGTGACCTTTGATCCCAAACACGCAGCCACGCCTGGGTTCTAAAATCAGACGGTGGTGGTCGTTGAAGGAACTTTCCTTCTTTTCTCTCAGATATAATGTTACCCTAATGATGTAATCCATGTTTCTTCTCTGAGCTGGAAATTTATAGACAAATCTATAGGCATTTGTTTCATTGTGTGTATCATACACATATAATACACTATTATATCCTAGGATCAAACCCATTCCTTCCTTTGGTTTTCCACTAATCTTTAGGGCTCCAGATCTATATTCCAAAATATATGCACGTTTATACAAAACAATTAATCAATAATTCCAGTAAACCTTTGTATATAGTCGCCCCCCCCCCAATAAATTAGCCTAAAATCCTGAATACAGCTATTCTATAAATATTTGTTTAAATGAGCAATGAGCAGCTATGACCCACGTCACTTGCTTAGGTAATAAAGTTTTATTGGCAGGCAGAGCGTCCACTCAGCTGTATAATGTTCTCACTCCACAGTGACAAAGCTGATGGCTGTAACACCTGCCATATCCCCTAAAAGGCTCACTGTCTGGCTCTTTACAGAGGAAGTTTGCTGACCCCTGTTTTAGGCCTTTTTTAATGGTCTTTCCTTTAGGTCCTGAAATAAAATACACCAGGATTTCCGCTGCTGGGGGAGAAACAGAGGAAACGCTGAAGAAATTGTTGCAAGAAGGTCAGCATCCTAAAAAAATAAGAACGTGACTTTCCCTAAGCTCTGTTTCAAGGTCTAAAGGGCCTTGGAGGCCTCATACACGCTTTCTATTCTAGGTCATCTCTTTGTTTAAGTTCCACACCAACATGAGGAAAACATCCAAACATATAGAATGGAACTTAAATGACCGTCATATTGATGGTTATGCTATAGGTTTGTTATATATTGTTCAGCAGCTTTATAAGAAAATCGGTTTATCAGAAAGCAGCACTAGCCCTGGCCGGGTGGCTCCGCTGGGTGGAGCGTCATCCTGTGCACCGAAAGGTTGCGGGTTTGGTCCCCGGTCGGGGCACGAATGAGAGGCCCCCAATCCATGTTTCTCTCTTGCTCGCTCTTCCTCTCCCTCTTTCCCTTCCCCACTGCTTCCTTTCCCTCTAAAATCAACACACATATCCTCAGCTGAGGATTTGTTAAAAAGCACTATAAGCTGAGAAAGAACCAGGCGTTGGTCTGGAACTTTTCCTTGCTGGGCAGATGTGCTATGTATCCCATCACGTCTCCTGTCTTTTGTGACATAAACCAATTTCTGCTGTAAACATGTATCCTCTCAGAGGTCACCAAAGTCACCAAATTCATTGAAGGTGGTGATGGTCACTTGTTTGAAGACGAAGACATTAAAAGACTGCTTCAGGGAGGTCAGTAAAAGGGAACTAACTAACCCGTTAACCCATCTGGTGACCGAGTTCTTCAGCTTTTTAAAGACTGAGCGTCCATGGCTTTTTCTTAAGTCGGCGTCATGTGTTGTCTCCACAGACAGCTTTGGTTGGTGGTGTTTCATTAACGTTTACAAAGAAAGATTACTAGTTTAAACAGTCTTTAAAAAGTATGGTATAACGCTTGGGGGGCACTGAATATTTTTTGCTTTGATACACGTAATTGTAAGGATATTTTAAGAATGTGAAAGGGGACGACTTTTTAAGCTGGTAGTTATTTAAATGAACCCAAATTGACATACTTTTTATATTTTAAAAAATGTATTCACTGCCCCCACAACAATAATAAAAGGCATGTTTATGGACTCTTTAAGCTCATAGATGTAGAAAATATGGTGCATTTATTAATTTTCTTTTCTAAAACTACATTCTTAGGAATGGGTATTTGTTTCTTCTAACAGTTGGAGTGATAATCTATACGTGGAAACGTAAATTATTTTGCATTTGAAGTTAATCTTAATCTTTAAAATAGGGAATGTTCTCTGGAATGGTCTTTGTCTATGGCATTAAAAGGACCTACTTTTAAAGGCAAAAGAAAAAAAAGAATTCAAAATCATATTCAAACTAAATGGTAATTATTTGAAGAAACAGTGAATGTTATAAATATAATTTGAATAATTTTTATCTGAACATATGAATTTCTAGTTGTTTTATTAATGACAAAATTATTTAGATGACAAGTTGTTTTAGAGAAACAAATATTTAAATTACATAGAATTAAATATTCTTCTTTAATATACTGTGAATTGAGAAAACACAACTGAAGTTTGGTATTTATCCAAAGTATGGTCCAGATGGTTTTTCTACTTAAAATTTTAAAAATTGTATCATTCTGTCCAAGAAAATATAAGTTATTATCTTGGGACCATGTATAGTCATTGTTTCTTTATTCCTTATTTTAACACAGAGAAAATCTCTTGTAGAGTGCTAAAACTGTTCAGCAGTAGTAACAATAAATAATTTTTATTCAACCAATGATTGAATTTCCCCTGAACAGAAAGATATGTGCCTGAAATACACCAGACTGCCTTTCGCACGGCCAGGAGTCCGTGACTCAGCCAAAGCTTGAATGGAACCCAAGGTTTCCTTCCTTAAGATCTAGTACAGAATTCACTCATCCGCCTCCAAATGCTTGCTAATCTGTGAAGAACTAGAAATTTGAGGGAAGAGGCAAAGACGGTATGAAGATGAAATTGAATTCTTTTTTTCAGTCCTTGCCACCCTAAGCAGCTTCGTAGAACAGCCGTGCTTTTAGAGAATGCCTCGATTAGTAGCTACGCCTGTGTGTATGTGTGGCTTTAATTTATTTAAGCTTAAACTTCAGGTAAGTGTGTTTTCTTCCCCTTAAGAAACTCCTGTTACCAAGTCCGTGAGAAATGATGACTTAAGTTCTTAGGAGTCGCTTCGGCCGAGAGAAGACGACAGGCCTGCTACAGGTTAAGGCTACGACACTCCATTTTTAGTGAATGGAGTCTTCCCAAGCTTGCGTTGCCGCTTGCCGCAGGGGCGTCTCCTCCCGTCCCCAGCGCACAGTTCCTCTGCCTGCCTCTGAGCCATCACTTTTCACTGTGTCCACCGCGACTTTTCATCAAAATGTTGCCAAGGGCTTTCTTCCTCACAGGATAATCCCTGTGGCTGCCGGTGCCCAGCCACGGACTGGACACGTGAGCATGTCTTCCATCCCGTAAACTCACTGCTCCTGCCTGAGCCCTGCGTCTTCTCGCCTAGACCTTAAAGACACTCATTTACAAAGCTGATGAGAACAAAAATCACATCATGCGAGATGGACTTCTTTTCTCTCGGACAGTATCGACAATCGATGTCTATCCCAACTATGGTTTTCGTCTCTAAGCTTGGCCTTTTCTATCTGAACAGCCCACACTGTGGGACATCCAGTATATTTTGAGGAGCTGAGAGCCTTCCTCCATCAGTGAAGTCATGACTAAGAGGTGCTTCTGGTACTAATATTGTAACTTGTCACTAAAATACTTCAGAGCCCTCAACTAACAAATGTCCTCCCAAAATGCCTCAAGCTTTTCATTCTTATCTTAGGAAGATCTGCATTTACCAAACTACTCAAGTAATTAAGGAAGAATATCAAACTATGAAGAAGGGTCCCAAAGAAAGTCATAGAGGTTCTGACAGATCTGCCTGGATAACTCGTAATGATTTATGGCCTCTTTAGAGAACAGGGGTCAGCTTGTCGGTCTGACTCCCAGTCTGGCCTCCAACTCAAACTAACGGAAGTAAGCTGGTCCTTTTTGGCCTTGGTTCCTTCTTCCGAAAGTTGGAGATAGCAATGCTACTTACATCTAGATGAGTTAATATACGGAAGTGTTTGGAATAAGCTCAGCACATAGAAGCTCCCAATAATGTTAACTATTATCAGTTAATACTAACCTGATCGATACAGTAATATTTTACACCCTACTTTAAATTTCCAAAGTAATGGTCACATAAAAAAGTAAAATCTTGCAAATAACTGAGCTGACACATTTTGCATGTTTCATGGAATAGCAGAGACTTGAAAAAACATATACATAATAGAAGAATTTTGACTTAATTATCTAAAATAGATGATTTATAAAAAGCAAGAAGTTGAACTTCGGAGAAAAATAAGGCAAACGAAAGATGAAGAAGCTGTAGGAACCTCTTTCCTCTCCAATGCCCCCAGCAGAGTGGAAATGAGACCTCAGGCCTCCCAAGTAGAGTTTATTGGTGAATAAAAGAGAAACAACGGAACTTGAGCACGTCAGGCAACTTTAATGGCCCCAACTGCTCTGTTAGATACTTGAAATTCTTAAAAATGCAAGTTTTTATTATTTTACCTAGTTAATTTTTTAATGGTCTTGTAGGACTGGAATGAGACCTGGGGATATGTTGGCACACATTTCCTGACTTGCTTATTATTATGTTTCTGGAGTTATTAGGCCCATGCTAGCGCGCTGCCCTTGGGTACTATGAGGAAATCATGAATTAATTTACAAGGATAATCACGGAGACAGAGGTCTGATGACATCACAAATAGGAATGAGTGGGAAGTATCTCTGGGAAGATACTTCTGCTAAACCTTATATAATGTGAAACATCCCTTCATCAAACAGGCATGCTTTCCACAAAAGGGTCAAAAAATCAGGTCCGTGATTTGCTCCGTGCGAACATGGAGCATGATCTCGGCTCCAACGCCGCAGGGACATACGACACTTTGCACACAGCGAACCTTCATGGGGATACGTGGAAACAAGTTTCTGGGTCGTCTGTCCCCAACGCAGAAGTCTCCTGCGTGTGAAATTCACTAGTCCAAAAGCAGATCGACACATTTAAGTGCTGTTTACTTAAAACTTTATGCTTTTCTGCTTAACCGTGGCCTCCTATTTGATGTGGGCCATAATGTCACAGTTTCTCTAACTGCAACTGTTTAATTCCAGACACACCTGTGAAGAAGGTCCAAGCCAACAAAAGAGTTCAAGGTAAATGTACGCTGGCAGCTGTCACTATTGGGTCCACAGTTGGAAGCACGCACACTGTACACATACAGGAAATGGTTAAGGTAGTGATGTGCAAAATTATGATACAAGGTGTACATAATATATAAGTACCTACCACCCATGCGCTATAGTATTCTTCATCACTATGTTTGTGTGCATTTTCTAAACTTCTAATTAGGCTACCTTACATTCTGATACATTCAAAAATCAAAGACTCCCCTTGGGGAACTGAGAATAAGTTACAAATTTAGAATTTTTTAAATAATTACATACTAACAGTCTAAAGAAGTTGCAAGTCTTCAAAGTGCATTTTGGGCATAGCTGACTTTAAGCTAATCCAATACAGACATTTGAAATGAAATAATGAATTTTTAATAAAGAATTTATCAGGAATTTCTTCTAAATATCCCTATTTATTTAAGTTTTCTAAAGAACTAAAATGAAGTGATTACTTTAAATGATCATTTTCATGCACCTGTAAACAAAGGATAGCCTTTATGTCATCACCATAAATGCAGGACATTATTAAGAAAGTATAATCTGAAGTTCATTGCAATAAGAAATACGGTCTTTTGTAGATACAGTTATGCGTAGAATATCACATTTTAAACTCTAAAGATGCATTGCCCTTGCAATAGAATGTTCTCCCTTCTTCCTCATCAGGGTCTAGAAGGAGATCGAGGGAAGGCCGTGCTCAGTGAAAACCCAGACCAGATGAGCCGTCTGACAACCTCCCGCCGACCTTACAGGAAGACCCCGAGAGCCACCCTGACTTCAGGAAATGAACCAGCACCACGGAGGAGCAATCCCTGACCCCCGCTGAATGCAAACTCGATTTCTGTTGGAACGGGAGACCCGAGGGCAGCGGCGGGGTTAGCCTCCTGGGCGCGGGACTGAGGGAACTAGAACGCATTTCAGGCTTTTGCGTTTGGCATTAAAAGTTCTGGCCAACGAACGAAAATCCTCTCCCAGGCTTCATTACAGTCCAGCCCTCCTAGCGCTGCACTGTACCCCCATTCAGAAGGGGGAGCCCTGAGTTTCCTTAGTGGACGGGCAAGCTGCATGCGACCAGCCATTTCTCCCCAGGAAGCTAAGTTGTGGGCAAGGGCGCTCCGGACGAAGCCAGCCAACGAGACTTTTACACCAGAGGGTTTGCGCGTTTCCAACGCGGCGTGGGTGTGCTGGTAAACTGTGCTATTTCCACGACTCATCTGTGCCCTTGAGATGTTTGTCATACGCTTATTGCAATGCATACTGTTATCTCGAACGTTTCAATAAAGCCGTTTTTCAGTTATGAAGAGAATTACTTGACGTTGGGTAATTCAGAAAACTCAAGGTTTAGGTTAATACGTGGATTGAACAAGGGACCAGGACTTTATTCCTCTTTTATATCAAATACTCATTAAAGGAAGTTGAATGAATGTAGTGTTTCTTGAGTTTTTAAAACGACTGTGTTAAAAAAGAATCATTATACCATAAGTCAATCATTGAACAGGAACTGAGCACCCACTGTAAGCCCAGAACTGCACTAAGCTGGGGAGACCCAAGGTGAGTTAGTTACAGTCTTCAGAGGGCAGGGGCAGCTCACCAGCAGCCCGCCACGCACCGTGGTCTCAGTCAGCCCCACACCAGCACGGACGCATCGGTGCATCTGCCTGAGATGGGCTGGGCGCGGGGGGAGCCGCGGAGATGCTCTTCACTGAGACGGGAGTAAAGTCAGAGTCCCCTGCATGGCAAAGAAGGGGAAGAGAGCTGTTTGCTGAGAACGATAAAGGTATCAGATTGAGCTACTCAGATCTCAACAAGAGCGATCCTTGCCTGGGCTAGTTGACATAAGAGCATTTAAGAAACAGAGTTCATACCGATAAGAAGCTGATAGGTGATTGGGTAATAAAATTAAGCCGTGCGTTGGAAGTCAGTCACTGGAAGAGTGTACAACCGAGGAAGGCCAGACGGAAGGGACCATCCTGACCATACTTAGCCAGCTCGGATCAGAGGCTCAGTCTAAAGTACCACTGGCCCTGGCTGGTGCGGCTCAGCGGACTGAGCGCCGGCCTGCAAACCAAAGGGTCGCTGGTTCGATTCCCAGTCAGGGCACAGCCTGGGTTGTGGGCCAGGTTCCCAGTTGGGGGCGCACGAGAGGCAACCACACACCGATGTGTCTCTCCCTCTCTTCCTCCCTTCCCCTCTCTCTAAAAATAAATAGATAAAATCTTTTTAGAAAACTTAAAGCGCCACTGAAGGACCTGGAACCCTTTTTGGGTAACTGCAAATATTGGTTCTTCGTCTGAGGAGCAATCGGGGTGAGGAAGCAGGACACACAGTTCCGATGGCACTGCTTGGTGGGCACGCGTCTGGGAGCCCTGCTTTCCAGAAGGATTTTCGGGCTGGGCCCGTGGGGAGGTCAATGACTGGCATTTAGAGCCTCTCCCAGGTAACAAAGTGTTGTCCCAGCTGTGGACAATCTCGGGACTTTTATCTCCACTGGACGGGGTGTGTCCTGATTGCAAAATAATTCAGGGGAGGTGGGCACATGGGGGTAATGGTAGAAAATACTAAACTGTTATCAACGGAGCTGGCGGCCATCCAAACACATAACACGCTGGTCATGGTCCCCTAGAAACTTACAGTTAACCGAATAGACAAATGGTAAATACATGTATTCGTTCAGCCATCTGCAGGGTTTTCATTTGATGATGAGACAGAGTTGGACTTGGGAAATCGCAATCCAGTGAAAATGAGACTGAGAGTCTTTTAAAGACTTCTGACTTACAGACACACTTTTTTTAACCATGGAAGGAAAAAGAAACCAGTATGGGCTCGTACACATACAACATCTAGCCCTGGCTGGTGCGGCTCAGTGCATTGAGCGCCGGCCTGCAAACCAAAGGGTCGCTGGTTCGATTCCCAGGCGGGGCGCAGGCCTGGGTGGCGGGCCAGGTCCCCAGTTGGGGGCGCGTGAGAGGCAACCACACCTTGATGTTTCTCTCCCTCTCTCTCCCTCCCTTCCCTTCTTCCTAATAATAAACAAAATCTAGCACATCTTTCTGTAAAGTATGGTCTTTGAAGTGACATGTATAAGTATATTTTTAAATTAAAGAAGGATTATTAATAAAATAAATAAAATAATACAAAGAATATTAAAATACACAAAACTGAAGACTAACTTAAAACCACAGAATAAGAATTTGAAATATATGTACATAAATAGCAATCCTACTTTCTACGCATTAAAGAGGCAGAGCAGTACGTGCTTTTACACAGAATATTTAATCCTTTACAAATTCGGAAAGTTTTTATTAGCTCCAGTTTTATATGAAAAGAGTGAGGCTCGGTGAGTTCACGTAACTTTCTCTCCGGTCTCGCCCTGTACTCTTAAGTCAGGTAACCAACACACGCGCGCCCTCCGCCGGCAGGTGCCGACGTGACCGGGGCAGACGGTCCACACCTGTGCTGGCTCCGCACCGCCCGATTGCAGCTCTTTTTCTCACGGACCGTCCTCTGCAGGAGCAGCACAGAGTAGGTCCGAGTACAACGACCTTGAGTCTGTATTTTAAAACAAGCCCCCTAGGTTGCTGCTGGTGCGCCGGGCCCATGGCACTAACCTGGAGACGTTGCTCTGGAGAGGTTTCCGCCGCCACCGCAGGGCTCCCGGCGGCCACCGCTCGGCTTCCTGCCACTAGAGCAGCGGTTCTCGACCTTCCTAAGGCCGCGGCCCTTTAATGCAGTTCCTCGTGTGGTGGGGACCCCCAACCATAACATTATCTTCGTTGCTACTTCATAACTGTGATTTTGCTACTGTTATGAATCGTAATGTAAATATCTGATACGCAGGATGTATTTTCATGGTTACAAATTGAACATAATTAAAGCCTAGTGATTAATCACAAAAATAATATGTAATTACATATGTGTTTTCCGATGATCTTAGGCGACCCCTGTGAAAGGGTCGTTCGACCCCCAAAGAGGTCGTGACCTACAGGTTGAGAACCGCTGCGCTAGATGGAGCAGCAAGTTCTCGATTGTTATATGTCGTGAGCCACAGAGCACGCGTGGCCTCGTCCTCTGGCCTGGCCCTTGGATTAATTAATATGTAGACGTGAGATGGCAGGTACGTGATTAAAATTTCAGAAACTCAAATCATATTACAAAGGAGTTCTGTTTTGCATTTCCAGCAGAAGTATATGAGCGTTCCAACTCCTCTTGCCAATACTTGACATGGTCAATCTTTTTAATTTTAGCGATTCTAGTAAGTGGGTAGTGATGTCTCATTACGACATGTAAGCTGCATTTCCCTAGTATATGATTTCCATGTGTTTGTATGACATTTGTATGTCTTCTCTGGGAAAGGATCTGTTCAAATATTCTGCCAATTTTTAACGGGGTTCATTTTTAAATTTTGGATTCAGGTTGTTTATCAGTGACAGAAGTGGTCAGTATTTTCTCCTGGTATGTGACTTTTCACTCTCTTAGCAGTGATTTTCAAGGTACCAAAGTCACATTTATCCTATTGTTTCCTTCTATGAATTGGGCATTTTGGGCCATAGTTATGAAATCTTTTATTAATCAAAGGGCAACAAATATTCTAATCTGTTTTCTTTTAGAAGTCTTATTAGACTTAAGTTTGACATTGAAGTGTATGATTCATTTTCAATTAATTTTTGTTTATGATACAGGTTTTCCCCCACTAGGGACAGTCAGTAATTCCAGCACCATTTTTGGAAAAGACTAGCCTTCGTCTATTCATTTGCCTTTAAACCTTTGCCAAAAATTCATATATTGGAGGTAAACAGGGATTCGACCTTTTGTTTCCAGAACGTTGTGCCCATTACTATTCCTATGATGTTTTTTCTACCATAATTTTTCATTTGGATTGCTTACTGCCTCTTCAGCCTCTCATCGCCCCTCTCTGGCTGCTCCGTTATCAGGAACTTTCCAGATTCCAAGGGCAGTCGTGTCTCACCACGGCTCCCCGTCGTCCCTAAGCTTGCGGGCCGGAGGCTGGGCTCCGTCCCTGAGCTCCCCACCCCTGCGCGGCCTCCTGGGCGTCTTCTGCCACGTCGTCCATCGGGCCCGACCTCCCCGGCCCACGATGGCCCGGCGGGCGTGTCTGACTGCCCGTCACACGTGGGCATAGGCTTAGCGCGCGCATTGGCTCAGGCCGTTCTCGGCAGCCGCCTGGCGCTCACCCCTGCCCGTAGGTGCGGGCACCCTCGGGCACCAGCGTCGCTGCGCACCCCGGAACACCCGGCCACCTCGCGGCTCCGGGCTCACGCGCCTCCCCTGCCGGCCAGTGTCTCGTCCCCTGCCAGCTTGTTTCAGACCCCGAATGCGTGCTTCTCCCGTCCCGTATCACGGGCTCTCATGTCGGTGTTCGGGGAAAAGGGACGGTCCTCGAAGGCGAGCGCAAAGCTGCAGGAACCTGGCGGGCCAGGGCGCAGCGCGAAGCCTGCCCGCTGTCCTGAGCGGAGGGTGCAGCAAACAGCGCGCAGGAGAGTGGGAAGGGCACCCCGGGGAGAAGGCGAGGGGACTTGCCCTTGGCAGACCTTCCCCGCCGACCCTCAGCTCCAACACGCCAGCCGCTGCGGACTGCGGCCCCGGGCGCGCACCGTTCCTGGGAAGCGCAGGGAAAATGACTTCATTGTTTGCTCGTGGCGCCGAAGCACACCTAATTAGGACACTTTGTTTTTCTGACCAGAGCATATACTAAGAGCTGCAGATGTCAAATTTTGGCACATGTGCAATACACTTACCAAACAAAAATTTAAAGTTCATTACTTGAACCAGACAGACGATTGGAGGAAAATAAAAAGTAACATTTAATGATAACCATATTTTCTTCAAAATGGGCTGCACATTTTTTTGAAGAAAACTGCTACTCTTTATGGTTTGGCTAACCACTGCAAGCTTTTTGACGTGGCGTGTTCTTTGGTCTTACTATTAAACATTTTAAAAAATGTTTAAAAGCTCTTTACCCTTTAAAAATAGGGTAAAATAACAAGGAACGGGTATACACGACCCATGGACACCGACAACAGGGTGGGGATTGGCTGTGGGAGGGGGAGGGTGCGGGGTGGGTAGCAATAAGGGGAAAACGAGACAACTATGATAGAAAAATAAAGTTAAAATAAAATAAAATACACATGTATTATTATAATAATAAATAGGTAAAATAAAAACATGTCAAAATAACAAAAATATCCTTTGATGTAATCTTACGTATATGTCTTTAAAACTGAGTAGGCCTTCAAAATACCTACTCTCTTCACCTCTTTTCCCTACTGAAGAACCTGTTCATACCTTTTCTCCCAGCACATAACAGATAACAAGGCAATCCGCCCTCTGCCAAGAAACGCGGAATGTGCTCCTCCCACTCGGAGCGCCACGAGAGGGCAGGGGAAAGAGTGGATCTCACTTCTCACTCTGTCATCTTCTGATGAGTTTATAGGGAGGTCCCCAGCTTCCAGACCTTGATTGTCCCTTTCAGAATTATTTATGATAATGATATACGCTTGCTGCATAGTTGGGTTTGAACGGACATGTCATCCTGCCATAGAGAAACTTGGAATAAAACCACAGTAAAAAAACTTAGAAGACTTGGCGCTTCTCAGACAGTACGACCCTAGAGTTAAATGCTCCGCGTAAAGCCGACTTCCTTCTGCCTCCTGCCTTCCGCTCCTGAAACGCCGGCCGCGCCCGGGCCTGGTCTTGTCGGCGCCCGTGGGCCCCCCAGTGGGCTTGCCCATGTTCCTTCTGTCGTGCTCATAACAGCATCTAAGCCTTCCCGCCTCGCACATCACAGACTCAGTTTCCACCCCATTCCTCAGCCAGGCTGATGGCTCGCCAAGGACGGAACTGAGGGACCCACCTTCCGAGGCCCCTCCAAGCAGCTTTGCCATCTTGGTCCTGTTCAAGACACGCTATTTCATAAACAACCCCAGACACAGCTTCCTTCCAAGAATGTGATTTGCCCGGCAAGAAACCCAGGAAATCTATGGAATTCATGTTTTAATATTACTAGGAGAAACGAGGGAGATACAAATGATTCAGATTAAATTCAGAAAATAATTTTCCTAAGCAATGTCCGCTAATCACGAGTGCACTTTAAATATCTCTTTGAGATACATGGTTTTGGAGGCAGGTTAGTGGGACACGAAGAAAACTCCCCGGCCCGTGGAACGAGGAAGCTGAGACACGTAACGGCAGGCGAGGCTGAGGAGTGAACCCCCAGCTAACGAGCCCCAGGACCTGCCCTCCCTGACCGCCCAGGCCTGAGACCGCTGGTTCCAATCACCGCGGCCAGGGGCGCAGATAACGAAACCCAGGGAAGGCCTGACTAAGCCCAGATCAGAGGTGACGCTCACCAGGCACCGCTCCAAAGCCCCTCATACCATCAGGAGAAAGAAAACAGACATCCCAAGTAGAAGAGGGGCGGAGGGGGGCTAGCACCATGACACCCCCAGGAGGGGCCATTTCAGAAACAGAAAGTGGAGCCAGTATTTGGCACCACAAAACTTAGAGACGCCCCCACCCCCAAGCACAGAAAGTCGCAAGAACTGACCGCTTGCGCTGCTCACTGCCAAGTGGGCCCACGCCCCTGGGCCTCCTGCGTTTGTTCCTTTGGCAGCCCGGCCCCTGGCCTCTGCCCTTACCCCTACCTGCGTAAACGCTGCTCGCTGGGCTGGCGTCTGGAACTTTCTCCTGTGGGTCGGGGGTCGCCTGACATGGAGACAGGCCAACCCCGGTACCTCTTTTCTTTCGCCTCGTCCGTGTTTTACATTTCCTTTTCAACATCATTGCCCCTGATAAAACATTGTGTTCGCCTCCATTTATCCAAATAGAGACTTTGCCTGTTATTGTTGACTCTAAGAATGTCAACAGTAAAAATAAAGGAAAAACAGACGAAGCCCAATCATTAGCTTTTCCACAGGGCCGTCTCCTAGTCATTCTTTCTGAAGCTTCCTGGGAACTATGATTTGAGTGACTTACCCAGCTTTTCTTATGTTAATGGAAACGTGTTTCCTCCATGAACTGCTTCTTACCCAACAGTAAAAATGTTCTCTGTTTTTTAAGCTTTAAAATTTTGTGCTGATTGGCTCTGATTCGTATTACCAAAACAAGCTGATAAGAAGTTGGGATTTTATTTTAGTGTTCTGTGTAGCGAAATACATTTTATCAAATATGCCGCACCAGCCTTCGGGCCTCTCACATGTTCGCCTTACACGGCTGCCCCACCCCCACCCCCTGCACTCATTTACCCTGGAAATGGCCTCCTGCTCTTGTGATTGTCATCAGCTCATAGCAGCCAAACAGAGGGACAAAATTAGTTTACGGTGTGATTTTAGGAATAAAGATAGCACGAAGAGAGAAAATTAGTAGGTTGGAGAGTTGGAAGTGCTACAGAAGCAATATCCAACACTGTATGGCATCAGTGGACAATGAAAAGCCGCAGGAGGGGCCAACAAGAAAAGGACGTCTCAGGGACGTGGCAAAGGAAGCTTCACAAAAGGGACGGGAGAGCAGGCAGAGAAACAGCGTGGCGTAAGGTTGGAGAGCAGGTGTGACACAGATAGCAGGTAATTCTTCAGAAATATCCGGTTAAGTTGAAGGTCATTAACTATAATCTCCTTGAGCCTAGAGAGAATAAAAAAATAGTATCATAAACTTGAGAGAGTGCATTTGTTAAAAATATAGTCTCTAGTATTTGGTACTAATTTCTTGAAACTAGAATTATGTTAAAATTCATATAAACACCTGTTATGATTATTTTTCACTTTAATGACCTTTGAAATTTTAGTTTTTTTGCTTGGGTTATTTTTTTTTAATTGAATCTTCTTTGGGTTATACAAAAATAGTCCAGAAATAGTAAATATAATCTTTGCTAGAAGTAAGATTGAGTGTTTAAAACCAGGTATCTTACAAAGCAGAATACCAAGCATCAAGAACCAGAGTTTCTGCCCTGGCGGGTGTGGCTCAGTGGATTGAGCACCAGCCTGTGAACCAAAGGATCACTGGTTCAAATCCCAGTCAGAGCACATGCCTGGGTTGTGGGCCAGGTCCCCAGCTGGAGGCATGCGAGAGGCAAACACACACTGATGTTTCTTTCCCTCTCTTTGGCCCTCCCTTCCTCTCTCTCTAAAAATAAATAAATAAATAAACTCTTTAATAAAAAACCCTAAAGTACTACCGTGAAATAATCCAGATGTGGAAATGCATACCACTTCTTTGTGCGATACAATATGTAAGTGAAGAGTATAAGCTAATTAGATGATTGATGTATTGTCCTTTGCTATGAGCTCATGAGTGATTGCTCAAGACCCTAATTAACATTTAACTAGAAAAGCAGTAGAGAAGAAACCAAGAGAAGTGAGTCATGGAAGGCTTGAGGCCTTAACTGGCAGTCTGATAAAACTGAAAGAAAACTTCATTAGGAAGCCAGATTTCAATATTTGAACCAAGGGTTTTAGGTTTGGTACCGTAGAGAGTATTCTGGGTTTTCTCAAAGGCTTTGCGGAGGTAATGAACATGCAGGGCATAAAATACAAAGGACAGATGGCATTTTTATAAAGAAGATCCCTTGCTGCCCTTAGCTACTCTTTTAAACTTCTTGTGTTGTCTGAAAAGTATAGACGATGCATATATGAGCCCTTCTTTCTCTAACCTGCCTACCATCTGTCTGTCTGTGTATCTACCCACATACTTACTCACCCACATGTCTTCATTCGTCCGTTCTTTACACCAAAGGTCGCATAGTAACACTATTTCCTGTGCCAATGCTTTTTTGAAACAGTGATGTATCTGAAGATCCGTCACGTTGGCATTTACAGGGCTGCTTCATGCTTTTTAAAGTCTCCTCAGTTCTGTCGAAGCTTTCTTCTTGGAAGCTGGCACCAGAGCTTGTGAGTTAATACTCAGTTTTTATTCAAGAAGGACATTAAAAAATACACTTGTTTAGCTATGGGTCAGTATCTTAAATCTTCCCAGAACGGACTTCCTTTCCTGTTTACCCTATAAAACAATCAACATTTTCAAAATCAGCAGGATGTTCTTTAGTTGCACTTTATTAATTCGAAAGTTTGAGAAACACGATTTCGAATAATGGATGGCTGTCTTCCAGTTTTGAAAATACTCTGCTCTCTGGAGAGTTGGGAGAAATCTTGAGAAATAATTACTGGGTTAAAAGTGACATCCCTCCAGAAGGCCAGTTCCCCAGATAAAGGGTGCTATAAATGTCACAAGTCCCAATTCCCAGAGCCTTTCCAAATGTCATTTGCATGCGTGCACAGTCTCACGGGGCTTTGGTTTCTGACTTGACCAGTTTGGGAAGCTGACAAGCACGGATTCCTGAAGAGAGAGCCTCCAACTAAACAGTCACCCTTCCAAGACAGTTACCCGTGGAGACAAAGACCTCCGGACCCCTGTGCCTGCACTAGAGGAGGGAAACGCGACCCTAGGAGGAGTCTTGGGTGTGTTCTGTCAGATTCTGTGAACTCCCGCTCAAGCTGAAGTTGTGCAATTTAAATATTAATTACTGTATTTTTCGCACTATAAGACGCACCTGACCGTAAGATGCACCTAGGTTTAGAGGAGGAAAACAAGAAAAGAACATTCTGAACCAAATGGTGCACTAAAATATTTAATAAAACATAACAATAATATTTCAGCCACGTCAAGTGAACAGCACTCAACAGCGGCATTAAGAACTATCATCACTGTCATTAACAAATGGGGAGAGACTTGAAGGTTCAAGTGCTCTTCTAGTTTCCTGGGAACCCCAAGAACTCATCATCGCTGGTGTCAGAAGCTATGAAGCTCAGTTGCTCACAGTCACTGATGTCACTTCCTTCGCTCTCTTCATATGTGACACCATCTTCAGTTCCATCTAAGGCCCTGCTAATGCCACAGCTTCTGAACGACCATCAACGGTTTCGTCCTTCGCTGACAGGTCAGGTCATGCACATCATGGTCTGTGACACAGTATTTCATTCATAAGACACACAGACATTTTCCTCCAACTTTTTTGGGGAAAAAAAGTGCGTCTTATAGAACAAAAGACATGGTAACTAAAAAAATAAGAAAGAATATCATTAGCAAAGTCAGTTTATGATCTTTGCTCATCAGCTCCCTCACTCTGGTTTCCACACCCAGACGGGGTTGTTTGAAGTGATTCAAAGCAAGGGGAACAGTGGCTTCTGCTCCCAAGAGGCATCTAACTGGGGAAAGGAAGACTACGGAGGTGATTTTTCTGTTCGTTGCCCTTACGAAAGATAAAAACAATATACAAGCTCTGCTAAGATGACATGATATAGTATTTATGAAATTTGGAGGTCACTGAAGAACCTTTAGAGAAAGTTAATCTTAGAGGTGATGTCTATACTGCGGGGGAGAGAGGTACAATAGTAACTGTAGTCATAATGTAATTGCAATTACATTCACTGGATGCATCATTCATACACCAGGCCTTTTCCATCAGCCATACATGATTCATGGTTTCAGTGTGTCACCGTAAGAAATGTCCAAACCTGTAAGAATTTTTATGAGTTTATTGGAGCCAAACTGACGACAATTTCCGGGAAGCAAAACCTTACCAGATTGAGAAAATGTTCCAGAAAATGGCAGTTTCGCACCTCATTTTATATACTACAATCAAAAGAGAAGGCAGAAACTGGGTTCCGTGGAATCCACTGGGGATGGATGAGGGAGACGGGAGAAAGCAAAGCAGGGGAACCTGGGATTGGATGAGAGGTAAGATGATAGACACATAGTTCTTTTACACAGGTGGGTACAGGTAACAATGGGGGGATCTGTGGTCTCCCCCTGGTGCGGTGCCTGCGCTTTGAGGGGTCCAGAGAAAGGAAATTATCCTGACACCCCAAAGCTGTGCTGTCATAGATGTAAAAAGACAGCAGAAGGCTCAGGTAAGGTGAAGCCTGGCTTTCGTGAGGGAAGAGTCCAGCCTAGGGCGTGACTACCCACCATGACCCTCTGTTAGTAGACAGTTCTAACTTCAGACCATCCTGGGGGGTTACTTGCCACCCAGGCCCCCCCTGGGCTTTTCGTCCACACAGGTAGACACCTAGACTAGTAAATATTGGCGCATGTTAGATCTTGCGAGCCTCTAATTAATTGCTTTAGTGGAAATGGTTTTTTTAGAGAAATATTTAGATAATTTCATATATTGAGGAAGGAATCTGGGCAGTGTTGCAACTGAGACTGATTTAAATTGAAGGCTAAGGATTGAAGGGAAAAAATTTAAGTAATTTTTAAAATATTTATATATGTGATACCCATGTTAAAATGAAGGACCTGGTTGTAAGATTTCTCTCTATTATAGTAACGACCCTCTTATTTTATAAAAAGGGGTCTCAGTGTTCTTTTTTAAGATTTTGATCTTCTAAATTCCAAACAGTTCACGTTACTTTTGTAGAACGTGACTGTCAGTCTCTGCACCATGTCAAAGGACTGGTTTCAAAAGGGGTCGCTCAGAACTTGTTAATTATGGACGTATCTGAATGTCACAGTAGGAAAGTATGCGTTCAGATTCAGGATATTTACTTCTTGTCCCTTTAGCCAGTAATAAACTAAAAAGTAATGTAATAAATAGAATGTAATAAAAACCCAATACATAATTTATATACAATAAAATATAAATCTAGTAATATATTAGACTACCTTTAGTTTTAAAGTTAATAGTACAGTTTTAATTATATGCACTGGCTGGTTTGGCTCAGTGGATTGAGCGTCGGCCTGCGAGCTAAGTGTCGCTGGTTCGATCTTCCAGTCAGGACACATCAGAGAAGGGAAACTCTGACTCCAAAAAACCTCCGCTGCCTTGCGGCATACCTCTTCAGGGGAAAGGCTAAGGGAGTAAACCCCGACAGAAAATCCGGAGCCGGAGTCCCTAAGGCGGTTTGACGTCGTAGTCAACACCGGCAACTCCTGCGGTGCACCTGAACCCAAGCTGTATCGACTCCGTCTTTCCCTTGGACCCTTCAGCTGCGAAGAGAGGGGGGGGTCTGCTGCATGGGCAACAGCAGACCCTCCATATCACCCTGCCCAGGCTCTGTAGCTTCAGCGTCACTGGAGAGGACACTCCAGCGTCATCGCAAGATGTCGATTCAACACGGGAGGAGACAGATACCGTGTCACTCCCGAGTCGGACTGCACAGCCATTCTCGGCGGTGCAGATAGACTCTTAAGAAGCTACACCATCGTCTCTCGAGACGGACGGCAGCCGACGACGAATTATATGCAATAGTTTTTTAAAGTTACACTATTTTTAAAATAATTTCTTTTTTTAAAAAGAAATTATTTATTTAAAAGCAAACCAAACTGCTTCACATATTCACACACTGAACTACGGAGGCAAAGGTCACTGGCTCGGGGCGCTGGGGACAAGTTCCTACGCTCGGCCAGAGGGTCCCTGGTCCTTCCGCACAGACGGCGGACACAGCAACCGGCGGCGGGTCCCCGCCCAGGTGACGCGCGTGGGAGGGGGACGCTCCTCCCCTGCAGCCCGTCTCGTTGGGGGCAGAAGCCGGCACCCCTGTCTCCACCGCAGGGTCGCTCCTGCCCCCAAAGGCGGCGCCTCCACTGGTGCCAGCGAAGCTCCGGGCTCGAGCGGGCCCTAGCCTGCCCTCCCCACGCGCCCCGCACCCCTGCCGTGGTGCTGGGGGCTCCCCAGACACTGGACGGACGGGGCGCCCACCGCAGGGCTGCGTGTCACCGCGGGCCGAAGCCGCACACCCGGCGACCCTGACCCGTGTCGCAGCTGCTCTCCATCCCACTCTGACTTCGTGTCTGTTTCTCAGCTTACTTGGCGCCTGAACAGAAGAGAGAGGATTAATGGCCCCCCCACCCCCGCCCCAGCGTGCAGCGCAGCGGTGACAACCGAGCGCAGCCGCGCCCCCGGGTCAGCAGCTGGAAGCGGTCACGCGCTGCCCCCCCTGACTTCCTTTTCACGCAGAATGGTCCTTATTGCTGCCATTAAAGGATAGAGTTATACATCTCGCTGTTCAATAGCCCCTGCGACCGTCCTGCGCTCCACTCCGCCTGACTCTCCGGCACCTGCCACGGGGCGCAGGGGCCGCCCAGACACGCCTGGTGTGGGGGTTCCCCAGTGACCGCTGCTCGGGGCCAGGCTGCAGCGCCCCCGCCCCCTTTCTTCCTCTCTCCTGCCCACGCTCACGCGGGGCGGTTTCAGGTCCTGGGTCCTTCCCAGGGTCTGAGTGTGTGAACACAGGACAGCAGATCTACAGCGTCCCAGAGGTCATCGGACAGGTGGTTGTCGCTCAGGGCTCACGGGACACTTTACAGCCTCTCTGGCTGAGAGTCGAGACAGTGACCCACGCCGAGTGGCCCCGTCTGCCCACCTGTCAGCGCAGCGCTCGGTGAGAGAGAGCGCCCGCCGTGTTAACAGGTAACATGGAAAAATCCGAAAAGATATCAATGCCCTTAAAAATATTACACCATCATCCTGACCAGAGATGGAATGGAAACTTAAGACGGCAGGCAAAGCTGCCGCCACGACCGGTGAGCCCCGGGCTGGGTCGGAGGGCGGGAGCTGACGGGGCTTCCTTGTCTTTGGGTTGCCAGGGCTGAACCTGCCCCGAGCATCAAATCCGGTGTCTGATACCAGGGTCTGAAATAAGGCCCCCTTCTCCAAAGGAAGGGGCTGAACAAAGGGACTAGATGTTCCGAGGACCAGGACACAAGTCAGCCTACGTGTCTGCTGAACCAGAGGCAGCAAAGGCGTCCCGTGAGCCAGGCCGGGGCCAGCCCACCCCCCCGAGTCAGCCCCTGGGTCTCCGGCACGTCCTTCAGCCTCACTTCCAGGCGGGGCAGGAAGCTGGCAATAAAGAATACATTCTAAGGACATAGAGAGATAAGGATGAGCTCCAAGAAACTGGGGGGCGGGGCGAGGTGGACGACTTATCATGCAAAGTAGGCCTTTGTGCACCCAGCCCCCCAACGTGGGATGCACAAGCTAATGCTGAGAGAGAAAGCCAGCGGAGCGTCTCAAGTGGGAACAGAGGAGCTTCGATGAGAACTTAGGAACAGCAAAAGTTGGTTTACTTTTAAGCAATAAGTTATTCTAAAAAACAGGCAAAGGTAAAACATAAACAAATGGACACATAAAAACAAATTAAAATACTTAAGACTAGTTATTAACTAGATGGCGTTGGGGAGTGGGGGCGATTGGTAAGAGGTCTGAGGACTTCTGATGAAAAGGTTCTAAAATGAGGCTATAGTGACGGCCGCACAAGGGGGTGTACAAATCTGTACATGTACCAAAACCTCTGGATTTTCAATGAGCAAACTTTATGCTAAGTGGTAGCTCAATCAAGCTCTGAAAATAGCCACTGACACAGAAGTCACATTCAATAGGGAAGCCAAACTGTGGAACCAGCACGAACAGAGACTTGCCACAGGTCCTCACTTCCAAGGTGACATAGTCTTCCCATGTGAGCGTCTCTGGCAACAGAATGAACTTAAAGCCAATGGTGGCCTGGAATCTCTGTCCCCCACGCAGCCCTGAGGAGGAGACTGTCCCTGTCCCCTGCCTCCCGTGTGTGTGCTTTTCTCACATCTGTTTGAGTCACGCACTTTGTAATGCACACATTTCGTATCATTTGTCTTTAAAATATTTCCAAACATTGCATTTTTCATTGTTTTGTCTTCTTAGCATCATGGAAACTGCAATAGATAAACTTGGACGTTCGTGAGGAGTCGCGGACCCCGACAGCCAAGCAGACTGAAGTCTAAGGAGGTGGGACCCACATTGTCATCTTGGGACGGGAAGACAGAGGTCATTTGAATTTCCACTAAGGTTTCGAAGTCACTTACATTTTCACTGAGGTGTCAACCAGCCGGGGTCACTTAACAACTTTTCTGCTTATGATTAATATTATAATTTTATTTTTATACCTTTCAAAAGTTCCATATTTAATATGTAGCTTTTGGTCCCTGTTATTTCTGATTAATCACAGTGTGGTACACAACAGTCAAGATGGCAATAGTATCGCATATCCTCTTTGAACAAAATCCTTGTTTTCCTATTTTCTATGTGTCTACATGAATTAATCATGTTTTGAGAGGTTTTCAAAATCTTTATACAAATGTTCCCAGTAATTTTTGCTGGAGCAGATCATAGGTAATTTTTTCTTTCTAATTTGAAATCAGAATGTTTTTCCTGCCACCAACCCTCCACCCCTCAAAACAAAACAAAACACAGACTCAGGACTAACTACAGCAGGAGGAGAGGCCAAAAGTTGTGTTCTGGCTGTTGACTCAAAACACATGTAATCTGTTTATAGCCATTGGAAATCATATTTTATTTTTTGTATTAACATCATAATAAAAATTCCAAAACAAAAAAGGAAAATAAGAATACACCTGGCCAAATAATCAATACACTGAGTGTAAAAACTAGAAATAACTGATCATTCAAGAACTTGGGGAAGTGGGATTTTTTCCAGGCCTCCCTTGCTTCACGTGCCCTGCAGGAAGAAACTCAGACAACCCTAAATTCATACAGCTTAAATATTTACTGACGGTTGCTTTTTAAACTCGATTCTCTTGCTTATGGATTTTGCTGCTGGGAGAGTCCCTGGAAAATTGTGCGCGGCACTTGAAACCTCAGGGGAAGGGCTCACCCGCGGGCACCCGCCCCGGAGCGCCTCCCTCGGTGGGGAAGCCCGGCCCGCCGGCCGCAAGTGTTTACCAGATGTCCGCGGGCGTCTGGTGACAGTCCTCGGTCAGCCGTGCCACGCCGCGCTGGCCTCCAGAGCCCCGTGCGCAGCGAGGGGGCCTTTTCCAGCGGCTCCGCCCTTCACAAAGCACTCTGGTCCCTGTCCTCCAACATCGCCATTGCTCCAGAACGAGGGCACAGGCATTTGCTGCCTGGCTGGTCTCATGATCTTCCATTGCGTGACTTTTCTTTTCCTGCCCCGTACAAGTTTCTCCCAGGAAACAGCACCTCCCCGGTGGGTGGCTGGCCCCGGGGGTTCGTCCCGTGCGCAGTGACTTGGAGGGACCCGGGGAAGTGATAACCGGTTGTCTGATGGACGCAGCCCCTGGCCTCCCGCTCCTGGGGCCCCACGGAGATACGCCTGCGGTAGAGCAAAGTGAGCGCGTACTGAAGCCTTTCACAGACAGGACTGGGGGCGGTCTGTCCGTGGGACAGACATGTGGCCATTCAGCGAAGCGAGGAGGCGGCGGGTCTGGGGCTTAGGCGCTCTCACCGCGCTGGAACCAGGGACCGACGCACAAAGCGCCGCAGAGCAGAGCCGGGGCTTCAGCTTTGCGCCCCGGATACCGCACTTCCTCGTGCGCCGGCGCCCCCTTATTCTGGTCCTTCGGGAAAGGGGTCCGCACGCAGGTCCTGGCACGTCCTTTCCCACGGTGAGCCCATGAAGCTCCCCGTGCGCCCGTGCGACGCCCTGACGTCATTGGAGAGGCTCAGTGACATCGCGCATGTGAGGGTCACTGCTAGGGCTGGACGCGGGGGCTGTTCTCGGAAAGGATGAAATCAATGAACTGCTTCCCAGGCCGGGAGACGGCAGGGCGGGCCACACGTCCGCCAGAAACCGTGCAGGTTAATTCTGTACAGACAATCCTAAGAAAAGCAACCATTTCACGGAACACATATTTTTGTTCAAAACAAGTAATGGTGATCAACAGTTTAACCACGAATTCCAGTTAGATATTCATAACATTACTAACTATGAATGCCCATCTAATAAAAATTAGAATGAGACTTTTTCTGACCACGGGACTTAGAAAAAGTACAGACATGAGAGAAGGAGGAAAACTGGGCTATAAAAACTAAATCCTTATTTTCTGTCTTAAAAAAATACTATCCAAAGAAACCCAAACACTAATTTGAAAGAATATATGCATCCTTATGTTCATTGCAGAGTTCCTTACGGTAGCCAAGATTTGGAGGCAGCCCGAGGGCCCATCCGCAGCTCAGTGGGTAAGAAGCTGTGGTGCATTCACACAGTGGAATACTACTTGGCCAAAAAAAAGAAAACTTTACCCTCGGTGACCGCTTAGGTGGGCCTGGAGGGCACTATGAACATTCAACCTTGAGAAGCATTGGTCTAGGGCATTCCATTAGCACCCTCAGCCTTAGGCAAAACTTCTGGTTTTCACTCAGAGATAACTGGTCTACCTCCTACCTGCCCTGACGGGGACCAAACCCGCAACCCAGGCATGTGCTCTGACCTGGAAACAAGTCCACAGCGTTTTGGTCTACAGGACCACGCTCCAACCAGCTGAGCCACACCAGCCAGGGCTAGGGAGCCAACTTTTAAAGAGTGAGGTCAAGATCAAAGTATTCTCCACTGAATCACAATATTCAATCAATATGTGATTACATTTATGCCCAGTTTTAACAACTGCTAAGTGGTCAAGAGTTTCAGCTGAACTAAATTTTTATGTTTTTCCCTTAAGGAGAAAAAATGTCAGGAAAAATATGAATATACCAGAGTGTTCAGGTTGAGTCTAAATTAAAATAAATTACACTTCTAGTGAGTTTCAAAAGTACCAGATATCTTCCCACATCTCTAAGTGATAGATTTCACTGAGTGTGAGAAAGCCCAACCTACTTGGCAGAGCATGATGTAAATGGACTTATCTGGATGGTATTTTGTGCTTCTAATTTGGGAAGGTTCTTGGCTTGACAATTTGTCTGCTTGCAGAAAAGGAAGGAAAACCACAGTAAGAATTGGGCAAGGACAGAGAATCAGTCATTAGTATCAGATATTTTCATGAGGGACATTTTTAATGTTGAAAATCTTTATGTACTTAAATATCTACAGATCGTTCTAAGTTTTAAACCATGAGATCAGATTCATTCAACAGATACAAAATGGTTGGATTTGAACTGTTTTGATGGTAATTTCAAGTGCAGATCGATAACGAAGACCATGCAAATTGGAAAAACATTTCAAATGAGGAGCCCGTCTGAGGAGCTGTGTAAAAGCAATAAAAAAAGGAAAATCGAGGATTTCAGGGAAACTGTTAAACGGCAGAATCAAACTTTGTACTGGAACAGAAAGAACTGTCGTTCTGAAGAAATAAAACTGTGACATAAATAAATAAACATTAAATGACACACTGGTTCCCCGTCATCAAGCAAGGACGGCTATATTCCTACGACGGCTTTTTTTCGCCGGTGATCCAATCACCCTGGGCTCTAGAGCTGTCTGCCACATACAGCGGAAGACCCCCTCTTGGGGGGCATTTCCTGCCTGGCCCCCGCTGGAACTCGGGTTGTTTGAAGCGCTCTCCTTTCTCTGGCTTATGGTCTGTCTGCCTCTGCTACTCTGGTCTCATTCCCGCCGTCGGCTTTCTGCTGGTGCTAACGTCAAGGCTGAGCCTGTGGGGCGAGGACGGGGTTCGGGGCCCTTCTGCCCCTATTGCGCCCACATGCCTCCATCAAAGGGCTCTTAGTCGTCCATCTGCTTAGTAAACATTTCCCCTACCAGCTCCTATAGTCCTTCTAAGCAGAGGACTTGAGATACAGTACGTATCTTCAAAGGTTTCAGTGAGTGAATGAAAGTGACCTGTGAGCCAGATGCTATTTTATATTTTATGTTTAGCTGACAGGCATGCAACAGCTCATGTGCGACATTTTACAGAATCTGTGCTCCTGTGGCTGCTCCTACATGAAACAAGGTCCTGATCTGCGGGCCCCATGGTGGCTCATTTGTCCCTGTAATTTATTTGCACAGATAACTTTTTCCCCTTTTTGAAAAATATTGTGGTCTTAAAATAATTAGGCCCCCATATGTTTCTTACACGTAGTCTTCAAGTTAGGCAGTTGAAAAGTTTGGTAAGTTAATAAGTCCTGAGCATATTAAATGTAAAGGATTAATTCACCCTTCACTGTCCCACGGTTGGTGGGAATGAGGAAGCGCGCCGGGGCTGGTGGCCCAGGACAACGGGTGGGTACCAACCGCTCGATTTTCAAGAATCTTAAGAGCTGGTTTTTAAACATAGGCATGAATAAAAATAAGTTACATAAACTTAAAATTAAATGTTACATTAAAACCTAAAACTCACCCTTGTTTCGTTTTGACTTCGTTTCACTGTGACCCAGGCGTGGGCTTTGTTTAGTTTTGTCACAGCCACGCGGGACGCTGTCTAATGTGCTAGTTGCCACATCTTCCCCGTTCCTCGTTGCTGCCCCCTCGCGTCTCTGTGCGCATCTAAGCGTCCGCACGGTCAGCTCCACTGTTTTAATTGGAAACTTCCCGTGTTTTAGGTCCACGTGGTTATGCCCAACAAGGCCTCACTTTCCTGGCAAGCCAGACTGAACCTTCTTTACTCGGTATCAGCTCCGTCCCGCAGAACAAACAATAAAGCTGTTAGACTTCTGCTGCCCAGGGATCTTGAGGATTCAGAATTATGTAGTTCCTTTTTAGCAAAAAGGACCAAAATATCCTGCTGAGCGTAAAGAGCCTGAAAGTTTTGGCATTGGGCTCCCCGTCTTAGGGCCTGCGTTCATCACCCCCATTTTCTTGATGGCTCATTCTGCTTTGGTCTCAGATTTCCTGGTGAGTAGGAGCACAGCAAGAGGAAGACCCACAATAAAGAACTGCTGTTGGGTCTTGGCTGGTGCGGCTCAGTGGACTGAGTGCACGTGTGAACCAAAAGGTCGCCGGTTCGATTCTCAGTCAGGGCACAGGTGCCAGGCATCCTAGGATAACGTAAGTAAGACAGAAGGGCTTTGTTCTCCAGCTGGTAAAAATGACATCCGTGACTATAGTGCAGAACAGGGCCCTTTATTTAAAGTGGATGTGGTGCGCAGAGAAAGTCCTGTGGATCCGAAAGTCAACACAAAGCTGTGTTCACACACAGGGAGCCCACCGCTAGTTTGAAAAGGAGGGGAGCGATTGAAAAAGAAAAGGACATTAGTGATTTGGTCTCATGAGGCTATGAGTCCTCTCTGCTCTCCGTGCTAAAACTATGCATAACAACAAACAACAACAACAAAAAGAAACAATGTCATGTTTCCCAAGCACTCCGGCTGCCAGATATGAACTGTGTGGAAAGCCCCACACTGAGAGACGCACATGGGAAATCATGGGAAATCAGAAGCAGGGCAAAGTGTCCATGCTCTGTCCCGGGAAGAGCTGAGGTTGGGTAAACATGTCTGGGAAACAAGGTTTATTGCAGAGAATATTTCTGTGTCTTCAAAGGTGACTACACTTCTCATGACATGCCACCAGAGGGAAAAAGAAAAGAAATCTCATTGTTCCCGTAGCTTCCACGGAAACAGCAGTCAGCCCAGACACTCCTGACCGGCTGAGCACCCACTGGGAACCGATCCGCTGCTACGCTCAGACAGACGGACGGCCTCGTGACGAAGGCATCGTGAGTTCACGCAGAGGAACACTGTCAGTCGCCCCAAGTCACGTTCAGTAACTGACAGAGGCTACGCTGTAACCCGGGTCTGTCTGATTCACAGCTACCTGCACAGAAATCACCTTGGAACAAAAGGAGACAACAAAGCCCTGCTCATTGAATTCACTCGTCTTCCCACAAGTCCCATCTCCCAGAAGAAGACGGCTTCATGACACAGAAAACACCTTCTGAAGACGTAATGACAGCACCGATGGAGACGTAAGATTCCCGGAGGGTCGAGTGCCGTCCTAGTGGAGGCGGTAAGAACCCGAAAACAGCAGCGAGCACAGAGAGCTAGCGCCCCTTAGCCAGAGGGCAGTGGTCTGGGACCCAAGGAGCAACCAACATTCTCTCTGTTGCCATGGGCTTGGAATCAGTGACTTGGGGGCCCTTGTGCCAGAAGGGAACAGTCAAACACGCTCACGGATGTGTTAGATCGATGCTAACGCTGCTCTGACCACGAGGGACTTCCCACCCCACTGTCCAGTGCCGTTCAGCACGTGGGAAGGGGGAGTGTACTCGCTGGGTTGATGGATCCCAACTGCAGTTGAGAGACTGTGGGAAGAAAAAAACCAGAACGCCGTCTCTAGAACCCAGCGATCCGCTGCGGCATCCCTTGACCAACCATCATAGTCAATGAAAAAGTGGGTACCACAGCGAAGATTAAGATCACCAAGTATTCAGATCTAGTCAAATTGAAGGTTTGGAATCCAGCATTAGATTAAAAACTCCAAGTACAAGTATCCACGGAAGCCTCACAAACAGCTACAGAAGCAGGTCTAAAACTACTCCGTTTGTGCTGGTTAACGACTTGATTTTCCCCCTCCCTTCCCTTCCTTGCCAACGTGCATGAAGAGCATTTGAGACCCCACGTTGGAGTATTCTGGAGCCCGTGTAAGTGGGCATCACCCCGCCGAGTTAGTGTAGGAAGGAGATAGGACTTGGTTCCCGCGTCTACAGAGCTCATACCGGTCCGTCCCGTCCGTCCATGTTCCACGTTTTGGTGGCTACACCGACCCTCTTTGCTTTCAGGTCTTGTGATGATGGCTCCCGGGGTACCTTCACCCCCTCATTGATTTCACTAGCCTGTCCATGTCTTTACAGACGTTCCCTTATGAAATTCTCCTGAAAGACTTGGTTTGAATACTCATCTCTCTCCTCCCAAGCCCCTTGAATAATAAATCACGCTGGCCATCACCGTCCCTTCTTACGCGTTCACAGAGAACGGCGGGTGGGTGCACTTGGCCTCCGAGACGGTCATTTCTTGGACCCGTCACCATGAGCAGGGGTGGACGCTGTGAGAGACCTACCTGGGGACAGTGTCTCCTCCGGGGCGCCCAGCAGCCTTGACCGACAGGAGCAGGATTGCCATGAGGAGGAGCGTGGGCACCAGGGAGCTGTGCAGGCCAAATACAACCAGCAGGCCCGAGAACAAAGTAAAATATGGGGTGACAAGTAAAATAAAATAAAAACGACTGCACCACAGTTACTGGGGAGGGTTATGAACTGCTCATCACGGACACGAGCAGAAGTTAAATAACAACTGGTCACTGAGAAAACACCATGTGGTCCCTTCCCAACGGCAGGACCCTGAGCTAATGACCCCTCATGTCCTTGTCCCGTCAGCAAGTCACCATTGACCCCCCAAAACGGGGCCGGCCACAGATGCGCGCGGGCCGCCAGGTGGCAGAGGTCACAGCCTCGCAGGAGCCTGTGACCTCCAGGGTCGAGCTTTGCAGGAGATTGTATCTGTCACACAGGACGAGTGTGATTAGAAGGAAACGAGGATGTGGAAACTGACAATTATGAAACAATATATGAGTGCAGGACATGAGACAGCAGCAGAGCTGATACTCGACTGGGGCTGGTGAGGAGACTCAAGCCGCACCCCACCTGGGAGGGAATGGTGGACAGGCCCCGATGCAGCCTTCCCGGCGTCTGCGCAGCTGCTAGCTAACCCCGGTGACGTGTTTCACGCAGTTCAGAGCCTCGCGCGTAGGGCCGGGGATTTCAGGAGCACTCACCCGGTGGACCATGAACCTGACCCAGGGGCCTGGGTGAGGCCCACGCAGGAGCCAGCCCGAAACAGGGCAGCTTCTCGGGCAGCCAGACTGCCCCAGCGCCCAGCCTTCCGGGACACGGGGGGTGTCCGGCAGAGGAGGACCAGTGCCAGATGGTTTGACGTGTGTGTGGGATCCAAAAACAAAATAAATGAACACGCACAACAGAAGCAAATTCACGGACACGGAGAACATTCCGCGGGTGCCAGACGGGAGGGGCGCTGGAGGGCTGGGCGAAAGGGTCAAGGGTTACGAAGTCGTGTGGGCAGTCACGGAGGAGCCACAGGGACGCGCCGCAGGGCTCAGGGCACGCAGCCAACGCGACTGTGGTCAGTGCGGGTGGCGTCAGACACGTGCTGGACTCATCAGCGCGGTCGCTTCGTATGCCATGTAAATGCCTGGTCATGGGGTCGTGCACGTGACACTAATACCATGTTGTATGTCAGCTTTGATTAAATGTCTTCTATGGAAAAGTCAGCGGTTAAAAGGGAAAAAGAGGACAGCGCATCTGGACAGAGACGACCAGGCCTGGTTATATTTTGCCGAAGCAACACCGCAATACAAATGAGACCTGACGTGGGATTATTGTAACGTCTTCTCTTCCCCACTTTATTTCTGTTTAAAGAACCGTAGAAGGTCAAAATGAAAATGTGCCAACAGTTTATTCCAGAGCACTGGTAGCCAATTTCTCTTCATGTTGGCCACATGTTTTTTCATTTGCCCCGTGAAAGGCGAGAGCGGTGTTGTACGAAGAAGGACAGACGTCAGGACTCTCTCAGCCGTGATGCCTGTGGCTGTAATCAGAAGTCCTTGCCTGAGACCCTGCTGTGAGGGGCCCTCGGGGCGCGGCACCGCTGGGGGCGGTCTTCACCGAATGTCCAAACCGGCTTGGAACGAGACGCAGATGAGGGCATGGTAGCATTTTTCCCAGTTGAAATCATAGTCTCCTTTTTTCAGATCTTTGGGCTGAAAATTTTCAAACTTTCTTAAAGCATCCTGAATGATCCGATGACATGTCCCCATGTGTTGATAAAGGCCGATTTTTTAAGCCCTCAGAAATAATCCCTGTGTACCATGAATAAGGTGAACGGATACTGCCTAGAATTGTTTCTTAAAAATGTAATAGAGGCTGATAAATATAAGTACCTATCAGTATAATTAGATGAGAAAGCAAAACTGGTGGTTTTTGAAATTCAGAAGTTTTAAGAGGTCAACAGCAAATTAAAAAAGACCCTAAACATCCTCATTAAAAGAAGACACACGGACAGACAGCAGGTACCGGGACAGGAGCTCACCATCACGCGTCATTGGAAAGCTGAAAACCGGAAGACAAGTCACAGGCTGAGAGAAAACGTTTGCAAGCGCCTGTCTGAGCAAGGACTGTTATCCCACACGTGCAAAGACCTCTGAAACCCCAACAATAAGAAAACAAATCATCTGATTCGGAAACGCGCCCAGGTGCTGCACAGCCGCCTCGCCACGGGAGAGCCACGGAGGGCGGACGGGCTCGTGCGGAGCCGCCCCACGCCGCACGTCCTCGGGGGACTGCAAGTCAGAACAGCGAGCTACGACGACGCACCTGTCACAGAGGCTGAGCCCGGACGACGGACAAGACCCATTGCTGGGGGTTGCGGAGCGGCAGGAGCCCTCACGCGGGTCACGGGCGGAAATAGAAAATGGTGCAGCTCCTTCGGGAGGCAGCCGGGCAGTTTCTTACGAGACTCAGCGCGTTTTCTTCCCACACCGTCCGGCGGTCACACTTGGCAGCATTTGCCCAAAGGAACGGAACACTTCTGTCCACACCAGAACCTGCACAAGGATGTTCCTAGCAGCTTGATGCATCATGGTCACACCTCGGAAGCAACCAAGACACCCCGCGCTGGGCGGCTGGGTCAGCGGGCTGTGACGCGCGGACAACGGGACAGTAGCCAGCGCCACAAAGAAATGCGCTATGAAGCCATGACGAGACACGGAAACCAGCGAGTGCACAGGACGCGTGAAAGAAGCCGGCCCGAAAAGGCGACCTGTGATTCCCACCACGTGACCGTCTAGGGAAGGGGAGCCGGGGAGAGAGGGCAAAGGTGGTGGCGGCCAGGCATCGGGGAGGGGACCGGTGGACAGGCTGCCTTCAGCGAGCACCGGTCACCAAACACCGGCGGCCCAAGCACAGAGACCGACCTCCCCCAGCACCTTCCAGAACTTTCCCAGTAGCTCCAGTGCTGACAGCACCCCCTGCCTTTGCTTCTCTGCAGAGAGTTCACGCCCCGTCTCCCCTGCCGGAATCTGGGCTCTGTCCTCCTTGCCTGGCTGGCTGGCCCAGTGCCACGTTACCAGGACGTCCCCCACGGAACGCGCCCCGTCCCGCAGACCCAGTACCCGTCCGGGACCTGCCACCCATCCGACCTCAGACGCGCATGGAGAAGCTCAGGGACCCTAATTCCCTCAGTCACCCAGCGACAGACCTACGTGGGCCTCGCCACTTGTTAACGGGCCTCTCCTGTCTTGCTTCTGAAATAACGCCCTCTCCGCTGTTCGTCTCCCCCCGTGGGCGACCCCGTGAGGCCTGTAACCGGAGCGCCCCGCCCTGCCGCCTTCCCGGGGTGCCGTTCCCCCCGGAGCTCGCCACTCCCGCCCTCTGACCCCACCAGGGACGAGGTCCCACTGCTTCCTGAGCCCCAAGTTTGCAGGTTCCCTCACTCACCTGCCGAACACCAGGAGCACCAGCCGCGCTGTCTGCTGCCTGCCGGACGGCACCCCCGCCTCTCACGGAGCTCCCGTTAGGGGCCTCGGCCCGCCCCACCTCGTGAGCACCCCTCCATCCCCGGGGTGCGCGCTTGTCCACGGAAGGAACGTCCAGGCCTCTAAGGATTGTTCTGAGTCTTTGGAACCAAACTGATGACAATTGCCGGGAAGGAATATCTCAACGCACTGAGAAAATGCTCAGTTTGCCCTTCATTTTATAATTAGGGTTTAAGGGCAGATGTGAGTCCCGTGCACTCCATTGGTGACAGGTTAGGGAGGAGGGCGGGCGACAAAAGCGGAAGGGCAGGGAGTCCCTGGGATTGGATCAAAGGTAAATGATTGACACGTACTTCTTTCACACAGGCGGGCACAGGAGGGTTAACATCAACTGTTAACACAATGACAATAACTAGGAGGGGACACGGGCCACAGGGTGGGGGTTGCCTGCGGGAGGGGTGGGTGGGGCAGGGGAGAGCAGGGGGCGGCACTGGGACAGCTGTGATTGGACAACAATAAAATAAAAAATAAAAACAGTGGGGGGATCTGTGGTCTCCCCCTGGTGTGGTGCCTGCGCTTTGAGGGGTCCAGAGAAAGGAATTTACCCTGACACCCCAAAGGTGTGCCGTCACAGATGTAAAAAGACAGCAGACAGGTGAAGCCTGGCTTTCGTGAGGGAAGAGTGCAGCCTAGGGCGTGACGACCCGCCATGACCCGCTGTTAGTTACAAAGTTTTCATTTCAGACCATCCTAGGGGGTTCCTTTCGGTGTCTGAGTCCGTAAGGCCACTGCCCAGGCCCCCCCTGAGCTTCTCAGGTTGCTGTGTGGCCCCTTTTCATCCACAACTTCAAGGTTAGTAACAGCAAAAGGGCTGCAGTTACGTAGTGTTGATTCACACCCAAACTGCGCTGAGGTCGCGACGCATCATCTCATTTCACCTGCGTAAGCGTCTGTCACGCGGCTATTATTGATTACATTGTAGAATCAGAGAAAGACCACAAAGTTCCAAGAGCACGGTTTGTTGAGAGCCAGTATTGTAAAAATCTGTAAAATTATTTTTAAAGCCTTTGTTGATTCCACCAATGGGGTGGTTCTGCGCGCGGAGAAAACACGCCGGGAACAGAACGCGCCTTCGCTGAGCCAGACCGTGGCGACCACGAGGCTGCGGGGTGGGCTGGGGACGCCGTCAGGGGACGTCAGTGGAACAGCGAGGACTGATGCTCAACTGAGGAAGAAACGAGGAATCACGGAGGCTCTTTGTGGGGGTCCGGGCTGGGATTTGGGAAGAGGGAGAGGAAGCTGCCGGAAGATGACGCGGCGGCTATTTTGACATTTTGCTGTGGACGGGACTGGGGCCCTGGTCGTGGGAAAGCCACACGGTGAGTCTGTGTCTAGGAATGTCCAAGGGCCCACGTGTGACTTATTAAGCTGTGTACCCAAGAGGAAGCTGTTCAGGTGCAATTTTAAGGCAGCCCTCCCCCATGAGCAGGAGGGCACCAAAGTCACAAGGCCTGTCAGAAAGTCCCCAGCCACGTCCTATGAGAAATGGAGACATTTATGGAAGAAGAGACAAGCTACAAGCAGCATTGTACACAGGACAATGACACCTCGGTCCCCTCAGAGTGGGCGCTGGTCAGTGGTTAACACACCGAGCGGGTGCCCGATCCCTCGTGCGCTGAAGGGTTGCTGGCTTAGACCTCGAGAGACGCGGGTCTCTTCTCCGTGTCGACACTCGGTGACTGAGTCCCCGCTTCAGCGGCTCTCAGTTTTCTCTTTGGTAACGAAGGGATTGGCTTAGATGATCCCTAAGGCTATTCTAGCTTCATGCCACGGCACGAACGCTAACAACTGAAATCACGGAACGCGTAATCGCCCACTACTTCTGGAAATGGCTTTTAACTTATAACTCGACATGCCAACTAGACAGGCTCTTAGTTTTTGGCTCAAAACCCCTCATCCTCCCCTTCAAAAGAAGTGCGACGTTGGGGGAATCATTACACATAACGGAACCCGTGTTTATGGCTCAGCACAAGAGAACCCACGCCCCGGTGCTGGTTAAGAACAGCAGCTTCATCAGTGATTACAAATTCCGAGCTTGGCTTCCCATTTACAAACAGTGAGGCTGAAACCTATAAACATTCTGCCTCCTGCCTGGGGAGGTTTGGACGTTCCAGCACACGCATGTTACACTGGGAAGTCCAGGGTTAGTTTCCAACGTCTCTGACGTGCGGTCTCCCCAATGGCAGCTCAAGTTGGCAGAATGGCCTCAGGATTTGGGGGGGCGCTGTGCCCTGCGGGTCTTGTACTGCCTCCTACAAGGTGGGCCCATTAAAATAAAGCTCCTGGCAGGTAAGAACGTTCATGCCCGCCCCATCTCCATTTTTTAACCTTCTTTGGTTGAATGGTGGGCAAAACAATCTATTGACTTGTAAAAGCTTACAGAGCTTGTTTTTTAAAAACACAATACCTGTATTTGTTTCTTGGATGGAGAGAGAAATATTCCTACCGGCTGACGGTGTGGTGATCACCAGAGGGAAGGGGGCGGAGAGGTAGAGGAAGGTACCGGGGCAGGTGAGTGGTGATGGGAGGGGACTGACTTGGGGTGGTGAGCACACGATACAACACACAGGTGATGTGTTATAGACTGTACCCCGGAAACCTGTCGGATTTTATTAACCAGGGTCACCCCCATACATTTAATGAAAATATGTTAAGCATAAAGAAATGCATATTATAATTTGAATAGCCCAAACAGCGTGAGAACAGCGGTTGGGTCTGTGAAGGGGGTGAATGAGAAGCAGGGAGGGAAGAAGCAGGGCTTCGCCGAATTCTCAAGAAGCGCTCCTTTGGTGATGTTTCCTTAACTCAATCATATCGCTTTACTCACAGATGGTTAAGAGAGTGTCTCGCAGGTCAAGTATTCGGAAGTACAAACGGACAGGCTTTAAACGGCTGTCTCTCCACGGACAGTCCCGTCTGCGTTCGTCAGCACCTCCAGGGCGGGGGTGACGGTCCAAGCGTTACTTGAAACTAGAGAATAAAGATGCCCGTCTTCCTGGAACATCAATTTTTACTTGAGAACCGTTTTTATATTAAACTAAACAGTATGAAAATAAAAGGGTGTCTATATTTAAAATAAAACATAAATTCCCACTGGTGAGAGACTGTTTCTGGTTGTTTATACCCTTTCTGTCCCGGGAGGGTATTTATTCTTTTCTGCAAACGGCTTGAATCACGGATCCAGACCATGCCTTTTACTTTAGAGTGTAGGAAATCGCGCCATGAAGATGCTAAGTTGCCACGGCAACCCAGATTTGCGGGTGGTGATGCTGCTCGTTCAGTTGCCCGGCAAATACTGAGCATTCACACTAAATATCTTCACGGTCTGATGACGAGGGGACCCAATGCCCCAGGGCCCTCACCCCACCTCAGTTTTGCACACAAATGAGGAACAGAAGCCTGGGCTCCACAGACAGTGGGAAGAAGAGGTTTTTGAAGCTCATTCGGTCTAATTGGATGATGTTCTCATCACAAAACCAGTCACCTTTCCTGGGCACTTACGATGCTTCGACTGGGTCACGCCAGGTCACCACTTCACCTCGTCCTGGGAGGGAGGGGCCCATTCCGGGCACGTGGTCAGAAGACACAGAACAGCGTGGCTGTCCAGAAGGGAAGACAGGTTAGGCTTAGGTAAGGGCGACCGGGTTCTCAGTGGCGAAAATATGGGGTGTGCACTAATAATACTCCATGGCTAATAATGACGATGATGATGATGATCATTTTTGTAATTTAAAGAGCTTGGTTTTCCCTAACACCATGGCAGAGGCTGTAATTTGGCAGCTTTGGGGCTAAGTTTAGCCTGCATAGTGTTCTTTTAAAAAAATAAAAGTCTGAGTGGTTCGGAGGGGGTTCGATTCCACAAACTGCTCCTCGTCTTCTCTCTGCCCCCAGCATCTGTCCTGCGCAGGCTCGTGGCCTCTGACTCCACCCAGAGAGCCTCCAGGGCTTCTTTAGGGGTATCATTCACTCACAGTCATTTTAAGAATGACTCTCATTCCCCAGAAAGGAATAGGACACTCTGTTCCTAAGTGACTTGCTAATAACCTCACCCCTTTGCCATGACTTTTTATGTGTCACGGGTCAGTTCTGTTTTGAAGCTTATAAAACTTCTAGCCCAAGCTGACACGCGGGCCCATGGGAAGGGACCCAGCTTTGTACCAGGACATGCTCTCGACACACACACAGGTTCATCCTCAAAGCTCGGGCGCATTCCCCAGCAGTCCGTCCCCTTCTGCCATCACCCCTGAGGAAAGAGACTGTGCCTGCAGTAGGTCCCACGGGCACCCAGGTGACGTTTGGTGTCACGCAGAAGATGACCCTAGTGGAAGGCCGGCAGCGCCTGGGGGAGTGGGGTCTTCCTTTCATACTCCGCTCCTTCTTCAGCTCCTGGGCCAAGGCCAGGCCAAGTGCCCGGGCTCAGAACTTACCGAGGTGGACGAAGGAGGGGCATGCAGCTGGCGCAGGAGGCTGGGGCAAGTGTGGAGATGGCCTCCCCGCTTTTTCTACTTCCCTTTCTTCTCAGCGCGAAACCTGATCAGTGTGGTCTTCTTGCACATCGGCCCCTCTTCTAGCTCGAGTCTTGGAGAGAAGCGACGGACATTCCACGGCACCGATTTCCGTTCCACGCAGGGCCAGTCCGGGAGCTCAGCGCGCCCAGAGAGCCATGTTCACTCCAGAGGGCGCTGCACCATGAGGCCGTCACCCCCTTGCTGCAGAATTCTGGCACCAAGAGATGCGCTGAGACATGGCCGGGCAAAGTGACTACAAGCCCATGTGCTAAATAACTTCACCGGGTGTGAAAAAGAATATGTGTTTCTAAGCCTGGGACTTACACACTGGAAGCTGGAATGGCAGGTAACGACCTTACGCTTTCAGACACTCACCCCCGTCTGTATGATTCCCATGTGGATTTGGGGGTTCAGAGCTTCACACTTGGACCGCATGACTGGTCTCTCTGCCCTGCATCCTGCCTGTCCTGTCTTTGTTTCCTGCCATTTTTATCAGTAAGTTCTGGCCCATGTAACTAAATTGTGCTGTGTTTGGTAGTTCTATCAATTCAAGCCTGCAATTAACATACTTACGCAGCAGTTTTAAAGTCTGGCTGTGGTGGTTAACTTAGACACTGACAATTTTTTCCTTTATTATATAGGTCATTTTTGAAAAATACATTTGATAACAAATACAGCAAATGTTCATAAAACTGACTTTTCAGTATAACTTTAAGCGAAAGCACACTTTTATTCCTTTCTGAGAGACAAAGATTTCTCCTCCAGCTGAAAGCTTTAATTATGTATTTCCCAGGAGGAGCTTGAACCCGGTTTTCTGAATAACATGATTTTAAATCCAACTCGTAGAAATAAATATGACCACCAACTGATCATTGACCGAGCTCCCATTAAGGACCAAGAAATGACCTAGATTCCCAGGGGATCTCACGTTGCTTGTTATTTCCAAGACAAGTGCTCCCCTTCAGTTTGAAGAGTTGGCCAAAACATGGGAACAGATGAGGCCCCGCTGGCTTCCGCATCTGAGTCTGTTTTCAGGGTGATCATGAGTTCTTCCCGCAGTGGCTTGGGTGGGAGGTGCAGGAGGGGCGTTGTGGGCACGGTGGGGGCTGTGGGAAGGACACGCATGGAGGCAAGGCACAGTGCCGCAGAGTCAGAGACGGCAGCAGCGTGCGCTGGCAAAGAGGGCGACCCGCCTGGCGTGGGAGTGGCCCCCCAGCACGCCTCGGTCTGGGCTCCGGCTGCCTGTCATGCCCACACGCCCTTGGACGCCAGTCCATCCGTAAAGAAAAGGCCTGACTGAAGGGAAATTCTAGATGAGCACTGATGTTCCCAGTGCGTGGCTAGCACTTTGGACCCCGCAGCCTCCCCTGCTGCCGAGACTCCGCCCTGCGTGCGGGGGTGGCTGCGCGCGGCTGCAAATGCCGTTTTCCTCGGGGCTGGTTTTAAGGGGGGCTTCCCAGCGCGGTCTGGAGAGACCTGTACCCGTCTGACAAAAGATGAAAAGTTTGTCAATACTCTGGTTTTTGAAATGCCTAATTGTATTTCATCAATAGCTCAAATACCTGCGTGGGGAGCTGTTTCTTTCCCTTTGCTTTCTGTGTTTTTTTGAGTTCCGCATGTATGGCTCCGAACTCACCGCTGCTTCTTGTCTTTGCTTTAATTGCTCAGCGTGGACTAGGCGCTCCACAATTCCACCGCTCACGTCAAGGGGTGTAAGCGCTTGTGGGTATTCGGTGTAAAAAATAGTTTACATATTAAACCTTATTTCACTTGCTCAACTTCACCTAAGATAGAAACCAGTTCTTCAGGGCTTTGTATTATGTGCAGTTAATTTTGGTTACTTAAATGTGATTGTGGACCAAGAAAGTCCGAGAAATTTGGATGTTAGTAATGGGAAAAATTGGGGGTTACATTTATTCAACCTTCTCAGCACGCCATAACCGAGGAAGAAATCCTTTGGTTCTCTTGAGGAAATTTTTTTTACTTCCTTTCCAAGTTCACAGAGTTATGACTCAAAGCACAGAATACTGTAACTTGGCTCCATCTGTGACTCTTGCCTATGTCCCCAGCTCTCTCTCCATGAAAATTAAGGTGCCATTCTAACAATCATTTGTGGAAAGGGAGGAGAGACAGAGAAGGAGAGAAACATCAGCCTGTTGCCTCTCATACACGCCTCAGCTGGGCCAAACCCACAACCTAGGCATGTGCCCTGACAGGGAATCGAACCCACAACCTTTCGGTTTATGGGACATTCCAGGCAACTGAGTCACCTGGCCAGGGCAACATGTTTCTTAGAGTAAAACATCATTTGGGAGTCTATAAAACACACCCCTAAGTTCTTAATAATATATATAAATTTTATTTTCAGATGAAAGAAACCCTTCTCCAATTGACCCCACTAAGGAGCAGAGATTATTTTAATTGGGTTAATAAGGTGAGCAAATAATAAGCTATTTGTATCATATTCAGATAAAATAGATGCCACAAATGCCTCAGACTCTCCCCCTCATCTGGAGTGATGTATGACGAGTCTGCGCTGACTATAAGCTTAGTTGTAGTTACAAATCACAAAGAAATCTTGTATTAGGTTTGGCTAACACTATGTTTCTTCCCAAAAAGAATAAAAATTAAAGGTGTCTCTTAAGAAGAACAAGGCAGATCACCTCACAAATAAGCCATCGATACTGTTCTGGTAACACGTTACATCGGCAACGTTTTAGCCTGTCCTTAAAGGACGGCCTGATGTCCAGAGGTAAAAAAGGGAAAATCGGACACTGTGCAGTCATGCCTGTATCTGGGTAAAAGTTGGCTTCTGAGTGAAAAGTATTTGGAAAAGATATCTACTAAATTTTGTTAGTGATTATATCTTCGTAGTGCGGTGGAAAGTGATTTTCTTCTTTTTTGCTTATCTGCATTTTTCAAATACACTTTTATAACGTAAAGGATCTTTAACATTATATTCATATTTAAGACGCATCATAATCATTTGCTGATTGAAAATAAAGCATTAAAGTCACTTTCATGTTCATGTCAAGACAAAGAGGCCCGTGATCGCGTGCTCCCACGGCCGCTCCCGGGAGTCTCAGCCCTGGGCCGGCTTCCCAGCCCCTCCGCGGCTGCCAGTTCTGCAGCTGCTCCCCGGGCTCCTCGGGACGGTGCAGCTGCCGCCCGGTTTCCTGCCGCTCAGGGAGGAAAGCGCCGCCACGTGACTCATAGCCACGGGCCACATTTTGTTAATTTATTAACTTCATATTTCTCAGCTGTGCTCTCCTTAAACTCCTCGTTTTCCCTGCTTGGCCACAGAGCACCTCGCTGAGGATGTGTAGCCCCGACCTTTCTCCAGGGGACTTTCTCTCCCTGTTGGGAGGCCCTGGGCTGCTGCGGGAAACAGCGCTTTGACAGTGTGGGTTGGTTGTGCCCTGGGCTTGCTCCTCTGCCCTGGACGGGCCTGCAGACCCCGGCTCCAGACTATAGTCACGTCGTGGTGATTTTATCAGCCTTCTTGCTTTCCCAGGCAGAACGGTTATTTTCTTACTTAGTGATTCAAAGCAGTTTTCACGCCTTGAGGTCAGTGCGTGTCTCAAACTCTGCACGAGGCCGTTGGGAGCGGACGCGTCGGGCCGTTGGCGGTCTCGCGGGGGTCCCGGAGCGTCCCTGGGACCCTGGCTTTGAACTCTGTGTCTGGGAGCTTGCTTGCCTCCATTTCATGTAGTTCTTTTTCTGGGGGTTTCTCCTGTTCTTTCCGTTGGGGCCTGGCTCTTTGCCTCCGCATCTTGGCTGCCTCTGTTGGGTTTCTGTGTACGAGGTAGAGCTGCCGGGCCTTGGCAGGGTGGCCTTATGCTGCAGGTGTCCTGTGGGGTCAGAGACGCAGTGTCCCTGGTCACCTGGGGCGTGTGCCGTCCCCCAGTCTTACGCAGTTTGGAGGGGGTGCTCAACCTAGGAAAGGTGGCGTCTGTGGGTGACGTGGGAAAGGGACCCTGGTGGCTGTCCCTCCATCTCTCTTCCCAAAGCCATACAGCCCAATGTGTCCTCACTAGACTCTCGTCTGCTGCACGCTGCCCACCCTCTGCCGGAGCCCAGGGCGAGTGGCTGCCGATGAGATTTTGTGTGCTGGCCCTTTGAAAGGGCCCCTGGGTTTCTAGCAGACTCCCACCTCTCCCTGGCAGGCATTACCCCAGCCAGATGTCACGCGGGTGCTTCTTCCTGGCTCTGTTGCCCGGGGCTGAAAAGCTCAGCATTGGGGTCAGGCCCCCACGTTCCATAGGGGGGCACTTCTGCAGCTGACATATCCTTCCAGAGTCCCAGCTGCCCCTCGTGGGTGCAGGGCGAGCCCTGGCCTCATCTCTGCCCCTCCTACCAGCCTCGGGGTGACGTCTCTAAACCCCTGGTTATAAAACTCCCATTCAGCTGGTCTTCAGTGGGTGATTCAGGTCGATTGTCTGTCATTTAGTTGTAATTCCAGCTCAGTTCTGGGAGGAAGTGAGTGTGGCGTCTCCCTACTCTGCGGCCATCTTCTCCTCCTCTTCTGTTTTGATTTTTCTAAAAATCTGCGGTGCAGACTGCATTTTTATCTTTCACTCAAAATCCGCAAGGCGTTAAAAGCTAAGATTAAACAGGCAACTGGCTTTTCTCTCAGAAAAAAAAGGTTTAAGTGATTATACAACTGAGATATGGGGTTTTTAACTATTAGATACTGAAAATTGTTCTGGTCATTTAGTATCAAAATAACCTCCTTTCTGCCTTATCGGGGACACACACGTGAATAACGGGCAGCCCAGGAAGTCAAACAGCCTTCATCTAACTACTGGGTGTTTACTTACTTGCTCTGGGTCACACGTCCGTGAGTGAGAGCGTCAGACAGGCCCCTCCTTGGAGGGGAAGGGGCGTCTCTAGCTCTGTACACGGGGGTCCTTCTCCCTACAGGTAGCCTTCTCGTGAACAAACAAGCCAACGCCGGCTCCATTTACTTAACTTGAGTAACTTCCAAACAACGTGAGCGGTCGAGTCCAGTTTGGAGAGCACGCAACAGCGTTTTTCCAAAGAAGAGGAAACTAAGCATGTCGATAAATTCTCAGGAATTCAGGAACCAGGTTGGTTACTTTCCAGTTAGTATCCTGAAATGTTTCCACTGAAAACCTCTCCCTGTCTGGCATTTCTCCTGCCAGCTGAAAGAGATGTGATGGTTTATTTTTCAATTTCAAGAACATTTCTGTGCTCAAGGATTTGACACAGATTGGAGGATGACTTCTCTCTCCCCAGAAGTTTTCTTTGCTTTCTCAGGAAATAGGAGCTCTTCACTGGGAATCATTATAATCCATGGGGAAAAAGTCAAATTCACAAAACAAACAACAGAAAACTACATACACTTTTAAATAATACATGAGTCAGAGAAGAAGTCTCAAGAGATGTTAATGTTTTAAATGAAATTAAAATAAAACTAAAACTTGAAATGTGTGGAATACAGCAGAGTCAGGTTTAGAGGGAAATTTATGTCATTGAATGCATGTATGGGGGGGCAACATTAACCATCTAACTCAGAGTAAACAGAATAAAATAAATAATACAAATTAAAGCACTCATGAATAAAACTCAAAATAAAAAATCAATAGAGAAAATTTGGTTAAAAGCTGATTCTTTAAAAATAATAAAGTTGATAAACCTCTAGCCAGGTTAACTAAGAAAAAAGAGAGCAGACACAAATTACTAATATCAGAAAAAGGAGACATTAAAAGAACAATATGGGATCATTGTGAACAATACTATGCTCACAGATTTGATAACCTACATGAAATCAACCAATTTCTTGAGAGAGATAATCTACCAAACCTTACACAGAAAGAAGTAGGCTTATATCTATTACAGAAATTGAACCTATAATTAATAATATTTGAAAACAAAAGTCACCAGGCCCTGATGGGTTCACATGGGAATTCTAGCAAACATTTAAGAAATGAATTATGTCAATTTTTGACAATCTCTTCCAGAAAAGCAGAGGAAATACTTCCTAACTCATCCTCGGAGGCCAGAAATATCCTAATACCAAAAGCAATGGCATTACAATAAAGGTAAGCCACAGACCAATATCTCTCAAGAACATAAATGTAATCCCCTCAATATAACAACATATACAAAATATTATATGCCATGGCAGCCCAGGGATATAGTCTTGGTTCAACATTTGAACATCACTAAGGTCACCCATCACATCAACAGGCTACTGGAAATCCTAGCTAATGCAATAAGACAAGAAAAAGAAAATAAAACACGTATGGACTTGGAAACAGAAATTTAAAAAAAGGAAGAGATAGCTCAACTGATGGTACAGAAAGTTAGAAGAAGAAACAAAATCAGATTTGGAGATACAGAGTTTTGATTTTTGAAAGAGCACTTTGAGTGTACCTATGATCTGGGAGGAACAAGTTGTAGAAAGAAAGCTGTTTCAGATATAGAATAGAGACAATAATCCATAAAGCAACGTCCCACAGGACCAGCGGGGGACAGGATGTAGAATGTGGGTAAAGGAAGACACAAACATTTATACTGAAGTTAAATATTCCCGGGATTGTTTTCAGTCAGACATTGACAAAGGCAGCGGGAAGAAATAACTGAGTTAGTGACTCTCCGGGTTTCTGGGGTTTTCTACCTTTAAAAAAACCCACGTATGTGACCTATTTTCATGCACTCAAGTTGTTTTTTTTCATCTCAGCCTCTGCAGAAATAGCCATTTTAATAAAAATTTTCATTCTCTCTCCGTTTTACCTCTCTTCCCACCACCAGCTCCCAATTTTATATCAAATTATGAAATGTTCTGTGATTTATCAAAACGAAATTTCTACAGACACTTTTCACTTACCCAAAGTCAAGTGCAAGACAATCTCGTTAAGGAAACAAATACTAGTAATCAATTATAATGATTATTACTAACTAAGCAAAACATACCTGCTGTGGTGCTTCCCCTCATTCCAGTGCATGTCACACCCACGGGCAACTTCTAAAGTGAGAAGTTTGTTGTGAAACTACTCTTAAACTAGTTTATAATCTGAGGTAAATTTATTAGGTCTGGTTAAATGGAGAAGAAGTAATTTAAACATTTTATGCTTATAAAATGTTACTAGTAAAATATTACCTAGGCTAAAGAGAAACTGGCTCACAGATTAGAGTAACTCATTAGAAGTTGGACAGTGGAATCTGTTTCCTGGCAAAGGCTTCCTGCTAGAATTCAGAAGAAAAAGTGTTAGCTGAAGCCAAGGTTAAAAAAAAAATTCTAGTATGCCATACTTGAGAATGTCAAGTAAGCAGAACTGCAGTTTGACTTAATGTTTTTATTTATAAATAAGTACCAGACTAGTTTATTGCCATCATCTTCATCACCAGGTGCCCTACCCCGGGGTTCCAGTGCCAGGAAGAGAGTCTCCACAACTTTTTTTTTTAATTTATTTATTTTTAGAGAGAGGGGAAGGGAGGGAGAAAGAGAGGGAGAGAAAACATCCCTGTGTGGTTGTCTCTCGCATGTCCCTAACTGAGGACCTGGCCCGCAACCCAGGCCTGTGCCCTGACTGGGAATCGAACCGGCGACCCTTTGGTTCGCAGGCCGGCGCTCAGTCCACTGAGCCACAGCAGCCAGGGCTCTCCACAACTTCTAATGTAAAAATCACAGGGATTGTGGTGAGGGGGACAGAGGCTTCAGGAGTCCCAGGCATTTCTCTCAAAGGGCCCACCTACAGCACATACACACATACTCAGACTCACTAGTTCTGAGCTCCAGCGCTGGGTCAGCAGCTATAGAGATACTAGGGACACATGGAGAGGAACCGAATTATCTGGCATCAGGGTGACAGCTGGAGGGGCAGCTTTATCGCAGACAGAAGTGTTGGCAGAGGCCACTGTTCCTTTGCTGAGCCCTCCCAGCACGGATCTACCGGGCAGCTGCTATATCTCAGTCTCCATGAACCTTTCTATCAGTGTTTTCCCTGCCCTGGTGATTGTCTGAGACTCTACCCCACCCGCTTGTGGGCCCATCCACACAGTTTCCAGTGGCTTTTCCATACAAATGGCCTGTCCTGGCTCATGCTTCAGACTTTCCTAAAATCTCTCAAACAGCGTCTGGCCTTGGCAGGCCCCATACCCCTTGCTAAGTGGCCCCAGGCCCGGCACCAGTGGCAGCCAGGCTTGGCTTGCAGCTTTGCCTCTCCTGGGCACCTCCAAGCCCAGCACAAGCAGTAACATCTGCAGATTGCTTTGTACTTCATGCCCGGTGCCCCAGAGCAGGGCAGAGGTGGCAGCTGATCTTGGCCTGCACGTCCCCAGAGACCCCAGAGCCAGCACACCTGAGGGACACTGTCAGACCACGCTGAAGCACCACCAAGCCACCTCCACGAGCAACACACTCAAGAGGTGGACTGAGTGGGCCCAGTACTGTCCCCGGGGTGGGTCCCTGCATAGCTGATCCTCCGCAGTGGCTGCAGTCAGTCTCCACAGGCAATCAGCCTGGGGGTAAATCCCTCCCACCGCTGTGCCAACAGCAATCAAGGCTCAGCTACAACAGGAAGGTATACACAGCCCACGTGGTGGGGGCGGTGCAGCTGGAGTGCCCAGCTAAGGTGATCAATGAGGGCCATGGGGCCCTGCAGGACGCCTACTACATTAGGCCATGCCACCGAGGCCAGCTCTACCTAATACATAGAAACAAACACAGGGAGGCTGTCAAAACGAGGAGACAGGGAAACGTGGCCCAAATGAAAGAGCAGAACAAAACTCTGGAAAAAGAATTAAACAAAATGCGACCAGCAATCTACTGGGTGCAGAGTTCAAGACACTGGTTATAAGGATACTCCAGGAACTGGGGGGAAGGGTAGATAAACTTAATAGAAACTTCAACACAGAGATAAGAAACATAAAAATGGAGATAGGAAAGATCAAAAAGAACCATCCAGAAATGAATGATACGTTAACCAAAATGAAGAATGTATCACAGGGAATCAATAGTGGAGTAGATGAAGCAGAGGATCAAATCATAGTTTGGGAAAATAAGGAAGTAAAAAACACACAAACAGTAGAATGAAAAGAAAAAAAGAATTCAAAAAACAGAGATAGTGTAAGGCACCTCTGGGACACCTGCATGCACACCAACATTCACGTCATGGGGGTGCTGGGAAAAGAGAGAGCAGAGGATTGACAACCTATGTAAAAGAATTGTGATGGACAAGTTCCCTCACCTGGTGAAGGAAACAGACACACAAGTCCGGGGGGCTCAGAGAGTCCCAAACAAGATTAACCCAAAGAGGCCCACACCAAGACCTATTATAATTAAAATGCCAAGGCTTAAATAAAGACAGAGAGAATCTTAAAAAGCAGTGAGAGAAAAGCAGGTAGTTACCTACAAGGGAGCTCCCATAAGACTGTCAGCTGATTTCTCAACAGAAACTTTGCAGGCCAAAAGGGATTGGCACGAAATATTCAAAATGAAGAAAAGCAAAGACCTATAACCAAGATTATGCTACCCAGCAAAGCTGTCATTTAGAATTAGACAGATAAAGAACTTCCCAGACCAGAAAAAGCTACAAGAGTCCATTCAAACCTGTATTGCAAGATAGGTGAAAGGATCTTTTTAAAAAGAAGAAAAAATGAAAAGTATATAAATAATAAAATGACAATAACTACACATCTATCAACAATTACCTTCGATGTTAATGGGTTAAATGCTCCAATCAAAAGGCATATAGAAGCTGAATGAATAATAGAATAAGACCCGTACATATACTGTCTATAAAAACTCACTTCAGATCCAAAGACACGCACAGACTGAGAGGAAAGGGATGGGAAAAGATATTTAATGAAAATGGAAACAAAAAAGCCGCGGTAGTGGTACTTACACCAGACAAAAAAGACTTTAAAACAAAAGCTACAGAACAAGAGACAAAAAAGGACCCAGCGGTTTCACTTCTGGGTATTTATCCGAGGAAACCCAAAGCACTAAATTGAAAAGACACGTGCATCCCAGGTTTACGGCGGCATCGTCTGCAACCGCCAACACGTGGAAGCACTGTGAGCGCCCACCCACGTGTACATGGGTGCAGAAGCAGCGCACACGTGCATCCCAGGTTTACGGCGGCATCGTCTGCAACCGCCAACACGTGGAAGCACTGTGAGCGCCCACCCACGTGTACATGGGTGCAGAAGCAGCGCACACGTGCATCCCAGGTTTACAGCGGCATCGTCTGCAACCGCCAACACGTGGAAGCACTGTGAGCGCCCACCCACGTGTACATGGGTGCAGAAGCAGCGCACACGTGCGGGGAATACGGCTCAGCCCGCGGCGTGGACGGGCCTGGGGGGAGATGTCCTCAGTGACGCGCAGCAGAGCCGAAGGCCGCGCCGTCTGGTTTTGCTTGGATGTGGGAATCCGAAACAGAAACCAAGGCAACAGGCAGAGCAAAAGCAGAATCACAGACACAGGGAACACTTTAACGGTTGCCAGGAGGGTCGGGGGGTGTGGGGGGCCTGAGTGAAAACGACGAAGGGGGTCAGAAGCACTAAGTGGTCGTCATGGAAGAGCCGCGGGGACGCAGAGCACAGCACAGGGAAGGTGGTCGGTAACGTGTAAGGACTACGCACAGCGGCAGGTGGGCGCTAGACTTACTGGGGCGACCGCTTAGCGGGTTACATGATGCCTAAGCACTGGGTCGCATACATGAAACACAATATTGTATGTCAGTTGTAATTAACAAGTTAACAAGTATTTAAAGTCCAAAATCCTGTGTATGTTAAAATGCCATATGAGTCTGAAGACTTTACAGTTACGGCAGCACAGGTCTTAGGACCGCACACCCTTCCGACGCCTTTCCGGCGGAGACTTACCGGAGGCCGCCGGCTTCGTTCAGGGTTCCTACCACAGACAAAGAAAGAGAAGTGGGTGCAGGGGTCAAAGTTAATGTCGAAAGGGCGGTCGAAGTGAAGAGGAAAACAGGAAGTCACGTGCCAAAATCTTCCCAACGACCCTGGAATAAAATGTATTCCTTTGTTCATGTTTATGACCGGTTTTAAGTTGGAGACAATTAGAATCCATTTCCCGGTCCAAACCGGGCGTATTGACTGTCCCAGAGAGTGACTGCTGTCGGGCTGACAGTGGAGAAAACTCTAATAAAAACCATAAGTCATGAAGAGGAAAAAAATAAAAGCATAACAGTCAAGGATCACTTACAGCAAAGACTCTGGATGTAACATCAAAAGCACACTATGATGTCATTGTGAAGTTTCAACGGTCAGCAGAACTTAGATTCGGTTTTCCTGGGGGAAATCCTCTGAGATTCCGTTTCTGCGAGTATCTAACGAAGAGATTAGACCACTTGGGCTCTAAATTTATTTCCAGTTCAAAATATCTATGTCCCTAATGATGAGCTCGATACGTCAGGAAGAGATTTTTATTGAGGAAGAGAATAGGCTCTATGTTTTGGGAAAATCTCATCAAAATAATTTAAAATGTCAAAGTGGTAAATTTCAATTATTTGGGACCTTCGCCTATATTAGATGTTGTATGTTCCAAAAGTGGACGTAGATTAAAAGGAAACTGGGTAGAGACCTAACTGAATCCTCATAGCCCAGAATCCCTGTCGTCCACACCTAACACTGTCTTCTTGAGAATATTTTTGATTAATCTGTGTTAATAATGCACCCCAATGAGAGTGTAAATTCCTTCAAGGCAACCTTACTCAGCAGTTCACTTTTCTTATCCAAGCCTGCTCTCACAGCTCTGGGTATAAAGTAACACTTAATACTTTCTATGTCTGAAGTACTCTCTAAAGCTTCAGAAGAAAAAGACCACGATTATACCCACACACCGAAGAGCCAAGAACTACAGCCCAGTGCCCGTGACAGTCTTACTTATTTCAACAGGAAAACACTTAGGGACGCTCCTGATGTACTACATCAAAGAGGGGTTTTTTCCCTGTAATGTTAAAATGGATCTTTGCACATCAAACAACCCTTTTGCATTTCTGGCTCATATATCATGAAATGCAAGCATTTTGAAACAGTGTTTGTTCACGATCTGCTTTCCAGTTATCTAAAAATAAAAAAGCATAGCACCCAAAAACCACCTCAGGTTTTACAACTGTGCCCGAAGACCTAGATTTCAGATTATTCTTATTATTTTATCCAGTGTTTTCCAACACAGTCATAAAACGGGTTGTAAACGCCGTACGAGAAGAGTTTATACGTTGAAGACTACAAAACGAGGTCCCAGCTAAGATGACCCCGATGCCGTCGTCTGAGGTCAACGCTGCAGGTGAACCCCCAGCCCCACTTCCAGCACCCACGGCGTCACTCAGGCTTTGGCAGAGAGGGCAGAGCCCTGGCAGCGTCACCCCACGGCCGCACGCCCCTTGCGGGCTTTGCCGGACCTGGCGCATCTCTCCGGGGAGCACAAAAGTCCCCAGAGACCCTCAGCAGCAAAAACAAAACGCATGTCAAGAGAACAGGGCTGTCGGTGAAACAAAGTTTACAGCGTTCTCTCTGCAGGCAGTGAGGGCCTTCTATTCACCGCGGGTTTGCCGGCATTGGCAGAAAGGTGAAGGCCTCTGTTTACCCTTCTGTGCTTAACGGCCTGAAGCAATTTCTCCACGTTGTCCAAATGGGGCATAATCCATGTTTGGGCCTGTGTTTCTTTCACGTGTAATCGATACAACTCAGATCATATGACACTAGAAATATAGAGGCATACGAAAGGAATCACATGAGCAGCGCCCCAGTGACCATCAGTGAGCAAACACACAGTTACTAACAGGACAGGGGCGGGAACCCGGGATTCCTCCCCGGGGGTCTCACGGTCTCCCACCACACCACCGAGACGCTGCTGGGGCCAGAGTCACGCTAACATGGCCGCAGGGGCTGCAGACACGTCTCCTGGGCACAGATAGTTTCCTTTGACAGAATTATATCTGGACCACGTTTTGTAAAGAATAATAGTAGTGCGAGATTTAAATGTTATGCCACACTCTGAACGTGTTATTTTAAGTCACTGTAATTAATCGGAGATTAAATGACATTGATTGAATTCGTTATAATTGCTACAGACTGTTAACACAGCCACCGTACTCGTAACCTAAAGCTGCTGATATTAAGAGCCCAGCCTCCCTCTTCTTCTCTATAATTCTGAAGTGGGGCGAGGCAAACTAGAACTCCTCCGAACTCCATCCTCCGGGAACAGCAGATGTCAGCTCCCAGAACGCGCATGCTGCTCTTGGTTCGAGGGCGCAGGCTGGTATCTACCGTTGTGACCCAGCAGATAAGCTCCTTGGCACACAGAAGAAAAAGCCATTCAACCGGAATCCAGTTGTCCGTGTATACAACACACGTCGAGAGAAACGGGAGTCAACTCTGTCCGCCTCTTCTAGACATAGTTGCACAGTAACTCTTCACATATATGGAATTTACATACATTAATTACACCGAAATGGTCTGAAAGGCAAATGAGTCACTCCGAAGTATTCACTCTAATGCCTGTGTATGTCTGTATATGATATAATCAATCAAGCTGACAGATGTTTTTACATACAGCACCTGAAGTGCTATGAATCATGTCGATATGCTCCTGCGGCAAACAGGCGTCAGCACATATGGAAGGAAATAAGGATCCATACCAATCAGATTATAGTCTGCACCGTCATTAGCTACACGCTGTGGAAATGTGGCAAGACCAGCCATCAGGGTTACATGAACTGAGGCCAGCTACCTCCTCACCAACCCCCAAATCTCAAGATTTTGCAGACCTACACAATTCGTACAGACTTGTAGGAAATCATGCACCGGAGACAAAGCTTTGATCCCCAAACCACATCCCTCACTGATGGTTTTTTTTACCCTGTAATAGAACGGCTTTGAAATACTATAAACAAATAATACAATAGCAGTGCTATAATTTATATACTTCATTTAGAAATATTTTGAATACTAATGGTTTTCCAGGACAATTCTGAGCCAAATAATAAATATAATAAGAATTGTTTCATGAGTAAATGATGGTTTTAGAAATCTATCCCAGAGAAGATCTTAACTCTCGTCACCAGTAAAGAAAAGATTGTTACATGACCTGATGAGGTGTTTATTAACACAATGGTGTTAATCATTTTGCAATATATAAGTGCAATGAATCAAGCTGATATTTTATACACCTCAAGCTTCACAATGTTATGTGCTAAATATATCCCAGTGAGGCTGGGGAAAAAAAATCCCTCTTGGTCAGGAAGGTATCTCTATCTTTTGAATCCTATCTAATGTTATAATTCCACGTGATAATTCCTCCCATGTCTCCCTTGTAATGAAAACTCAGATAACTCTTATTCATGACTCCACTCTTCCTAATAATATTACTAGTAATAATAGCAATAATTCTATATTTAGAACTACATTATATGTATAATTTTATACATAGCATAGTTTTCCAATGAGCCCTGACTCCAAGCGCCATGTTCGAGGGACATAAGAGTCTGTCCAGCAATGTTACATCTACGCTCAGACAAACTAGGTTTTCCTACTCCTCGGGGTTTGCTATCTGAAAAGTTATAAACCTCGTGTTCCTAAATGGAGCGGGGATTCTGAAGTATGATAACTGAATATTTTCCTTAGAATTTAGACCTTTATGCTTTTAAATTCACAAAAACTATCTTGCCACTCTTTCAGATTGTAATAAGTTTTTATGGAAAGAATTTTCATTCTTTTTCACATTTGGGGGCTTTCTTCCTTTATGCTCTTCATCAAAGTCAAATTGGAAGACTTTATTGAGAATTAGTCATGTCGTTGAATGGAACAATTCATAAAACTGATGAAAGTCACCATACATTTCCAAGCAAAGAGCAGGACTTGGTGACTACTGCATGCGCACTCTAACTGCATTATTTCCAGAAATACTTATGCTGGAAATGCTGATGGTGTTGCCGGGCACCCACGTGTACACAACCACACCCACACACAATCGCACCCTGCCAGAACGATCTGATCGGTAGGGAAGTTTCCAGAGCAACTGTGCAGTTATGATAAAACAGTGAGACAACTGCATACATGATTCACAGTAGACTTGAAATATCTTTTATGTGTGTCCTTTGGGTCTTTTAAAACATGTATATGTGTTAATTTAACTGGGAAAATTGGAAAGCCACACGGGAAAGAATGAAACTGGACTAGTTTGTCCCCATGTACAAAAATTAACTCAGATGGATCAAAGTTCTAAATATAACACCTGAAACAAAAAAACAGAGGTACTAAATTTATGGACCTGGGCTTACAAAGGACTTCATGCTTTGACCCCAAAGGCAAGGGGAATAAAGGCAAAAATAAACAAGGGGGTCTGTATCAAACTAAGAAGCTTCTACACAGCGAAAGAAATCAACAGCAACACAAAAAGGCAACCAGCCAAATGAAAGAAGGTATTTGCAAACAACGTTTTCAATAAGGGGTTAATATCCCAAATATATAAAGAACTCACACAACTCAACACCCAACAAACAAATGATCCAGTTAGAAAATGGACAGAGGACCTCCACAGACACCTCTCCCAAAAAGACACAGGAATGGCTAACAGATACATGAAATGATGCTCAACCTCACTAGCTAGTAGGGAACGGCAAATCAAAACTACTGTGAGATACCCCCTCACGCCTGTTAGAACGCCTGTTATCAACATGACACGTAATCACAAGTGTGGGAGAGAGTGTGGAGAAAAGGAGCCTCGTTCTCTGCTGGTGGGAATGCAGACTGGTACCGCCACTGAGGCTCCTCAAAAAATTAAGAATATGGTTACCATATGACCCAGCAATCCCTTTCTAAGTATTTACCCCAAAAATTTGAAAACACTTATTTGCAAAGATATAGGCAGCCTTGTGCTCACTGTCGCACTATTCATGGTGACCAAACATGGAAATAGCCAGTGTCCTTCAACAGACAACTGGATAAAGATGACATGGGGCGTGCATGCCATGGAGCACCTCTCGGCCATCAGAAAAGGTGAAACACCGCCATTTGCCACAGCAGGGAGGGACCTTGAGAATATCATGCTTAGGGACGTAAGTCAGTCAGAAGAAGTTAAGAACTATATGATGTCACTCACACGCGGGATAGAAAGCTGAAATCAACAGATGACCAAGCAACACAAACAAACAGAAACTCAGGCCCAGACAACACTGGGGTGGTCCCCAGAAGGAAGAGGGCACAGAGGGCAGTCGTGGGTAAAGAGGATCAGATCTATGGTGGCGGAAGGTGGCTGGACTTTGGGTGGTGGGCACCAATACAGTATGCAGATCATGTACCAGAGACATGGCGCCTTGAAAGCATATGGCCTTATTAACCAATGTCGCCCCAATAAATTGAATTTTAAATTTTATTAAAATAATAATTAAAATAAATAAAACATTATAAAATTTTATTCTTTACATTTTTCTTTATCATTTTACTGCAGTTATCTAACAATGTTCATAATTATCATTTTTGTTCTTATATATTATTGAAGAGATAAGTATAGTTTACTTAAATATTGCTCTAATACTAAACTTTTATATTACTTCCAGAGTTTCACAGTCTTAAGTAGCAGTGCCCTAAATATAGTCAAGCCTTTGTATTTTCTTCATATTTCAGATGACATAATCTCCAAATGGCAGCCTTTAAAATAAAAATGTAAGGTTTAGTACTGACTTTTTTGAAGGAAAGTTTTGACTTCTTGGTTGGCTTTCTTTGCTTAGTTCAAGACTCGACTCCACTCTCAAGACAGCCAAGAGGCTAAATGTATGATGTTTACGCTGTCCTGAGTGGTTCAGTACTCATGAACTCAATCTCTCAGAGTCCAGCATAAAAACCTACCCGCTATATTACTATCTCTGTCTCACTGCTGGGCACTGAAGTCTGTGGTTGGTACGGCAGTGTAATGCCCACCCAGATGTAAACATATAAAAATGGGAAGGTACCTCTTCCAGTCACCAGCCACAGAAGACTGAATGTCATTGCCATTCAAATAACCTACTTTTCTATTATTCTTACTCCTTCTCTGTCTTTTATCCTTTGACCAGGTTGAGTTTCAGACATGAAGTCATCTAATAAATAAACGTAGTAATGCTCAGCTGGATTTGGTACCACTTAGTAATACCTATGGTAGATGCGAATTTCAGAATTAACACAGAATTATTATTGTGGTAGCTTTGCTAAAGCAACACCGAAAAAGCAAACTCACTGACACAAAGTTAGTGGGTTTTGAACTGGACAAGTTCTTCAAACTTGGGAAAAACCTGGTCCTACAATGGTGAGAGCAAAGCTAAGGGACTTGGGAAGTCTGTGTTGATCTGCTGTGCTGATTACTTTTTAAACGGGCTCTCTGCAGCTCGGTCGGCTTATATGGAGAAACACAGAAGAACAACGAGAGCAAGTAATGCCAAAACTGGAAAGCATTCCTCCACGCTGCATCAGCAGTGGTCCGCGCCAACACTGATCTCTGAAACTCTCAAGTCTACGGGCTTTTCGAGTGGCGTCACATACAGCCCAGTCCGTGGGTTTCCTTTGCTGAGAACAATGAGCTTCCCAACCAAACATTTTGTTAAACCTAACAAACAACGGTTGACTCCTTTTATGCTTGAAGGCAGTCTTGTAACATTTACTTCAGCTAAATCCATAGTTTTAAAAAATCCAACTATTATCATTTAATCATTATTAGGATCCCACTGAGAACTAGGTGTTATCCAGTCCATTGGCCAAGCAGTCAAATCCTTACAGTGTTAAAAGTTTTTGCCTTGAAGACAAATATGTATCAAGAGCATTTTTGCCTAGCGTTAATAGAAAGAAATAGACTGGAGAAGGTTTTATACCGACAAGCACGTACTGACGTAATGTATTAGCGAAAAGAGAAGTCATACCGACTGCAGGCTGTGAATTAGTAAACTACAGGGCTAAGAGAGGAAACGCACCCCTGAGTCCAAACCCTTACAGAAGACGTCTAAAGGAAAGACTTGAGAAGAAAACAAATTCCACGGGAGATTAAACACGCACACCGAAATCAGACTGAAACAGAGAGTTAAGAAATTCTACAGAGGAATAAGACCAGAAGGCGCGAAGCAGCAGCAAGAAACGGAACGCGAGGAAAACAGCAGATAAGCCACAGACACACGTTGGAAGCCGAGCGCTGATGGGTGCCCGTGATGGGCTGCGAGCCCCCCTAGTGGGCGTGAGCAGAGACGGCAGGCGAAGACGCACGAGGACACGCCTGAGCACAACAGCCCCGTCAACCGACCGAACGACAGCTGGGAACACGTTCTTCTCAAGCAGACACGGGACTCTCAAGACAGACCGCGTTCTGAGCCGCAAACCAACCTCATCGCGTTTAAAAAAACGGAGATCTATTCCAAGAAGCACCAACAAACAATAGGAGTCAAAAAAATGGGGAGACAGAGAAACAACCTCCCATCAAAAGGAAAGGTAGAATCCCCAGAAAGAGTGCTAAATGAAATAGAGGGGAGCGAACTATCAGATATGGAATTCAAAACATGGATTATGGAGAAGCTGAATGAGCTCAGCGGAAACTTCAAAGAACTCCAGAAAAACTACAAGGAACTCACAGAAAATTACGTGAGCATGAAAAAGGACATAGAAGCTATCAATAAGAGCCAGGAGGAAATGAAGAATACGATCTCTGAATTGAAGAACACAGTAGAAGGAATTAAAAGCAGGCTAGAGGAAGCAGAAGATTGGATCAGCGAGCTGGAGGACAACCTACACAAAAACTCCCAGACAATGCAACAAAATGAAAAAAGACCGAACAAGAATGAAGAGGCTCTAAGACAGCTGCAGGACAACATGAAACGTAATAATATCCGTATCATAGGAATTCCAGAAGGAGAAGAAGAAGAGCAAGGGATAGAAAACCTCTTTGAAAAACTAATGACAGAAAACTTTCCTAACATGACGAGAGAAAGAGTCACGCAAGTCCAGGAAGCACAGAGGGTCCCAATGAAGATGAACCCCAACAGGCCCACCTCAAGACACGTCATAATTAAAATGGCAACATTCAAAGACAAAGAGAGGATCCTAAAAGCAGCAAGAGAGAAACAACTAATAACATACAAGGGAGCTCCAATAAGGCTATCATCAGATTTCTCAGCAGAAACACTACAAGCCAGAAGGGAATGGCAAAAAATATTCCAAGCAATGAAAAACAAAGGCCTACAACCAAGAATACTCTACCCAGCAAGGCTTTCATTCAAAATGGAAGGTGAAATAAGGAGCTTCCAAGACAAAAGAAGGCTAAAAGAATACAGCTCCACCAAACCAGCATTGCAAGAGATGCTAAAGGGTCTGCTTTAAGAAGATGAAGAAACAGAGAGACAGAGAGGAACACGAGTACAAAGGGGGAAAATGACAATGAATAAGTACTGAAAGAAAGAAGGAACTTCTACCATTTGCAACAACATGATTGGAACTAGAGAGAATTATGCTTAGCGAAATAAGCCAGGCAACAAAAGAAAATTACCTTATGCTGTCACCTGTTACAGGAAACTAATGAACAACACAAACAAATGAGCAAAATTGAACCAGAGGTATGTAAACAAGGAATAAACTAACAGTAACAAAGGGGGAGATGGGAGGGAGAGAAGGGGTAAGAAGGGGAAGGGTCTAGTCAAAGAACATGTATGAATGACCCATGGACATGGACAACTGGGTGGGGACTGACTGTGGGGGGGGGCAGGGTGCAGGGAAGCAAGAGGGGGAAAAAAAGTGAGACAACTGTAGTGGAAAAACAAACAAACAGAAAATTTTTTAGTGGGGGGGGGAATAAAAATATAAAGAATAGAAATGCAAGTTCAGTGAATATTAGAAGGACAAGGATTTTCCTTCCGATAAGACAGTCCTACAGATTTAGAGACTTGTATGTGGGTTATGTTACATAAATTAACATGTGTTTTCTGTTTTCAAAGGGCATAAGCCTACAATCTCATTACCTGAGTGATTATCTGTATGCATAGGCCTCACTTAATCCTGTCTGCATTGCTGCCTCCTGAGACTCAATGGTTTGGCTGAACTAAGTGGCTGGGTTGGTGAAGAACGGGGTGGTCTGTGGGGTTCACTTTAAAACTGGTTTCTCTTTTCTATCCTAATGGCTTGGACAGAAAAAGCCCAGAGGCCTGAGATGGGGGAAACCTAAAATATTTCCCTCAGTCCAAAATAAGTATAATGGGCAAAAGGGTTTTGGACAGGTGAGATGTACCTGGCACACCTTCCTCCAAAGAAGCCCTTCTTTTCCCTAATGTGGGACATTGAAAAATTAATACCTGTCTTTTGTCATCTAGTGGTTACGGATTAAATGATGTCCTTTAACCCTGTTGCCCCCAGAATACAACAAGGATGCCAGCCTGTCAAACCAAGCATGCCATTGTCCAGAGACAGCCAACCAACCTGGAGTCTGCCCGATCCTTCCCCTTGTGGGAAGGCCACCCTCCCCTCCACACCCCCACTCTTATTAGGGATTTCTTGACCCACGGGTAGGTAGGACGACGACCATGTCCAGCTTGAAGCAGCTAGAGGAGCTCGAGACCTTCATCCATTGTCCTTTATAAGATTGTAAAGGGTCTTAAGTCTGAGAGGGAGGAATTGTTATTTTTTATTGTTAAAATATTTAACTAATTAATTAATTAATTTTAAAAAAAGAAGAAGAAGAATATATGAAAGGGTGAGGCGGGAGAGCTTGTATGTACGACCCATGGGCATGGACTTGGAGAGGGGATTGTTGGGGAAGGGGGGTGCTGGGCGGAGGGGAGCAAAGGGGAAAAAAAATTGGAACTATTGTAACAATATAATCAATAAAATATACTTAAAAAAAAAAAAAAAAAAAAACGGAGATCTTACACTGTGTACTCACAGACTACAATGGTATTCTCAATAACTTAGTCATCAATAACAAAAAGGTTAGATAAAAACCCCCCGAATACATGCAGCTCAAACAACACACTGCAAAATAACATAGGGGTCAAGGGAGAAATCATAAGATAAATTTAAATTATCCTGACCTAAATGAAAATGAAAACATGACATTAAAATTTGTGGACGTTAAGACCCTGGCCAGGTAGGTCAGTTGGTTAGAACGTCGTTCTGATACGCCAAGGCTGTGGGTTCGATTCCCGGGCAGGGCACATACAAAAAGCAACCAATAATGCATAAGGAAGTGGAACAACAACTGATGTTTCTCTCTGTCTCCCCTCACCCTACAGATACGTCTTAAATAGTGCCAAAACAGAGGCCTATATATACCAAACACTAAAAGAATAAAGCTTCATCTTCCATTAAGAGAAAAAGTAACTATGTAGGGAAAAAAAATTGTGATACTATATTTGGGACCGTTTTTATGATGAGATTATTACCACAAAAGGCTGCTAACAGACCACTGAAGAGTTTGAGGTTTGACTTGAAGTCAAACAAGTTAGACAAAAGTTTCTATTTGTATTTCCAATGTTACAAAAGTTTCCTTAAAAGGACATTTTGGATAGCTAAGAAATTTTAAAGACAAAAAACCAGAATGGTAGTGATAGAATTGAAAGGTCAATATTCACCAGCAAAAGATGTTATATTCTTGATTCACTCGTGGGAAGTCCAATTTAGACAAAACCATATAAATACCTACTTGATTTTTCACTGGAAGAAGGAACATTAAATAAGATATATTACTCCCATCAGAGCATTTAGCAATGCATAAAGAGCTATCCAAAAAACACAACAAACCTACTGGCAAGAATCCTAACGCTGACTGACTCACTAAAAATTCTGGATACAATCACCATGCATTGATTTCTGGCAGTCATGTGTCAGTTTGTTCATAAAGAAAAATAAGCTGTTGTGGACGTTTTTCCAAAGACCATGTTTTAACTAGTCCTGAAGACACTCCAACACTTCCTCAAGATCTACAAAGATACCTGTGTGCGGAATGAAGGTCTGAACATTGCGTTCCAACCCTTAGTTCAATAACCCTGACATGCCCCACAGAAAAGCTGAATAAGAATGTGTCCCACGGGCTTAAAATGTCGATGGTTCTGAAAGGCAACCAGGTTATGCCAAGTCCTTCCGAAAGCCAGCGGCCATGCAGCTCTGAGATCACTGAAGGGTGGTGAGTGGAGGGCCCCAGAGCTCCATCCAATCACAAAACATTCCACATTAAAAGGGGCGGCTCTTATGGCTGATTGGCAGGCCTCTCTCTTCGGGATAGAGTTCCGGCCTGACGTCTCTCAGGGTACCACTGGGCATCTCGAAGACTGCTGAGTTAGGGGTGTTCTGTGAGAAGCTGACATAGTCTCGCAGGTTGGGTATCTTTTCTAGGCTCCAAGGCTGCATGGGTCCAGAAATCAAATTTGAATTAAAGGAAACCAGACTCTAAGGAACAGACTCATGACAACTTAAGGAATAGGAAGGAAGCCAATGACTTACAATCAAGTGACATCCACTGGCCTGGCTATATGGGTCGGCCGGATCATCAGAGCTCCACCTTCCTAGAATGAAGGGACTTGGGAAATCTAATTCACAATCAGACATCTGCTTAATGATGATCATTTCAGAATGAATTGAGCTGAAGGGCATTTTCAGCACACGGTAGTGGTCTTTTCATTCGGTGTTATCTGCCCTGGGGAGTGGAATTGCCAAACCAACCAGGATGCTTATAACAGGATGTGCATTTAGTTTGTTTCTTAGAGTCCACATGGAAGTGAAATTATAAGGTATTTGTCTTTCTCTGACTGACTTATTTCACTCAGCACAATGCCCTGTATGTCCATCCATGTCACCACAAATGGTAACATTTCGTTCTCTTTATAGCTGAGGAGTGTTCCATGCAATGCATGCCCCACGGCTGTTTTATCTGCTCCTCAGTCGATGGGCACCGGGGCTGCTTCCAGATCTCGGCGATGGTAAATAACGCTGCAGTGAACACGGGGGTGTGTAGATCCTTTCAGATCAGCGATTTGGGTTTCTTCAGATATAGTCGCAGAAGTGGAATTTCAGGGTCACAGGCAGTTCCATTTTTAATTTTTTGAGGAAACTCCACACTACCCTCCGTAGTGGGCACACCAGCCTGCATTCCCACCAACAGCACACGAGGGTCCCCTTTCTCCACGTCCTCGCCAGAACTTGCTGTTTGTTGATTTATTAATGACGGCCATTCTGACAGGTGTGGGCTGATATCTCATTGGGGTTCAATTTGCATTTCTATAATGATTGGCAATGTTGAGCAATTTTTCACATGTCTAATAGCCATCTTTGGAGAATTGTCTACGCAAAAATAGGTTCTCTGCCTATTTTTTAATTGGAGTGTTTGTGCTTTTTTGGTGTTGAGTTGTATGCATATTTTATGAATTACGACTAGTAACCCCTTTTGGGTCTATCATTGGCAAACATGATTTCCCACTCGGTACTTTGCTTTACTGTTTTGTTGATGCCTACCTTTGTGCGCAAAAGCGGTTTAGTTTGGTGATGTCCGGTTCGTTTGCTTCTTTGTTTCTTTGCTTTGGTCTCCCTTGAAGGAGGCATTGGTTTATTTCCGGGCTCTTCTCTGACCCATTGATCTATATGTCTGTTTTTGTGCTAGTACCGTGCCGTTTGATTAGTTCAGCCTTGTAGTATAGTTTGATATCAGGTATTGTAATAACGTCTGACTTTGTACTTTATCCAGTTTGCTTGCTGGGTTTTTGGGGTTCCATATTAATTTGGGGACTATTAGTTATAGTTCTGTGAAATATACCATTGGTATCTTTATAGAGAAATTGCATTGAACCTATAGACTGTTTGGGGGTAGTATGTACATTTTAATAATGTTAATTCTTCCTATCTATGAAGATGGCATATGCTTCCATTTATTTGCATCTTCTTCCATTTTTATCATTAGTGTCATAATTTTTTTACCCCTTTGGTTAAATATTTTCTATTTTATTTTTGATGTAATTATAAGTGGGATTATTTTCTTAGTTTCTTTTTCTAATAGTACATTACTGGTGTATAAAAATGCAACTGATTTCTGAATGTTTACTTTGTACTCTGTTACTTTACTTAATTCATTCGTTCTAGATACTTTTTGTGGAATCTTTAGGGTTCTCTCTATACAGCATCTGCAGATAATGAACTTTACTTCTTTCCTTCCATTTCGGGTTTTTAAACTCTCGTCTTGCTGCTGTACGAGAAGGTGCCATTGGAGCACAGCGCTGTTATGTAAACACAGAACCGGGAATGATGTGAAAAATGAGAGGAAGTGTCAAACACATCGATAATAAAAAAGAGTTGTTTTGACTGACTTTAATGCTACACTACAGTTGCCTCCAGATCCATACAGGAAATAAGGAAACTGGGTCTAGGATACAGGTGGGCTTGGGTTTCCTTAAGAACATAGAGGAGGAAGTTGTTTATAGCACAAAAATGCTGTCATGTTAGAATTACCAAGAAGATGACTAAATTGTATATTTACCTTCAAAGTATTTACTGTGCACCTCCTCCGGGTGAAAACTCTGGTCGGTACCGATGACACCACAGGGGGCCAGTGAAGACGGTCGTGCAGGAGCGACAGAAGGAAGTGTGATGAGCACCGGGAGAGGAACACGGGTTAGAACTCTCCTCTGCCAGTGAGGAAAACACACACACGCGCACCTGGGCTTCAGCCGTGGAAGGGGATGTGCTTTTCATGTAACGGAAGGCACCACACGTGCACATACCTACAGGTGACTTCGATGCAGGAGTCTCAGCGCTGCACTAAAGATGGCCCCTCTCTCCTCTCCTGGCGCCCTCCTCTGCGGGCCGCAGCGCCCACCTGGCTCCCACCTTCTGGGGGCAGCACAGCTCAGCAGCCATTGGCCCGCATCCTCACGGAACAGCAGGAAAAGGGGTCCCAAGCACACCAAGAGTCCCTCTACGTCCATCGGCTTTGATGATGCGCACACTCTGAGCCTGTGCTCCCAGCCTGGGAAATCAGTACATTGACTATCTAAGCCGACACGTATGACGACTCTCCCACGGAAACAGCGACGGTGTTAATGTCACGCTCCGTCAACGCACTGATGGGGATTCCTGTCTGACCCAGACTCAGACATCAGTACATCGGTGTCATCACTGAGCACTGTGAAAGGCATGAGCACCTTCCCGAACCCCTTCTTCTTTCCCAGGCAACCCCGATGCCGCTTAACAGAAATTTATGGGCAACTACTGTATTCAACCCTCTCGCTCACCACTGACCTGCAAACGGCAAGAACCTAAACGAGCTGTTCGTGCCAAAGACTGTAACCAGGAACAGGGGCCTTCGCCAAAGCAGATAGGAGTTCCTATGAAGTATGATTTAAGTATTTTAACCACATTACATGTTGTGATATGTCATATTTTTAGAGCCTTATGTTTTCCATGTGCCTTATAGCTGGAAAAGCATGAAATCAATCCAGAGACGTGATGTTTATTTATTAAATCTTTCCAAGAGGAAGGAAACGGCAACATCAAGGAAACTAGAACCAGAGACCCTTCGAGCAGGATAGACCTGGAGGTGCCCCAAGTCTCCGGTGCATATAGTCAGCCCTGGAGAATATGTATTGAATGTCAAATATATCTGTGGAATAGAATTTGAAAGTCCCTATGAATCACATATTTGTCCAAACATTTCTGCTATATTTGGGGAGAGAGAAGGTGGAAATAAGGAAAAAGTGAAGTAACTCATAGACGACAAGAAGGAAAAAAGCGAATTTTAACGTCTTACTGCAAAAACCACCCGGCACAGGCGCTTGTTCCCCCAAGGCAGCAAGTTACAGACCTCAGACCATCGCGCCCCCGGGAAGCACACTTCGGCTAGAGATTCCGGAGCCTTCCTACCAAACATCTCGTGCCGTGACCTTTCAGTGGTGCCGAAGATCCCACTTTTCTGTCATGAGGACTTTGGGTGAGTCTGATGTTACTGCTCAAAAAATGATACTAAGAATTACCACGTGGCTAAACCAAAAACCGCTCTACCTAATGAAACCAAAAATTTTAGAACTGCTGAGCATTGTACCAACAGGGAGAGCGGCCAGATCAGTCCCGTTTCCCATTCCCAGGTCAATCCCACCCACCAGAAGGGTTCTGCTCTGCAAGGGCCAGCCTACGTGACACAGACAGCAGAGGCAAAGGTCGGTTCTTAGAAGCCCAGGCACAGAGACAGCGGGGTGCAGGAGAGAGACCCCGGAGAAGGAGCCCCACGCAGAGACGCTGCCTTTGGAAGTGAGGACAGCAAGCAGGCTGTGTGAGACAAAGGCTTCACCCCAAGGTTCCTCGGGGGTCCGATGGAGACGGTCTGGAACAGCCATCAGAGCTGCACTCTTTGCTCTATCCGTGAGCGCCTTCGCAAACGTCCCCAACACAGCTTGCGTCCTGGTCGATTTCCAGAATGACTTCGGGCTGTGGGACTACCCTGTCTGCAGAAGCAGTGACTGGTGGGGAACTGCGGTCACCCACATGTCCCCACGCAGATCCAATTTCTGACTCATTGGGTGACATCATATGATGTAACCGGAGAAGAGAGCAAAGTACAATAAGCAAACTACTGTTCATGCACACGCCTGTCCGTTTTCAAACCCGCCAGGAAGCCATGCAGTCTGGTGTGGCTTTACACTGTCCAGTAATTTTTCTAACCAGCTCTTCCCATAAAGCTGACTTCTGCTGGACTGGCAGAAATTTTCTGTATGTACATTTTCACCAACCTAAACATCCTTGGCTCATAACCGGAGATCTGAAAGTTCTCGCCTCTGGAACTTACAAATCTTGCCTTATAAACACATCTGCAAGACAGTTTTGACAATAATTCAGATGCTCTCCAAAACAATATTTTTAAATTTTTTCATTGTTTATGCTAGTACAGTTGTCCCAGTTTTTCCCCCTTGGTTCCCACCCAGCCCCCCTTTTCCAGTCGATCCTCTCCCCGTTGTGCAAGAGCATGGGTCACGTATAAACATTCGTTGTCTAACGTCTTCACCTTCTTCCAACCAGTCCTACCCTCCCCCACCCCCTTACAGCCGTCAGTCTGTTCCATGTTCCCGGGCCTCTGATTCTCTTCTGCTCATTAGTTTGCTTTGTCCCTAAGATTCCCGTTGTAAGTGAGATCATATGGTAGTTAGTTGTCTTTCACCACCCGGCTATTTCACTCGGCATCAGACTCTCCAGGGTCACCCATGTTGTAGTAAAAGGTAAGAATTCCTTCTTTTGACTGCTGCGTAGCACTCCACTGTGTAAATGCACCCCAGCTTTGTGACCCACTCATCCACTGACAGGCACTCAGGCTGTTTCCAGCACTGGGCTACTGTAAACAGCGCTGCTATGAACATAGGGGTTCACAGGTTTTTCGGAATTGGGGTTTCAGGATTCTTCGGGTACATTCCTGGAAGTGGAATCGCTGGCTCAGAAGGCAGCTCCACTTTTAGTTTTTTGGGGACCCTCCACACTGGACAGGTAGCTGCTGTCCTAGGCCGTGTCATGCAGCCCGGCGATTGTAAACGATGCTTCAGTGAACATGGGGGTGCGCATACCTTTTCAAATTAGTGGGTGTTTGTTGTTGTTTTTTCCAGACAGATGCCCAGAAGAGGAGGTGCTGGACCGTGAGGTGGTTCTCTTTCCAGGTGTCTGAGAAGCCTGCACAGCGTGTCCATCGTGGCTACGCAGACTGACAGTGCCCACGGTCATCTCTTCTCCACGTGCTCACCCACGCTTGCTATTTCCTATCTTTCTGAAAATAGCCGTTCTGACAGGGGTGAGGTGACCTCTCTTCGTGGTTAGGACTTGCAGCGCCCCGAGGACTAGTGATGTCGAGCCCCTCAATCATGCACCTGTTGGCCACCTGGGTGTCTTCATGGGGAAAGTGTCTCTTCATATCCTCTGCTCATCTCTAAAGTCTCCTCACGTTCCATCAAAATGTTTCTTCCCTCCTGTCACCAGGCCACGGGGGCAGCGGTGACTGATCCCGACGGAGTACGGAGGCCTTACTGATAAACACAGCGCCCTGCAGGCAGCCTACCCAAAAAACCGCTCATGAAGATCGGCACAAAATCTACAGATCCCAAATACACACATCAAAAAAATTTAATGTAAAAATATTCGCTGAACATATACATATAGTTTGAATCCCTTAAGCTTAGGCTATAGCGCTTTAATCTTGGTTGCCTTTTCTCTTGAAGAAGGACTTTTCACATGCCGTCCGTGGGTTCGGCACTGCGTGAGGTGCCCTGCACGTCGCCTCTGGTGCGGCGGGAACACAGCAGACCCTGTCTTCCAGGGCTTCCCGTGTGCTGATGTCACGGACCTGTTTCCCAGCCTATCACAGCAAGCGCACTGTTCAGACAAAACGGGACCGAGGGATAAATTGTCGAATGAGTTCCAAATGTTTTTACAGAGGTGGGACATGGTGAAAGAGAATTCAGGTTGTGAAGAACAGTCTAGGAAATGTTGCATTGAAACTAAGCAGGAAATAACTCTTGACTAAGCCTCAGCTATTTTATTAGATTAAAAAGGTGTCCCTTGAATAGAGATCCTTTTAATGTTTCTCTTGCATATTTTTCTCATTGAAAAAGTTTCTGAGCACCTTTATGGATCAGGGATTGAGGGAGGCGTTGGGTCTCCAGTGACCTTGGTACCTTCCTCTCCTTGAAAAGGGCTGCGTGACTTCCGGCTGCTGGTGTAGGTGACGTGGCAGGTGGCGAGGTGATACCCCCACGGAGTTAGACAGAAACAGCTAGAAAACTGGAGAAAACGAAAGACGTATTTGTCTGAAGGCAGCACGACCTGAGTATCCGAGGCCCAGGAGAGAAGGCGAGCGCATTGTGGGATTTTCCCCATCGAGACACTTGTTTGGCTGTGGGAAGGGCGCGCTGGGGAGACTGATGAGGAAACCAGAGACGGCGGCTAAAATGCGGGGCACTGAGCTGCGTTTGAACAAACATCTGGGTAGAGATCATTTGTGGGGCGAGGAGCGGGCAGTGGCTGTGAGGGACACAGGACAGGCTCCGGGCACCGACCGCTGTCCTGTCGCCGACGCAGGCGGCAGTCACGGGGTGTGAGCGTGTACTTAGCTGCACGCATGTGATCTGTATACTTGTTCTAAAAGTAACGTGACGTGCCCAGTGCAGTGCTGGAGCACAGGAGACTTGGGTAGCTGCACACTTAACCTGTGACCTTCACTCTGCATTTATGCGGCACGTCAGGGAATGGGCGGCGTGGGCAGGAGTACCGAGCCCAGCCACGCGTCCCCGCGGGTGTGGGGAGGGTGCTGCCACCGGGGCCCAGGGCACCCCACCTTGGCGCAGCCGGGCGTGCCCAGGGCCCGTGCTCACGTGACTGAAGAACATCTTGCCAAGTTGAAGGCTGCGGAGCTGAACACAGAATTCTGCTTCTAAGATAACGTCCTGCGCCAACCCTTACGTTTTCATTTGGCTGTTGACCTGGGAGAGTCACCGCCCCCATTATTTTTAAGTGGAGGGCTTTTCAGCGCCACATTCATGGGTTTCTCCTTCTTCGGGTGGCTAAGGCTGGCCCACACCGCGGCCCCCAGTACTTTCACTGGTGTAAGTACCGTCCTCGGCCGTCAGCTCTTCCCAGGGAAAAATGTGGCTTTTCGCTCTTTGCTGCGGCCAGCAGACACCCCGCCAGGTTCCCGGGGAAGGATCGGAGTTCTCTGACAACAGCAGGAAGGAGGAAGGTTTCCCACCCCGGGGCGAGGGACTTCAGATGGCAGGTTGCAGGTCTGGCAAGACATCGCGCGGCCGGGGCCAAGCCAAACATGGAGTGGAAAATCCACTCAGACAGCGATCTGCGGGCGCAGCGCCCCGCCCGCCCACCTGTGCAGCTGGCTGTCCTTAGTGACGAGGCGCCCGCCCGGCCGCCCCGCACATACTGTCCGGGCGTGTGCCCGGCGGGGCGGGGTGCCGTCCCAGGCCACCGTCAAGGCCGCTCGGAGGAGTGCACGCTGAGTGTTTCCAGCTCTGATGCCAGAGACATCTCACCTTGTTCTTAGGAAATATTTAGAGCATAAACGGATTGTGTGACCCACAGGCCTAAATATTTTCCCTCTTGTGCCGGGAGAAAAGGAGCCGTGTTTCCCGTAGCCGCAAAGGGGGTGAAAGAGCAAACGCTCCCTAAGCCACGGGGGTCTCCTGCGGGGTCCTGCCTTCTCCCATCACCTCCTCCGCCCTCCGTGCTCGCGCAAAGGCCCCGCACACGCTGTGCTGAGCCTCTCCGCTAAGGCTCTCCGCTCGCTCGGCGGGGCCGGGCGCGGCCTGAGAGCCCATTCGAAGGTCAGGCCACTTCCAGGCCACCCTCCGCGGTTCCTGTCTGCCCGGCGCCCTTGGGTCCCCTCTATGCCCGCGATGTTCTGTCGGCCATGACTGCAGAGGTGGCGCAGGCTTGCTTCTGCCTCTACATGCGCACGGCCTCTGGGCACCCCAGAACCGGATGGCTGGTCCGCTTTCTGGAAACCCTAGTTAAGTGCTGCGCTGGCCCGTCCACCCACCGTTTCCCCCAGTGGGACCGCAGCCTCGGGCTGGCAGGCCGCCGGGTCTCCCTGTTCACGCGGGTGGCGTGGTTTTAACTCAGGACCCTGCAGCAGCCGCAGAGGGACCCGCTCAGGGACTTACCCTGCATTGCAAAGTCAATTCTCAGGGGTCCGTTAGCGACTAACCTAAGCACGGCTATAACTACAGTGCGCTTTTTTAATAATCGCAAATTTCTTTTCTACAATGGGTTAACATGGAGTCAGGAGCACCTGTTAACACATTGATTCTAGATTCGGAATGCCTGAGTTTCCACCCCAGCTTTACCGTTATAAACTTGAAACAATTACTATAAAATGGGACTGACAAAAATATGGTCTAAAAGGTTGAAGTGAAGATGAAAGGACATCATGTGTCTAAAGCATTTGGCGAAGTACCCACCGTAGACGATAGAATTCTTGATCGTGGATACCGTGGGTCATATCACTGCCCTGGCTCTGACCTTGCTCTCCTTACCTGATCCCACGGGATTCCTGTCTGCGTGCACGTTTTGGTTTCTGGGGGGCCTTGTTTTCTCCATGTTAATTCCCTCTGGGCAGGTAATTTTCCTGATACCAATGCTGATGCATCAGCTGCAAAAAAAAAAAAGTATTGTTTGCAGCGGCTCCAAGTTCGGCGAACCGAGTAGAGGTGTCGTCCTCGTCCGTGTGCAGTTCCTCAGCTACATCTCCGCGTTTTCACGCCGGTGTCTCTTTTTTCCCCTCCTGGGTACTTTTGCGTGAATATGTCCACCCTGGGAACTACAAAGTCTGGAACTCTCCAGCCCAGACCTTGGAACATGCGTGGTCATGTTCTGCGCCGCAGGCTACGCTGCTGCAGAGGGAGCGGCTCGGGGGTGAATAGACTCGCAACATATTAAGAGATTTCTCTGAAATTCTCTTCCACTCCTTTATTCCATAAAATTTACTCCTTTTAGGTTGTTTCTTCTCTCTTGATACAAACGTTTGTATGATTCTTTTGGAGCGGAGCCTACTCGATCTAACACAGGGCTTTGCTATTTAACTGTTTCCTATTTAGTACATATGTGTTGATTCATGTTTGTTAGAAAAATTCAACTACTTACCAGAACACGGGTTGATAACATGAAAAAAATAAAGCGCAGCCGATTCAAATTTAAAGCCTAACTGTTTGGAATTATTTATCCACAGAGTTTCTCTTTTCTCTTTTAGAATCTATGCAAATTGAATTAAGTAAATGTCTTCTACGTGTTCTTGCGGAGTTTATAACCCAACACAGATGCCCCTATTAATAATAACAGGCTAAACATGTTGGGTGCTCACATGCCCCAGGCATGATTCTAAATCCTTTGTGTATATTATTTTATGTCTTCTCACAACAACCCTGTGACCCTGGTGCCCCCGTTATGCCAACCTTACAAATGAGCGCATCATGGGTGAGTGAGATTGAATGTCGCGCCCGAAGGCAGAACCGGAACACCACCGAGCCAGCTCGGCTCCGGGGCCCTGGCCCTTCCCTGCCCTTCTGAATGGCGCCCCGTGATGCTGGCCGGTGCTGACAGAGCGCGTCCTACCTGTTCTCAGCGCGCACGGGCACTCGCGTCTGCGCCGTGGTGGCGTGACCCCTTCCACCCCAAGCACAGCACGAGGACGCTGTCCTAGCGTGACGCCCATGTGGAGGTGGGGAAAATGAGGACAGAAAAACTAAGTAACCGGCGAGGTCCAAGACAGGAGTTCGTGGACCCTGGATTATTAACAAAGTAGAGTAAATCGACAGTAGAGAAGCTCACCAGCGCCTGATTTTACTTAAATGGTTTGTTTAGACAGGGAGGTGCCAGAGAAGTGCTCAAATTTTCTCTCCGCCCTTTTGCCAGAGAACCCGAGTGCGTGGCAGAAGGGGGGTCTAAACAGAGTGTTGTTCTGATTCTGCAAACATGTTTTTAGCTCACGTGTCATCTCCTCTGCCCCTAATTAGCTGCCTAGGCAGATGCCACTGACTCGTTTGCACGTGCTGAGAAAAGCCACAGAAGCCGGTCAAACTGCCTGATGGCCTTGACCTGGAAGAGATACACGAATGAATGCAACTCAGTGAAGTAAAAACAACAGTTTTAAGATGTTTCCCTCAAAGTGGAAATTGTTTTGGTCATTCAAGCTCTTTATCCATTTATTCACAAACACTTAATGCAACCGAAAGAGCATTAACTACTGAGTGAGAGTATCAAATCAAAATATAAATCTGGCCGAAAAACAAAACTCCAAAAAGGTGCCTTTGTAAGGATTAGAAAGTACACGAGAAGTATCACGATGGACGATCTAATTATCTTCCCGTAGAGCTCACCATCAGCAACAATGTACTGTGATACAGTCTGAAAATTCCAATGCTTTTTTTTTTAAATTGAATGCCTCAGCCTTCTCATTTGGAGCTGTAGGGTGTGATGATATGCTATATACAGTGCACAAGCTTTAGAGGTTAAAGCTTTTTCCTTGGTAAAATCAATACCTCAAAATTTTGGAGGTTACCGATAATCAATTTCAGCCTTATTCAGGGGCAGGGGAATAGAAAACATGTTATTTGAGTTTTACTTGCCTGCATGTAATACTATAAAAATAATTGAGTATAAATGGAATTAGGTAGAGAAAAGAACCAACTCACTCCTGTTATGAAACTATCAAACGGCACTATCTACAGCAGCTAAAGCTCTACATAATTGTAATGCTATCCTAGGAAGCAGAGAAAAGTGCTCAAGAATAAATGCAACTTTAAGTGATCTGAGGAAGAGTCTTAAGCGCTAATACTGCTACTAATCATATGTATGAACTGTGCAAACAGCTAAAAATAGGACAGTTAAACAGGATGCACCGCGACGCAGCAGGCAGCCCCTCGCGTTCCCAGCGAGGAAAATGTGGCTTTCCCATATACCGTTCAATACAAACCAGATGGCAGAAAGTCGGTTGCCAAAACAGAAAGGAAAGACATACCGCATGTTATAATTATGCGCTTCGGATGAACAAAGGAGGGGAGAAGAACATTTTAAAACAAAAAGGCAACGTTTCTTCCATGAAAGCTCTCTCTCCTGAGCAGGGCAAACTGAGGATAAAATGACATGATCCCAGAGCATGATCTCAGAATCAGTAAGTACTCCTGGAATGGACTTTTTTTATTTTTCATCTAGAAAACCAACCGCCTTCTTTTGGTTCTAAGCCCCCAAATCCTTTGCCACTCTTGGAACTTCTGGCTCTGTGGATGGACTGCGAGATTCACGTAGATTCAGTCCCTCTCGCCTCCCCTTCAAGGATGACATGTCTCTCCAGTTGGTCCCATTGAGCAGATCCTAGAGTCTGGGCAGACGCGCTAACAGGGCTACGTGCTTCTTCACAGGAGCTGAGCGTAGGAAGCTACAGGTTTAGTGCTGCCCACACCACACGCAAGCGACGTGAAACCACTCTGCGGGAGAGCGGCTGAAGAGACAGACTGCAGGTCCCAAGGGCAACGCTTCAGCCCCTTGATCAAGCTGCCCCTGAACCAGACATTCCTCTGGAATTCTGAGTCCTGCGAGCCAATAAGCCGCCCTTTTCCCTGTAGCCAGTTTGGACTGGCTTTTCTCTCTATTGACCCTAGAAACACTCTGAATAATCAGACTCCTGTCTCATTCTTGTTTATGTGGTGAACAAACAAACGCTAGAGTCACTGCAGTTCAGAAAGCACCTGTTCCCCGTCCCGCACCGTAACAACTCTGTGGAGTAAGTGTTCCTACAGTTTGTCTTTTACAGATGAGACTGGATGGTGTCTTCATCCCGTCAGGCCGCTATAAGAAAATACCACCTTCTTATAAACAACTTGTAACCCCCAGAGCCTGTGACTGTGTTACCTGACATGGCTTTGTAGATGTGAAATGGGAAGATGATCCTGAATTACCTGGAGGGCCCCAGTGCAATCAGTCTTTATAAAAGGCAAAAAAAGAAAAAAGATCGGTGTCAGAAACAGATGTGTGGACAAAGGAGGAATCAGAGTGGGCAGGACCACAAGCCACGGGATGCGAGTGGCCTCCAGCAGCTTAAAGAGGCAAGAGAAAGACCTCCGCCTGGGGTGTCCATGAGGGACACAGACCCACAAAGTGATTGGAGACCCCGGACTCCAGAGCCACCACAGATTTGTGTCGTGTGACGTCACTGAGTTTGTAGTCATCTGTCACAGTAAAAACAGAAAACGAACGCAGGTTAGCTGTGTTTTCTTACTGTGGCACTTTATAAAAACATATGAATAAGAATATTGAAACAATGGGTAAGGCAGGGGAGTTCTCCATTGTGTGGGGTTCCCAAGCCGACGCTTAACTACCTCGTCTCTGTTCTGCACCATCCAGTTCACTCTGTGCAGGGCTAGTACTTTCCAATCAACATTTAAAAATCTGCTTTATTTCTACGGCACAAAAAATTTCAAGTCAGAAGATTAAAATTTTAAACATGCTTTTATAGTTTCATCTAAACTATCAAATGCCTACGGATAAATCCAGTAAACTCTGTATAAAACTGCACATAAGAACTTCAAAACATTGAAATAAATTAAAGACATAGATAAATAGATAAATCATAACTCTAGATCAGAATACTAATCCTATAATAATATCAGTTTTCCCCGAAGTGATCTAATGCAATGACATTACCAAGGAAATTCACAGGACGGTTTTAAGATTTACGTGGAAATGCAGAATAACCAAGAAGTAACCAAGAAAATCTTCAAGTAGAAGAAGAAGCTAGGGGACGGCCCTGCTGAAAACCGGGACTTGCGGACGGTACCAGGAAGCAGGCAGGGGCCCGGCTGCAGGCGCAGATGCACGCGGCCTGTGGTCTATGACGCCGGCAGCTCTGCTCAGACCGTCCTTCATAAACGGTACTGGGAGGATGGTTTCCTACGCGGAGGACAACTTAACCTGACGCCTGCCTCACGCCAAACACAGAAGTCAGCGGACGGTAGATGTATATGCTGCAGTCCGAAAAATACAGCTTTCACCCAATAAGTTAGGGTGATATTTCTGTAATCTTTAATTGGGAAATGTTTCATTCACAAAGACTATTTATTATCAAAAAAAGATTCATAAACTGAGAAATATTACAACTAAAAAGTACTGTGTATCAAATGATACCACCAAGAGCGTGAGAAAGATAAATCAAAGTGAGCCTCTTCGCAACATACATGACCGCAGGTAGGTTTGTTCAGAACACGCACAGGAAGAGAGGCAGCGGCGCGGGGAAACGCTGCGCTCGCCTCCTCCTGCAGCCACATCGGAATTACACATAAGTCACAGCGCCACCACCGCGGACCGCCGCTGACGGCCAGGGGACGGGAAGCCCTACAGCGAAGGACTTAGAGGGGAAGCCACAGCAGGCCTGGCAGGAGGGGCGAGCAGGCCGGCCCCGCACCCAGGTGCGGTGAGTATAACCGGGAGGGACCCCGCAGCCGGGGTGAGCATGTGGAAACATGTGCTGTGTTCATAGACGGGAGGAATTAAAATGTCCGTACCACCCAGAGCAGTGCACATATTTAACCCAATTCCCATTACTATACCAATAACATATTTCACAGGTATAGAGCAAACATACCACAAACTTATAAGGAACCACAAAGACCCCAAATAGTCTCAGCAATTTTGAGAAAGAAGAAGAAAGTTGTAGGTATCACATGCCCTGATATCAAACTGTACTACTAGACCATAATGATTAAAACAGCCTGGTCGTAGCGCAAGAACAGGATGTAGATGTTTGGAACTGAGCAGAGAGCCCAGAAGTCAACCAATGCCTATAAAGTCACTTAATACTTGACAAAGGAGGCAGGAGCATCCCATGGGGTAAAGACAATCTCTTCAATAAATGGTGTTGGGAAAATGGGACAGATACATGCAAAAAATAAATAAAACTAGACCATCTTACACCGCACACAAGAATAGATTTAAAATGGATAAAAGACTTAGATGTGAGCCACGGAGCCGTAAAATCCTAGAAGATGACGCTGTTTCTGACATCCATGTCCTGGGTTGCAGCTTCGGTGACGCGTGGCACTTGAGGACATGGAGCTGGGAGACAGACATGTGGCCCCGTTCCCACCCAGGCTCAGTCACAGCACATGGGCTGGGATCCTGAGACATTTACTTCGCTCAGTGCTTTCCTCAGCCGAAACCCCAGAAATAATATTAGTATTTACTTCATGGAGCTGCTTTCAAGATTAAATTACTAAATACATGCAAATGGCTATGAAAAGTCCCTAGTGTGTAGAAAGCATTAAAAACAGCTGAGTTGTAATTAATGGTGTTTTCATCACAGCACTGGAGTGGGGACTGAGGACTTGGGAAGATACTAGATTCAAGTTGAAATAGAATATTACAAACTGCTATTTGTTTTGATAGATATTAAATGCCCTAGTTTAAGTTTATTAGAAGCAAATTGTTCACATGCAAACATACTAAACAATGAACTATAGCACATATATTTCCAAATGAGCAAAACCGATCATACAATTTCTTTTTTTTAAATAAAGGGAGCTTTTGGTGGATTTATTTTCTTTTTAAGTTACTCATTTGGGTCTAGAGAATCAAAACTTCTCAAAAGAACTTCTTGCCCAAGGAAGTACGCCCCCATCACATGAACTATGGGTGCATTTCATCCTGTGTCAGGTTTTCTGTTCAAAAGACACTGACCAGCTGCTGAAATAAATCCCCACAGGGAGAAGAAAGTCCAGACACACGGTCGGGTTCTGTGCTTCTCGTTTCTGGCCCTGAACTGCTCTGTGTTTGTATCTGGCTTTACCGCAGGAAAGTCTGATGCATGGAATTTGCCTCAAAGCTGAAAATAATACTCTCTTCTTCCAGACTTATCCTATACAGTATAATTTTTAGGAAAAAATGTGCAAAAGTCCTTTGTAACAGCATATATGGAATTAAGGGGAAAAATGGCAAAAAGAAAACATTGTCCAAAAAAACCAACCACGGTGGCTGGGGTCAAACCCTCTGTCAGATAAACTGAATGTCATTTAAACCCACGTGCCACCTATTACTTATAATTTTTCAGGGCCTCTGGGAGAGTAGGGAAACAAAAAGGGAATTCGCAAAGAAGGAATATTTTAAATTCGTGCACACGTGTCAAAAATTGTCTGTGCTAAGATTTGAAGAAACTCCGTCCTTCCCACCCCTCCGAAACGACACAGGGCACCTGCTGCCGTTCCGATTTTAGACCACTTCTGTGGCTTTCCTCCCCTCCTCCCTGGTAATGTGTATGTTTTTAAACTAAAGATACGGAATTACAGGAATCTTTCACTATTAGAACTTGAAACAAGTAGAAAAATTAAAATGGGCTCGTTTCTCTGTCCCCCAAGAATGAGTGTGCCCTCTCAGTGGCTGCTGATTTAAATGAAATTGCGGGGTGCCTACTGTGCCCAGTTGCCCCTAGTTTTCTAACACCTCCCTCTTCCTCAGAGCTAAGGCCAGGCGGAAGCCTCCAAAGGTAGCCCCGGTGTCTTTAGGGAGCTTGTCCAAGAAAGGCGGATGCCGAGCAGGAATTTCTACCATGAAGTAGGCTGGGGTCTGAAAAGACCTGACAGTAAGTCACCCTAAACTGCACAGCCAGCATCAGAGGCTGGGGTCCTGTGGGGGGCGGGGTGCAGAGGGGAGCGTCTAAGGACCTGCTAACATGCCCCCCAGAGGAGGCAGCAGCTGGACTCCCGCCGGGAAAGGGGGCTTCAGGTTGGGCCAGTGTGCACCGGAGGGGAAGGAGCCTCAGCCAAGTCCCGGGGCTTATCCCAGCCCCTCTCACCCCGGTTCTGTCTGCCTGGAAGGCGCAGGGGCAGAAGGAGGGGCGGGAAAGAACCCTGGCTGCCAGCCTGAGCCCCGGCCTGCTGGGCAAGTCGGGGCCCTGTGAGGAGAAAGAGAACCTTTGTCTTGGGGGTGAGATTCAAACTTCCACGTCCTGTAGTTTGGGCTGGAAATACTCTCGGTATTTACCTACTATAAGATATTCTTGGTATGTAACTCAAAAAAAAAAAATCCTCAGAGCTGGAAATTACTAAAAAGTTATCGCGTCTTCCCAAGCTGCCACTCAGGGGCAGGAAGGGGATGGGGTGGAGCGTGTAGCACGGGGCGGGGGCACCTATCAAGGGCAAGTCCTCACTTCCCACTCGTACGCCACTGAGTGCTGGCCCTCGAGTCAACGAAGCGCCGATTTAGAACAAACCTAATTTACTCCTGTAAACTAAGTGCTTCTGTAGAGCCAAAACAAGGATGTCTTCCCTTACAGTCTAACATGCAGGTAAGGTCTTAAGAGGGAGACCACGTCCTGTTATAGCCTCCCCTTGTCTCTGGTCCTTTTGCGACATTCACGCTCCTCTAAATCAGTGAGAGATCGCCCACCTCTTTTCTACCACGTTTTTGGAGGTGGGGCAGAAAGAGCAAATGCCACGCTGTTTGTTAAATGACAGAAAGTGTGGGGTATGAAAAGCCCAGGTGTTCTTCGAGGTCACACGCTCCTTACATTCAAGCTTATCAGGAGACAGGCTTTACGGTCCCTATAACCACGCACCGCATGGGAAACAAACACCTTTGCGTTCACTTTTCAGAAATAAATTCCAGCAAAAAAAAAAACCAGCCCAACAGTTTTGTTAGTAAAATTAATGCATAATAAAATTACACATATTGTTGGCGGCCCTGAGCTGAATTTTCAGCTCTTGTCCACCACAGCCAAGGGGAAAATTGCTTCCTGAGCCATCAGACTGTCTCACCAGTATCATCAAGGGACCGAAATCTACAGCCTCTATACGCAGACGTGCAGGAGTATGATCTTCTGTATTTTAAATAACTTACCTCATCTTGGCCCTCACGCTGTCTTTCCAACTTTGCCAACCAAATG